>NC_063167.1:35387048-35689548 GCF_023159225.1 Perognathus longimembris pacificus | reverse complement strand
TGAAGGAAGGTGCCCCACCTCTAATGGCAGCAGCAGGCTGGTGTGAGCTCCTCTGCCCCATACCACTCTTAGGGCTGGCCTCAGCATGTATATGGGCTCTGTTTCTGCACAGCTGATCCCTCTGAATGAAAGTGTGGGAATAAGACAGGTCTGGGTTTGAATCAATTTCTCTTATGAGCTGTTTATTTCCTCCTCTGCAAAATGGAGAAAATATGGGGACTCAATAAAGTTTTGCTTATATAGCATCAAGCCCAGCTCCTGGCACATAATAGGAACTCACTCTGAGGTATCTGTGTATTCCAGGGTTGGGAATGCAAGAGGCCATCCAGGATGAGTAGATAAGAAATTCAATAATGTATGTGCAGTCATTGTTGTTAAATGAATACTTACAAATGAAGAGTGAATGAATGAGTATTGTTTGCTTATTGGAATTTGCTATAGTCAGGGCCAGGAGATAGAATGCAACTCCATCATGAGATAGGCCCAGTCCTAAGCCCACCTGTGCCAGCCCCTGCTTATCTTACTTGTTGGGCTTCTTGGTTCCAGGACTAAAGCATTCAAAGCCCTCATATTCTACAAGTGCTTATCTCTATCGGGAGGCTGGCATTGCACTATTTGTACAACTGTTATTGACCTATTTTCTGGCAAGTAATCTTTCAGAATTTAACTCACGTCATCTCTTTAAAGACTTATTTTCTGATTCCTTCCTGCTCAGAAGCCAGAAAAGATGGCAGTCATTGATACCAGACAACCAGACCTGGAGCTGGCCAGCAGCTTGACTTACATTTTGTTTTTTCTTTGGCACTGGCCTTCAGGAATACATCCTTGGGCTGAGAATGTGGCTTAGCAGTAGCATGCTTGCCTAGCATGCACAAAGCCCTGGGTTCAATTCCTCAGCACCACAGAAACAGAAAAAGCCGGAAGTAGTGCTGTGGCTCAAGGGGTAGAGTGCTAGCCTTGAGCAAAAAGAAGCCAGGGACAGTGCTCAGGCCCTGAGTTCAAGCCCCAGGACTGGCCAAAAAAAATACATCCTTGTTTGAGCAGTTATTTGCCTTCAGTGAGTGTCCAGTTAGATCATTTAGACAGGCTGTAATTGTCACCATTAATTTTATTCTAATTTTCTGATATAACTGTAAGTATAGAGCATTTTTGCATCTCTTTTTGAGATGTGCTGCTTTTCTCATCCTTGTTTTTTTTTTCCTTGTTCATTGGTAAGACCTCTATTATAATGTTGTGGAGGCATGGGTAGATATGGATATGTCTACCTTATCCATGGAGTAGGGGGAAGCAGCCACCCTTTCACCATGAAGCATAATGTTAGCTATTGTTGGTCATTGACACACTTTATTATAATGAGGACATTTTCTGTTTGTAGTATCCTGGGAATTCTCATCGTGAATGAGTTATGCTTTCTCTATGTCTATGTTGAGGTCATCACATGGTCCTCTATTCTTTTGATTTTTTTTTTTTCTGGGTCTTGTATTTGCTAGACAAGCACTTTATTAGTTGAGCCATATTCCTAGTTCTTTTTGCTTTTTTAGTTACTTTTTTTAGTTTTTGTTTTTTGATAACAGTCCTGAGGCTTGAACTCTGGGCTTGGGTGCTGCCCTTGAGCTTTTGTGGTCAAGGCTAGCCCTCTACCACTTGAGCCATAGCTCTACTTCTGGCTTTTTGTGGATAATCAGAAATAAGAATCTCACCAACTTTTCTGCCTGGGCTGGTTTCAAATCTTGATCTTGAGATCTCAACCTTCTGAGCTAGGATTACAGGCATGAGCCACTGGCATCTGACTGATCTTGCATTTTTATTTGGGGCTAGCCTCAGATTGCTGTCCTCCTACCCATGTTTCTTACATAGCTTGGATGATAGGATGCACCACCAGGCCTAGCCTGTTTGTTGAGATGTACTCTAGCTAATTTTTTGCCTGGGCTGACCTCATACTTTACTGCAGGTCTTCTGGTTCTCTGGCTTCTGAGCAGCTGGAATTATAAACTGCAGTGTCCAGCTTGTTCTTTTGATTTAGTGAATTATTTGCATTGATTTAGAACCTTGCCTTTTGAGTTAACTGTAAGTTACTAGGTCATGATGTATTGTCTTTTAAAAAATATTGCTGGGGGCTGGGGATATGGCCTAGTGGCAAGAGAGCTTGCCTCGTATACATGAGGCCCTGGGTTCGATTCCCCAGCACCACATATACAGAAAACGGCCAGAAGTGGCGCTGTGGATCAAGTGGCAGAGTGCTAGCCTTGAGCAAAAGGAAGCCAGGGACAGTGCTCAGGCCCTGAGTCCAAGGCCCAGGACTGGCCAAAAAAAAAACAAAAAAAAATATTGCTGGGATTTGATTGGATAATATTTCTAAGGAATAGATAGCATATTTTGATGTGTTAGATATTCATATGAAATTATAAAGAAAGAATTTAAAAGTTGATCATAATCACAAAAAGTCCTAAAATGGACACAGTATTAAATAAACTAAGAAGCAGCATAAGTAACCTTGCTATAGTACTATTCTACCAGAAACATTAAAAAAAACTAAGGTTAATATGTTTTCAATCTAAGGTTAATATATTACTTGAGAAATTATCAGAAGAATCCTTGAGAGTTAGGGAGACAGAAAAATAATGATCTTTTTTTTTTTTTTGGCTAGTCCTGGGGCTTGGACTCAGGGTATGAACACTGCTCAAGGCTAGCACTCTACCACTTGAGCCACAGCGCCACTTCTGGCTGTTTTCTATATATGTGGTACTGAGGAATTGAACCCAGGGCTTCATGTATAGGAGGCAAGCACTCTTGTCACTAGGCCATATTCCCAGCCCAATAATGATCTTTTTTTTTTTTTTTTTTTGGCCAGTCCTGGGCCTTGGACTCAGGGCCTGAGCACTGTCCCTGGCTTCTTCCCGCTCAAGGCTAGCACTCTGCCACTTGAGCCACAGCGCCACTTCTGGCCGTTTTCTGTATATGTGGTGCTGGGGAATCGAACCTAGGGCCTCGTGTATCCGAGGCAGGCACTCTTGCCACTAGGCTATATCCCCAGCCCAATAATAATGATCATTTTTAAAAGTACCTATTTGTTTCTTGAGGCTGCTATAATATAACCACATAAACACATAACCACAAACATGGTCATTTAAAATGATTGAAAATTTAAAACAACAGATGTTTATTCTCTATAGTTCTGGAGGCCAGGAGTCAACATTCCAGGTGTTTTTAGGGCCACATTCCCTCTAGGGAGCTCTAGAAGAGAATCCACTGTCTGCTCTCCTGATGATTCCAGTGTCTGCATCCTCTTCTTCTGTGCTTCTGCCTTTTATAAGGATATTTCTAATTGGATTTAGGGCTCAGAGAATAATTCAGGATGTCCTCATCTTAAAATCCTTAATTTTTTTCCAGGCTGAGATCTATGAATCATGGTTCAAAGCCAGCCAGGCAGACAAATCTATGAGACTCTTATCTCCACCTAACCAGCAAAAAAAACTGCAAGTGGGAGAATGGCTCAAGTGGTAGAGCACCAGGCAGATCAGAAAAGCCAAGCAAGTGTGAGGCCCATAGCCTATTGGTACCCACACCCCTTCCCCCCACTGCCAAACAAAAATCCTTACTTCATTATATGGGCAAAGACCTTTTTTCAAATAATGTCATATTCAATTCATAGATTCCATGGATATATCGTTTTAGGGACTATCACCCAACCTGCTACATAGTGTTACTTTTAAGATTTCCTTATGAAACATTGGCATTTGATTACTGGATCAACTCAATAAGACTAAACCAACCCATGATCCTTGATTTTGACCAATTTAGTATTTTTAAATGCTGCTTGGACACAAAATGAAAACATATTAACTAAAACTAAAACCATCTCCTCCAACACAAAGTGTTGTCATCTTTATAAATGGTTAAAATAAACAAGTTTTTGGTAACTGTTTATTTGGAAACCCTGGGAATGTAGCCATTTGGCAAAGTAACCTGTGGCTAATTGGCTTTTGATGAATTGGTCATTTGACACATTGACTTTTGGCCAACTGGCTTGTGGAGAATCAAGTTGGATGGCTCTCTTACATGGGCCTGGGGCTTGATTTCTGAGGCTGAGGCTGGGCTATGGAGGCCCACATGGGCACCAAGCAGTTCTCTCTCTCTCTCTCTCTCTCTCTCTCTCTCTCTCTCTCTCTCTCTCTCTCTCTCTCTCTCTCTCTCTCTCTCTCTTTTCTTTTGGTCAGTCCTGGGCCTTGGACTCAGGGCCTGAGCACCATTCCTGGCTTCTTCCCGCTCAAGGCTAGCACTCTGCCACCTTAGCCACAGTGCCCCTTCTGTTTTCCATATATGTGGTGCTGGGGAATCAAACGGAGAGCTTCATGTATAGAAGGCAAGCACTCTTGCCACTAGGCCATATTCCCAGCCCGCAGTCTGTGTTCTCAGTCTGGGATCCAAAGATCACTCAGACCAAGAGGGAGATCCCAGAATATCTTTCCATGCCCAGCCTTGGCCAATCTGCATTATCCTGAGAGCCTGCTCCCAACTAGGCTACATGAGGCTTGGGGACATGAAACCTTGAATAAGTGTGTGCAAAGTGTCTGAGCTAAAGTGCCTTCTGGCAGCATTATCTTTATCTGATCCCCACAATAAGCTTGTGCAGTAAGTATGAGGTCTGCAATTTACAGATGATGGAAGGGAATGGAACTTTAGAGAGGTTAGATCACCTGACCAATACAACAGTGGCAGGTGAGTGCCAAAGTTCAGATTCAAGGATAGATTGTCTCTAAAGCTTGCTTCATAGGGCCTACGTGGATCATCTTGTCCTCCATTAGCTCTGGTCCTACCTGCTCACTCATAAATTATTTCTATGAACCTTGTTATAGCCTAACTGTGGAACCCATTTTTATTTCTCTGTATGAGGGAACTGGAGCTAGAGGTGATGTTGAGACTCAGCCAATGGCTAAGTGTCAGAGCTGCACAGAACCTAGGCTATACCCTGTTGTTTCCTATGACTCCTCTAACTCCAGCCTGGCCCAGAGATTTTGGTTCTTTATATTCTTGTCTCTGAAGCTGCCTTGCCTTCCACCCCCCAGTCCTCTTGTTTATGTCCATGTTAATGGACCTTTGCAGGCTGGACCAGCTGCCGAGGGAGAGCCAGTGAAGCCACCTGGTGCTGTGTCTGCTGCAGAATGTTTATGGTGCACAGAGCCGAAACGAAACAACATCCATCTTGTTGACTGGTCCCAAACACTGCGCTCATTCAGGGCCAGGCTGCTGATAGGTCCCTATGCTTGGCAGTGAACTTGGCATACACAACAGAGGGAGGGTCAGGAGAAGGCGGGCCTGGGGAAAATCATGCCCTGAGTCCTTGCTGCACTCCTGTTTCCTGTTCACTGCTTCTCTGACCAAATATGTTAATAAAGGTGTATGCTGTGATGTTAAGATTTCTGGAGAAAGATGCTTGGTTCTTGAACTGGTCTCATAAGCATAGGTCAGCCTCAGCCACAGGCCTCTTCAAAGACTGAATGATGTCATCTGTCAATGTGAGGTGCCATGTGGTGGGAGATAGCAGTCCAGCAGTCTATGGGTACTTTGCCCCAAACAAACATATTTTGAATGTTAGTTTGCTCCTCATGACCTCCCAGATTCAGTTTCCCCATCTCTCCAATAGGGTGATGTGACCTCTGCCTGACAGAGCAAGTGGGGAAAACCCTGGAATGCAGTTGTAAATCAGTTGTCTTATAAATACCAGACACTTCCAGGATGCTAGGTAGCGAGCATCTCCTTAGGTCGCCTATAGGAGGTGACAGTGGGGTATCAGGATCGAACCCTGAGAATTGGTTCTGGGCTTGCCTTGGCCACTGGCTCTTGTGGAACCTTGGCCAAGCTCCTTACTCCCACGGGGCCTCAGACTCCCTTTCATGTGAGAGACCCAGATTATCTTTCAGGATCCTATTGGTCCTAACAATTTACAGTGGACATCTAAGGGCTGCTCAGTAGTGCAGCTACCCTAGGAATGGCCTCCTGAGCCTGTGGGCAGACTGATGGCAGGGCTAAGCACTATAGCCCCGGGTTGAAGACTACAATCTAGCATTACCAACCCTAGGATTGGTTCAGTAAAGTCCATAAGACTCTTATTCACAGTTAACTAGCAAAAAGCTAAAAGTGAAACTGTGGCTCAGATGGTAAAATGCCAGCCTGAGCAGAAAAGCTAAAGGATAGTGCCCAGACCCAAGCCCCAGTACCTGTACAAACAAACAGTCTTTTCAGCTTCTGGGCCCTCATTTTCCTCATCATCAAGTGTTTAATTGGTTTATCTAGCAGGAACTTTGAGAGGCTTAGAAGAAATGTTTAATACAGTGCTTTCTCCTCCAGGTATGGACATATATCACCTATCTCTCTAGACTTCAGGAGAGGGATCTCAATGCACTGAGACAGCTGACTCCATGGGGAGAGGATACAGATCAGACAGGCTTTATAGTATCACTTGATGATTAAGGATCCTTGTGGCTCTCAGCCTGTGGCAACCCTATGAGGCTCATCCCTATGTGCTTGTGTCCAAGAGGAGCCCAGGGAGGTACATGGGGCTCCCTTTGGCAAAATCCAGAGAAAGTCTTGGGTTCACAGGGAACAGGTACCCAGGCCTGAGCAGTAAGGTCAGTAGTTCTGAGGAGCCACCAGTATCAGGGTCTGGAGTAGAGGGAAGAGGTAGCAGCTCCTCCTCAAGGTCACAAAGCCTTTGGTCAGTTCACACTGCTGGGATCAGAAGAGATACAAACATACAGAGACACCTGTACAGTCTCCTGCTCTTGTTTCCTGAGCAGGGTTTCTTTTCCCTGGGCTCTTGACTGTACCAGGTCTGGTTCCCATGGAGCTGAAGTATGATGGCCTTCCTATGGAGGGCAGACTCTCTCCAGGGCAGTGTTTCAACGGGCTGCCCCTCCACAGTTGTGTTTCCCCTTGTAGAATCAGAAGCCAGGGCAGCAGACCCTGCATAGCTGATTCAACCCAGCACTGTCTCAGCTGGGCCAATTTCCTTCTTACAACAGGCCCACAGCAGTTTGGAGTGCAAACACTGCTGGGTGCCAGTCACAGTTCCTCAAGCACATTTTTGGGAATGTTTCTTATGTTTCCTGATCTCTTGAAGGACTTAGGTGAGTTTCATATGAGAGAGATGTTGAGGCTACAGTGATGTCTGTATCATAGAGGGGCTCTTCTGGTCTCTGCTGGATGTTAAGTGGGTCTTTTAAATAATATTATACAACTGTGTCTTTCACAAATATTGTCACCAGCACACTTTACATCATTGCTTATTTTTAAATAATTTATTGTTATTTATAGAGGTGATATACAGAGGGATTACAATTACATGAGTCAGATAATGAGTACATTTCCTTTTGTACAGTGTCTTCTGTTAAATGGATCTTTCCTAGCCATACAGATGCTCCATGTTACTCAAAGCCTGGCCTGACTCTCACCTGGTGTACTTACTTCTACATTTATTCTCTGAACTTATATTTGATGATGGATTGGGAGAATGACAAGGACAGGGATGAACAGGGCAGATAGGTTGAGTTTGAGCAGCTTGGCACAGGTATTGGGGGATGCAGGAGATAGGCCAGAACAATGCCAGCAGATAGAAGAAGGTTGGGGTCCTATTTGCATGGCTCAAATATTTAGAGGTCATCTCTGGGCAGTGGGAGTCAGAGTCTCATGCTTTAGAAAGATCATCTTGGCTGTAGTGGAGTGATGGATCTCATTCAGAGGGCAGAAGAAACTTGTCCAGGTCTCCTTGTAGTTTGAAGTTAGGCACATGTGGTCAGGATGGGGGCTGAAGGAGAGGAAAGAGTTTAGAACAGAAGGCAACAGGAGGAGGAAAAGCTTGGATGGGGGGGTTAAAGGTGAGCATTAGGTGACCTGCACCTGCCTGCTAACACCCTCCTTGGCTGTGCTTCTCCTGGGTTTCTGGAGTCAGCCTACCAGACCCCCACTTGGAGCTCCCTGCATAGGACCTGTGCTACCAACTCACCTTGAAACTATGTGCCCACATGAAACTATGTGCCTGTCCTTCTGTGGGTACGTCTGAGTTGAAGATCTGTCATTAAATCTAGAAACAGACCTAGGGACTCTAAGAAATCTAGACCTAGCCTGCCTTAAAATATCCCTGAAAGGCAGAGCCAGGTATACTTGAGCCCAATCCTGATCCTGTCATACTTGCTTTGTGACCATGGAGAGAACTAGCTTTCCTCTTCTGCGGAATGAGAAGCTGGCATCAGCCAGAGGTTCTCCACAGCATGTTCTTTTCTCTCAACAGGCCTTTTTTCTTTTTTTGTACTGTCTCCTTTACACTCCCAACATGAAATTCATCCATAATGTAACTCGTCTGCACCATCATGTAGAAAAATTCCATGTAATATTTTCATTGTAATATAAAGAAGAAATGAAAGGGAAATAACTTCATCAGTAGTGTGTGTTTCCACGTGTATACTCTCAGGCAGGATTGTGCTGGGAGGCAGTTGAAGTTGAGGACTCACACCTGTGTGCAGCATCAGACAGTCATAGACAGCATGGCTGAGGTGACATGATCCTGTGAAATAGTGAACAACCCTTGGTCAAGTTCCAAACAAAACTCAGTACAGTCTTTCCCCAATTTACATGGCAGTTCCCTGCCTGGAAAATTTAGTGTATGCTAAGACCATGAAAAAAGTACTTTGTATTCATGTGTAAAATGGGCCTATGTTTTAAGATCCCGTGATCATGTTACTTGTTTATAGATATTTTGAATATCTGGCAAGATATTAAAAAGTTAGTATAGGACTGATCTGCCCTTATCAGTGAGTCACCTCCTTCACCCTAAAGACAGTCAGCCTTAAGCACTGTAACAACCAAAACTCCCTTCCAGAGGGCCCCAGGTAGAATGCTACTGGAGTTCTCAATTGGACAGCCTGTGCTCAGTGGTTCCTATGGGGGCTGAGGGCACAGATTAGAGCATGGGAAAGGGACAGGAAAAGAGGAGGCATGGGGCAGTCAGGGCCAGGCTACAAGGCTGGTGCTGGAGGAGGGGTTCCAGAGTTGGTAGATTCAGATCTAGTTGGAAGCAAGAGAGGTTTCAGCCACTAAAGCTGTGGCTTCCCCTGTAGAATTTTCCACTTTCTGGCCACTCTGTGAAATAAACAATCTTTTTCATCAAGTGTAGAAATTCTGAACATCTCTGCATAGTGCCATTTTCTGTGGGATTAGTGTGCCTGAGTCCTCCACAAGATAGTGGTATAAACATTCCTTGACTTAGATTGGAATTACATCTTGCTTCAACCATTATAGGTTGAAAATATCCAAAGTAGAAATGTTTATATAAGATGAGGCTAAGCAAAATGAACTCCAAGAGATGGAAACAGGAGGATTTTATTGTTGTCGTTATGTTTAATGTACTAGGTGAATTTCTTTTGGCATACTCCCTGTGGTCACTGTATATGATTTTGGTACAGTGGATATTGGATATATGCTTATCTGAACTAGGGAAGGGAAAGAAAAATGAGGGAGGGTGTAAAAATAAGACAAGAAATGTACTCAGTACCTTATTATGTAACTGTACCCCCTCTGCATCACCTTGCCAATAAAACTTAATTTAAAAAAGAAAGAAATGTGTGTGCTACTCCTAATCTGGTGAACATAGTAGCTTAAGCACACAGTCAACTGTCAAATGTCACTTTGTTCCCCTTGTGTCCAAGGGAGGTTCAATTGGATGCTGTGGTCCAGCATCAAGAGAGAACCTTACTGTTGGCCTGAAAAAGATCAGAATTCAAGGATAACTTCTGCTTGAATGTGTATTGATTTTGCACCATTATAAAGAGGGAAAATCCTGCTAGAGATTTTCTGTAGTCTCTCAGTGAGGGCTACTGATTCTTTTATTAAATTTAATTTCATTGCCAAGGTGATGTACAGAGAGGTTACAGTTACATACACAAAGTAGTGAGTACGTTTATTGTCATACTTGTTACCCCTTCCCTCATTTTTCTTCCACCTTCCCACCCCCCATGCTCAAGGCTACTGATTCTTGAAGAAACACAAGATGTGGGTGAATCCTATAGTTCCCAACATCATTTCTCCTTACTACAGGCTGGATGGAACTGGACATCCCAACCTGTACCATCACTATTGTGTCTTCTTACTTGGATTTAATAATTTCCAGCAGTATATAGGAATATTTCACCAACTTAGGGGAAAACCCAAATGGGTATAGGAGTAAACTAATTAGCCTGATTTAAAGGGAGAGGGTTTAAAAAAAAGCTAACATGAAATCATAAATATATACCTGACATTTACTATTATAGCACTGCGTTTACTGGAAAAAAATACATTTTGTAAGGTTTTTGTAAGGTTTTTCTCATCCCATTACTAGCCTTGGTGTTTGATAAAAACAACAACAACAGGTTTTTTATGACCATCACTGTTTTCCTTGGTAACTTGGACCAGGCCAGGGCTCATGAGGGGCTGCAGGGCATCCTTGGAAATGCAACTGTGGAATCAGAGGATTTTATAACCTCTGAGTCAGAGACTCTACTGTGTTTCACTCATGCCATCATTGAATCTTGGATCCACAAGCACTGAAATGCTTATTAGCTTTCTAGAATTATGTCATCTTAGAATAAGAGAACAGGAGTTTAACAGTCCCACATGCATGGAAACTCCAACTTTTAAGTTTAGGAATTGTTAATAATCAATGTATTATTTTTCCATCCTTTTTACTATTAGGATATATATATATATATATACATGTGTGTGTATGTGCATATATATACATGTATATGTGTATGCGAAATTTCAAATCCTGCTCTTTCCATCAATGTAATTACTAAGAATGTATCCTCTATGATGAATTAGTAAAAATACTAATCTGTGTTAAACTGTAATATGTCAAGGATGACCACTAATAATAGAGGAATATACATCTAATAAGCTAATAGAAGGAGAAATGGAATTTTGTCTGGAATGGAATGGAGTCTGAAAGAAAGTTAAAATGAAGAAATTAAATAACATAGAATAAATGAGATAAATAGTAATGATGTAGGTTTAATTCAATATAGTAATTAAATGTAAATCAGATATATGGGCTAAATATAAATATTCAGGTTAAAAACAAAACTTGAGCTGATAGTTTGTAGGCAAAACTTGTAATCCTAGTAACTTGGGAGGCTAAGAATGGGAGGATCGTGGTTTGAAGCCCAGTCCAGGAAGAAATGTTTGTGATACACCATCTTAACCCGTAGCTGGATGTCATGGCACTTGCCTTATTAGAAGGCTGAAATTGGGAGGATTGAGTTTATGGGCCAGTCCTGGGCAGAAAAATCTGCAAGACTATCTAAACAGAAGAAGCTGGGTATGGTGTTGTGCACCTGACATCTCAGCTATGATGCCTAAAAATGGCACACGTCTGGGTAGGAAACAAGTCCCTAATGGAACTATGGCTCATAGTAGAATATCTGCTTAGCAGGCATGAGGTCCTGGGTTCAAACCACCCAGTCACGCTTAAAAAAAAAAAAAGAAATCCTAAAGATAGCCAGAGTGTATATAAATTGTTATAACAATAAAATATTAGTATCATTGCATTAATAAAATGTACTAAAAGGGGTTGAAAGTTATAGGAAATTCATCTATGAATTTTAGAACATTATAAAAATTTAACTCCTCATGTGAAAAGTTCTTGGTGCGCAGTGCTGATGCACAGTTTCTCTGCTGTTCTTGCCTGGCTTATTGACATTATCTTTATGCTAACTCCCTTGGAACATTGAGATATCTTTGACTAGCTTCATGTACTTCCTCATCCACTCCCAGTCATATGAAGATGTTCTAGGCTTCTGGATAATTAAACTAATTTGTAAGCCAGGTGCCAGTTGCTCATGTCTATAATTGTAGCTACTCAGGAGGCTGAGATCTGAGAATCATGGCTCAAAGTTAGCTTGGGTAAGAAAATCTGTGAGACTCTTATCTCCAAGCAAAAAGTCAGAAATGGAGCTGTGGCTCAAGTGGTAGAGAGCTGGCCTTGAGCAAAAAAGCTAAGGGAGAGCATCCAGACTTTGAGTTCAAGGCCTTGTACTAGCACAAAAACAAACAAAACAACTTGTATTACTATGCCTGTGTCCCAGTTAGTCCCAATGGCATGATAGCTGAGGAGATGAGATCAAGGACTTCATGATTGAGTCTATAGCTCACCCTGGAGTGAGAACAATGATGGCAGACACTTAAGAGTGTGTACTATTTACCAAGTCCTGTTCCAGGTACCTTATATATGAATATGAACGGTCTCAACTTTATAAACTGTGCACAAAGACAAGCAAAGTCATTTGACTTAGGCAAGATCACAGGGCCAATAAATGGCAAAGCCAGGATTTAAATCTAGTCAATCTGGTTCCACAGTCTACACTTTATCTTCCATACTGTGCTATCTTTCCTTCTCAAGCTTGATAGATAGAGGAAATAAAGAACCCTGTAAGGAAGAGAGAGATTAAAAACTAGGATGTTTGGGACTCAGTGTTTCTGCTCCTCCCACTCCAAATTCATATGCTATTTAACATTCAGTATTGCTTTATTTAGAATAAAGAAGTATTTAAGGTTAAATGAGGTCATAAAGACAGTTCTCTCAATCCAGTAAGACTAAATGTCCTCATAGGAAAGACACTAGAGCTGTCCCTTGCTTGTTCTCTCCTTCTGTATGAATATGCTAAGCCTAGGCCATGTTAGAACAGGATGAGAAAAATAGCTGTCTACAAACCAAGAAGATAGCCCTCATTAGAATGCAGTCTCATACCTTGATCTTGTACTTCCAGCCTCCCAAACTGTTAGAAAATAAAATTCAGTTGTTTAATAATCCTGGTTATAGTATTTTGTTATAGCAGTTGCAATAGACTCATACATTGGGAAAACAATTCGGTGCCTCTGCTCTAAGACTCTCATTGATGTAGAATGTCTGGGTTAACAGTGTCTTCAAAGCTGATGAATCTGGCCTTACACTATGATTTATTGTTTACCAGCTGGCTGATATCACACTCCTTCTTCTGCCTCTGGAAAACAGAGTTGACAAGATGGGCATGGGAAGAGCCAAGGACTGCACACGGCACATAACAGGCAGTTCAATGACTTAGTACTCATCATTCATCATTAAATTAAAAAGAAAATGTGTGTGTGTGTCCTGTTATCCTGATTTTGTAAAATAAAAAATGTATACATATGCATAGGAAAGTAACAAAGAGATATCTGTTTTCTTTTCCTATGTCTGCTGTGGCCTTATAGATGATACTTCATAATTATTGCCTAGCTTCGTTTTACTGTTTATAATAATGATATGTGCTAATTTGGTGGCAGAAGAGAGTCTAGGGGAAGAGCTGTGCCTTCTATGTGTTCATATACACACAAACCTGTGCCTGCATTTGTGACCAGCCCTACACTGCTCCCTTCCTGGCCCAAACTGGGACAGAACTGTGGACCTACTTAGTTTCTTTGCAGTGCCGTCCGGAGGTGAGCCTGTTCAGGTTTTATTGGCCCAAGCCCCTGTAAATCTAGCTTAGCTTTAAAGGGGAGTTTATGGGGCTCTTGCAGTCTGGGATAAAAGATGGTGGGCAACCATAAGCCTGGCGTGAGGCCTCAACTATCAGGAGCTGCTGCTCTGGAGGCCCTGAACAAGTTACAGGCCCCATGATGGCTGTGAACACCCCAAAGTGGCTCCAGCAAGCAACCTGGCCTTGTCTATACTATCCTGTTAGGCTGTGGGGACTGGTAGGAAAGCTTAGCTGTCTTCTATTCAGATTCTCTTCCTTAAGAAGATCCTGGATGGCCACTAGGCCTTTAAAGGTTTCATCAACAAGACAAAAGGGGATGATGAAGCAGCAGGACAAACCAGATAGGCCCCTGGAAGTTGACTACAGCTAAGGCTCTGCATCTTCCATGTGTCTAGCTGAGCTATCCACCCTCTCCTACCCTAAGAACTAAGAAGCCCCATGTCTTCTGAGCTTTGGGGTCTCTGTGGTGTCCCTGCTTCCCAGTCTGGGTACATGGAACCTAGTTCCAGCACTCCTGCTGCTCAGAAGGGAAAGCCAAGGTTAAGCTTGCAGTGCCCCTGCTCAGACTCCTGATAAAGGGTTGCTGGCAAGAGTCCTTGAGTTTGAGGCTTCCCTTCTGTGGATACTAGCCAGGGGAGCAGGTCTATCCAATGAGGCTGTGATCTTGTCTTCTTGCTTGTCGAGTGACCGAAACAGAGGCACCTTTCTTACAGTGCCAACATCATCAGGCATTGGCTCTACATATATTATCTCAGGGCCATATACCGCTGGGATTCTTATCCTCATTTTAGATGAAGAAACTAAAGCTCAGAGGGGGTAAAGTAGCTCATCTAGCCACGAAACTAATGGTAGACTGGGGCTCCAGCCTAGAGGTGTATGCAACAAGAGCTTGTCTGGTTCCCTGAAGCAACAGTGCCTGGTATAGAGTACACGTGAAAGTGAACTTGAGGCAGTTCACTCAGATAGCAGTTTCCCTATATTTCTAGCCCACCTGCTGAAGGGCTGTTTGTTGCAATGAGGGACATGTTCCTAGTGGGTCCCAGGTGTCTGGAAAACATGCCTGCTGTGCAAGACTAGAATAGCTCCTCCTTCAGCATAAGCCCTCCTTTCTGTGTGTGGAGAAATTGGACAAAATCAAATCTTGGAATGCCCTAACAGTGAAAGTTCTGGGGCTTTAGATGCTGGTCCTGAGGCTTTAAGAGACCTGTAGGGGAGACAGGACTGTATTGGTACCTCCAGCACAGTGGCGATGCAGAGGATTATAATCTAGCTCTGTGGCAATGGATATGGAACATATGGAATGTTGGGCTTTCTGATGAGCAGGACACAGAAAAGATGCCCTGAGTGACACACAGGACTGCTGTGGAGTTAAGTGATAAGGTTGCCCAGGGAGGGCTGACACCAGGGAACATTCTGGGGGAGTTAAGCTTCCATATGGCTGTAAGGATGTGGGAGCATCAGGCCTTTCATTTGGTGGTTACAGGTAATAGCAAGGCATCAAGGATGAATGGAAAAGTCAGGATGTGGGTCCTAGAACCAAACTGAAGGCACTTCCATTGACTGAATGCCCACCAGTGTTGGCCCTGTGTTCAGCATTTGAGTTCATGTTGTAGACTGCATCCTTTAAAGACTCCCATTTTACAGATGCAGCAAGGTGATTGCTTCTGGTTTTGATTCCCTCCTTCATGGCTTCAGGGGTTGGTAGACTGACAGTCTAAAGCTTCTCCAAATAAAGTTTTATTGAAACACAGCCTGAGTCACTTGTTTCAGGTTGTTTATGGCTGCATTTCATAGTGTGATGGCAGAGTGGCAGAGAATAGATTCCCACAAAACCTGTGCCATTTCCTGCTTTGCCTTTTATAGCAAACAGTTGCTGACTGGCTGAGTTGGGTAACTGAGTAGTATATTTGCTGTACGACAAGATATTTGTCCTCTCAGCCTGGCCAGCCAGCCAGCTCCTAAGGGTTGTACCAAAGCGCACAGATGTTGACTGTGAACTTTATTTTGCAAACTGTAGTGTGGTATCCTTCTCCAGCCTGGTACCTGGTCAGCACTAATTGTCTGCTACTTGAGAGAAAAGAAGACCAGCGGGCTTTGCTGGCCTCTGTCTGTGGCCACTGCCAAGGCTACAGGAGGTGCATTTGGGCCCAGGATGCTAAATGCAGCATTGTCCACTCTCACACAGACTTGGCACGTTTCATCACAAATTAACATTCTTGTGGGAGTCGTCTTGTATGTTGTGCCACTTTATAGCCAAGTCATTAGGGTAATTTGCCAAGCTCTCTGGGAGTGTAACTGGAGCCATTTGCTTCAAGTTTGCTGGCTGAAACGTCATTCAGGGTATGCAGTCAGTCCATTTGGTAAATCCCAAGTCTTACGGGTTTGTCCTTCTGAGTTTGGCCTCAGGGCCATTCAGACCTGGCATTCTTGAGGATGCATTTCAAACATGGTCCTTCTTCCTGCTGTGGACTTGAGGAGGAATAAAATAGTTATTATCATTTTTACTATTAGAGGGCTTACAATGAGTGAGATACCCTGCCAATTGTACTGCATATGTAACCTCTCCCAATAGGTAGGTGTCAATGTCATTGTCCAGCTAAGTAAACTGAGGCTGGATGTGGAAACCATATCAAATCCTTATCTTGCTTCAGAAGTAACAGTCCAAGCTCTGCTGAGAATGTGCTATGTGATTGTGGAAGGCACATTCCCTCTCTGAATCTATTCCTTCATGTATTAATATAACATGGGGTGGATTCTAGCTCTGACAATATAGGGTTTCTCACCAACTTTTAAAAATGAATTCATGGTGCCATTACTCTCCAGCTTTCCAAAGGAACTTAATTTGCATGGAAAAAGCCAGGTCCAGTCCTTCTTGGTATCAGCCCCTATCCCTGGTCTTAGGTGTCAGGATGACCAGCGTATGCCCCTCAGTCCACAGGGGAAGCAGTGTTGATACCTGTGGATGGAGCATGAACAAGAGTGGGCTTTCCCATCTGAGTTTGTGATACCTTTGGGAACAGAGAGGCCAGGCTTCATCAGGCAGGAGACAGTACCCACAACTTCCCTGGAAGATGAGGGTGGGTAGCACCCCCACCTTTCCAGTGGCAGCAGTATCTCTGGGACATGCACTACAGCTTCTGGTTTAACTTCCAGTCTTTGTGAAAGTAGGAGGCCTGGGGCAGAGTCTGGCATAGCTTGGGCCCTGGCTATGCCAAACATGGTTGTACATCTTTGAATAGACATTTGCCAGTGCTGTGTCTTGCTGCAGAGTTGGGAGGTCACTGCTTTCCCCCAGGACACTGGTGGTACAGGAACTAAGGCTAGACAGGGCTTAAAGCACTTGCCAGTACCAACTGTGACTCAAGGGACTCCTTCTGTCTCTCCCACAGTTTTTTTTTTTTTTTTTTTTTTAGAGGAAAACCTCAGTCTGTCTCCAGCAGTGAAGCAGCTCACGGGACCAATGACTTGTTGATAATGTTGTTTTCTCACAGACCTGATGAGTTTTAATTCATCAAGCCTACCACTCCCTGTGTAACCTTGGCAAACTGTGTAACCTTTCTGATCTTCACAGGAATCCCAGTGAAGTTAACCAAGAGGCAGCAGGACAGAGCTTGAACCTGGAAGTTGAAAAAAATCCAGGTTTAGATCTTGGCTTTGTCCATTGTAGACCCCGGAGCCTGGTCAGAGGCACAGAAACTCTACAAGCTTTGGATTTCTCCTTCTGGGAACTGCCTATGTAGACTGCTTTGGGTGAACACTGGGAAGACTTGAAGAAGAAGGGCTGGATAAATGCTAGTTTATAAATGTCCTCTGCTGTTCCTGGCTCCAACTTCCTTCACAACACATATTCTCCTATGTGAAGGAGTGGACAAGTGACCCAGCAGTCCCTAAAGGGCCTGATATATACTCAAAGAAAGCCCAGAACTGAACTGTAACCACCCCCAGTGAAAAAGCTCGGACTCTGGGAAAGACCCCAGTGAAACAACCCACATGATGATTAAGCGCTCTCTGTTCCAAATGCTATTAATGGTCATAAAATTATCCACAGTTTTCTGAGGCCCAGTCCCAGGGTTTGCCTCAATGGGACAATAAAATTGCATGCAGAAACGATTTGGAAAGGCGAGGACAGCCAAGCAGAGACGGAGTTAAACGAGCTGAGCCTGCTCTCATTAATTCAGGCCATTCGCATTTGTTACCAGGGATTTCTTTTTAATTAAAAAACAACCAAGTTATTAAAAATAAGCCTGTGAAGGGCTGGCCAAGCAGCTGCCAAGGCCAGCAGAAAGCGCGTTCCTCACAGCAGGACAGAATGGGCTCAGGCAGGGAATGTGGTACAGAGCAGATGTTTATCTGAACCCCCTTCCACAGTCTTGCCTGAGCCCCTTGCCTGCCATGGGACCTTGAGATTGGTGCATTCTCATTTGCAAACTGTAAGGTGCTGGGTTGTGAAAACTGAGGCCTGTCCAGAGCCTTGGCTGTCTGACTTCAAGTTAGTGTAAACTAGCCTCCGCACAGAGAGCTGTGTGCTGAAAGACTGTCTTGAGGTGGACTAGGATTGAAGTAGGATAGGTGGATCCCTGGGTGTGGTCTCTAAAAGACCACTTGGTACATAGAAACTAGCAACTAAGATGTTTGAATTTAACTAGGGCTCAGAAGCTGATGTGTCATGTGCCCTTGGGAGAACAGTATAACTTCCCAGAGCCTCAGTTTCCTCTTCTCTCAGATAGGGATGATAATACTCATGCCTACCTTAGAGGGCAGTAGAGCCCAAATGAGTCTGTTGCCAGCACACAACATACTGGTGCTTCCTGTTGCTGTCTTATCCTTGGTTAAGAGGCTGGCTGTGGTTTGGTACCAGTTGTTTTGTTTTATTTTGTTTTTTTTCCCTCATCCTAAAGGCCTAAATTGCTCAGAATTGACAGTGTTGGAGGATACACAGGCCTGTTGATAAGGTCCCATTATAGCTGTTAGGGCACTTACATGTCTAGGATTCTGTGTAACTAGAACATCTTTCATTCCTGACACTTCTGCACCTGATGTTTGATTGCCTTTCTGCACTCAAACCTTTCAGCATCCTGGAGAGCTGGAGTGACCATTGCACCTGACTTAGGGGAGGAAGGCTCAGCCACACCAGGGGTGTGCCTGTGGATGGGCAGAGAATGGACTCACATCGTGGTCTGAGAGCGCCAGAGCCCATATTCTTCATGCCTTAGCACCACACCTAGAGGAGACAGGGACCAAGTCCCCTAAACAGTGAGAGGCCCAGAGAAGACAGGAGCTAATAGCAACCAGGTCTTATGTTTTTGTTACTTTACGTAGTTCTTCAAGGTTTTTCTTATCTTTTGCTTCAGTTAACCTTCACCGAACCCCAGGGGTAAGAAGGGCAGGACTAGTATAGTAGGCTGTCAGAGGATCATGAGGGTGAATGTCTTTCTGTAGTGAGATGTGGATTGGGAAATAGTGTAGATGGTACATTGGTACCAGTAACAGTTTATACCTCCTTGGCACACGTATGCCCACATTGCCACTGGCTCCTGGGCTTGCTCATACCAACACAGATGCAACACTACTCTAGTGACAAAGGTATGGGGATTATTATGAACTTCAAGGCACCATGAATTTGTCTTTATTTGTTAGTGTTTCCTGCTCCTATAATAGCATATGGTACAGTAATCACCCAATATTTGTGTAATGGTTATTTAATCACTAGAGGCTTAGCATCTGCATCTGAGAACTGGGACTTTTACTACTGTTAGGTGGTTATGTGAATTAAACAAGTTTTTCACTGTGTCTCATATACAGCAGAGGCACCTCAAAGGACTCTAGGTGCTCTGTCAGGTACCTGATGCTCAGCTACCCTGATACCTGCCTGCTCTCTGCACCCTTCTGCAGCCATACACACTCAATTGCTTTTTTATTTTTCCTTCTTATCTATCTAGTAAATGGGAGCTATGGCCACTGCACCTCAGAGAAGAGCCTGCTTGACCTGGACCTGGCCGAGGGCCCTGGCCCTACCTGCCACCAGGGCCTATTTCTCTCCACAGGATCCTCACCATCCCGAGCTCACCCTACTGCCTGTGAGAGGCTGATTCACTTCCCGCACCCTAACAGGTATGTGCCCATCCCCACTCATCTTCTATATCCTGTGGATATTCCCTATGGGTCATAGACCAATGCCTCAGAATCTCACATAGTCTGCTTGGCTTGTGGGACAAGAAGGGAAATTGAGACATAGTAGGTACAGGGATTTTTTCAGAGCCTGCTGACACAAAGCTGACTGGTCAGAATCCTTCTGTTTGCCAAGGGCTTATAAGAAATAGGAAGATGGCTTAATAGAGGTTGGAGAAAGAAAACCCAGATAAGTGTTAATATGTCAAACCCAGCATGTTCTACAGGGCAGAGTTCTGGCAAGAAGAAAGCAGAGAGGCTCTGCTTTCTCATTTCCCCCCAGTTGACTGTCTCTTCCTCTTGATCCCTTCTGCAGTCCTTGCTCCTCCCTACTCTCAGCCAATCTCTGAGATTGACTTTTTTTCCCTCTGCTTCTCACTCTCAAACTTTCCTACTCTTATTCTCAGCTTCTGCTCCAACCACTGCCTGGGCCTCCATTAAGGAGTACCTACTCTCTCATGACCTCTCTGGCTGCTGTCTTTCAGGTCACCCAGGCCCCAAACCATGTATGTGAATGGTAGCCGCCCAACTGCACAGCATATCAAGCAGGAGGCCCTGCCTGACTACCAGGCCATGGCTGGAGTCCGCACACCCCTGTTGACCCACTGCCGGGCCCCACCTAACACCATCCTGCACACAGATCTGGACCTTCCGGGCCGAGGCCTCACCAACCCTATGCCTTCTTGCTACATTCTGGGTAGTGAGCCCAACTCGAGCCTGGGCTCCCAGCTGGAGGCCCATCTTCCTGAGAGTGGCCTGAAGCGCTGCTGCCTCTTGGGCTTGCCCCAAACCTCCTCAGCCACCTCCTCATCCTGCACCTCCTCTGATGTCACTCCAGTTATATGCTCCTCCCAAACAGCCCTAGTCACTTGTGTAAATGGACTCCGGAGTCCCCCTCTACCAGGAGACCTGGGGTGTCCTCCCAAACGGGCCCGGTCTAGCTCTGTATCCACTGAAAGCCATGAGGGCAGTTTACAGCTTGAAGCATGTGGAAAACCAGGCTTTCTGAAGCAGGAGCCCATGGACGAGTTCTCAGAGCTCTTCATGCCTCACCAGCAGGGCCTGCCACCCCCCTACCCGCTGCCTCAATTGTCAACTGGCTCAGGCCTTGGAGGCCTAGGACTGGGGCTGGCAGGCAGGATGGTGGCAGGGCGGCAGGCATGCCGCTGGGTGGACTGCTGTGCAGCCTATGAGCAGCAGGAGGAGCTGGTGCGGCACATCGAGAAGAGCCACATTGATCAGCGCAAGGGTGAAGACTTCACCTGCTTCTGGGCTGGCTGTGTGCGCCGCTACAAGCCCTTCAACGCCCGCTATAAGCTGCTCATCCACATGAGGGTACACTCGGGGGAGAAGCCCAACAAGTGCATGGTGAGTACTGAAGGTCCAGTTTTCTCCTAACCTCAGAGCATTATGTGTGGCTATGGGCAGCCCAAGGGAGGGCTGCACTGTCTTACTGCCCCAGGAACAGCTTCCTCAGAGAGGGAAATTCCCTGCGAGGTTCAAGGCTGGGATGTGGTGAGTGGTCAAGGTGATCAGTTCCCCCATCACCAAGAAGCTGGGCAATACCATGTGTTCTCACCAAGCCCCCCATACCCACAATGCCACAGTGGACATACATTAGATATTCTCTGTCATGCCATGTGGCATGGTGCCACATAGGCTCTAAGGTCAATTCAGGCTTCAAGCAGTCTCTTTTACATGCACACGCTCACATGGAAGATAACCCATGGGAAGCTCATGCTCCTGTAGCACTGGCCACCAGCCAGCATCCTTCCCAGAGAGGTTTCTAAGCCTTCTCTTGGGTTGCCCACAGTCTTGGCTTCAACTAAGGGGTACTTGGTCCTCACAAGCATTCATTGATAGAGCTGTAGGTCCTCAGGGCAGGATTAGAGCCAAGATTAGGGATTGGCAGCTTAGGCTCTGCATAATACCAGCAGTGCTCAGGATGGAGATGAATCTTAAAATTTTGGGGGAAAGAGATGCATGTATACACATGCGTACATGTACACACATGCACACCTGCGAGCACGAACACACATACACACACAATCAGTAAGTACCCTAGTCTCTAGCCTTCTGATGGATCATTTTATGTTCTATACTTGCTATAGTAGAAACTTGTCTCAGAGGCCAGGAACATTATCTTAGTCTCTAATACAGTTTGCCTCATCTGGCCTTTTACCCCTTCAGGAGAAGTAATTGCTAAGCCTCAAGGTGCTCCATAAAGCAAGAAGGATGGCCAGCTAGGCATGGCCAACCAGGCACTTGGTATCAGTGCCTGATCTGCAGGAGCTAGTGTTATAGTCAAGGTCAAGTTCTTCATGTTTGTATACTGCCACTATTGCTAAGCCTTCAGTCTGGGAAGACCTAGGGTTCTTGCTCAAAGATCATGGTCACATTTGAGGGAATAGGAAACAGAAGGCACGAAGAGTTGGAAACTTCAGTATAAACTCATCTTCCTGGATCCCCACTCACCTTCAGCTTCCCTCTGCCTGTGGCACTGTGAACTAGGGATACACTGGGTCAAATCTCCAGTTCTTGGAAGATGAGAAAGGGTTCACTTTATAAACAAGTGGTAAGCAGAGAACAACTCAAACTAAGGACAAGAGAAAGAGGGGCCTGGGTTGATGTTCTGGTATGTGGAGAGGTAGTGGGAGAGGCTGGGTGGAGCAGGCTGAGAATTTGACTTACCATGTGCCTTTGTACTGAGAGTGTGCTGGTATATGTGAGGGGAGGGGAGAGAGATTACTGTGGCTGGACCAGTCCCTGGAGATGCCCAAGCTCATCTGTGGTCTGTGACATACTTGATGGAAGCCTGTCCTACCTTGGAAGAGATGAGCTGTAGTGTCCACAGGCTAAGATTTCTGGAGACAGACAGCTCATTTGCCCCAAGGCCATGGAAATAAGCTATAGTTCCCCATCCCATTTTCTCTTCCCTGGAGAAGTACATAGTCTCAGTGGGGGCACTTACAGTGCAACTCTGTGATGTAGTCAATGGCCTCATAACGAGGCCTTCCATGTAGAATCTAGGAATATTCACATTAGACATTTGGGACCTTGACATGACCTATGCCTTTGCTGCCTATTATCTAGCTTGGAAATAGAGGCCTAGTCAGGATACCATGTTTTTCAGGGCAATCTCAGGATTTTTCTCCTGGGCCTGGTTTGCTTCCACACTCCAGAGGATACTGGCTTATACTTGGGTCCTGACCAGCCCTGAGAATCCAGATCTGAATCTGTCACACCGATGATGATGATCCTTATACTCAGGGATGGGTCTCTGAGCCATGAGGGATGAGGCTAAGTGGCAGGTCCCAGAAAGAGTTTGCAAGGTCCAAAAGTGCTTCAGAGAGGAGGTGGTATCCCAGCCTTCTGGTGAAACCTGTGTGTTTTGCAGGTAAAGAAAAAAATTGGAAGGTCTAGTCCATCCCGTTTGCTCCTAAAAGAGCACTTGGTTTCAACTCTTCAGAATTAAGAGTGTGGTGAGGACCCCAAGTACTTGCTGAGTGCTGACTATGTACAGGTGCTGTTTTCAGTTGGAGCCCTTTGTTCTCATGACAGCCCTATGGGTAGTTATTGTTGGCCCTTGTTTTACAAATGAGGAAACTGAGGTTCAGAAAGACTGCTAAATTGGTTCCAGGCCACAGAGTGAGAGACAGTAATAATAGAACAACAATAGAGGCTAAGAATAATCATCATGATATTAATAAAAAATAAGTTGTCCCCAAAACATACCACTAGTAACTATTACAGTGGGATTTGAACCCATACCTTTCACAATTACAATGCTCTTGTTTATGTAGATCTTTCATTAAGCCAGTGGTTCTCTGGGACCTTCAGTCCCATCCTGCAGGGTGCTACCATCTGCTGCTAGGAGCAGCAACCTCCTGACCTGGCTGCCCAAGGCTTCTGCAGAACCTCCTCCAGATTCTCCCACCCGCCTGGGTTGGGAGGACTTCCTACCATATTACTGGCACTGTAGGTAACCAGGTGACAGGGCAGGCCCTAGCCTGTACCCAGATAAACAAAATTGCCCTTCCCTTTAAAATTATTAATTTCTTATGACAAGCCTCTGCTACCATACACTCTGATAGACAAAGGAATCTTGGACCTGCAGTCTCTGGAGAACAGGAAATAGATGAGACATTTTGATTGAGGAGTAAATGGCCCACTAACATAGCAGTTAATCCTTTTATTATCTTCCCAGCAGCATTTCCACAGTGCTTTCATGAGGTAAACTCCCCTCACCCCATCCAACTATAACACCCCCAATCCTTGCAGCTGGTTTAAATTTAGCCTGTGGAGCCTCTGCAGACTCCAGTCAGAGACAGGCCTCAATACACAGTGAGGAGACCATACTTACCACTGCCTGGCATCCCAGTTCTGAGGCCAGGCCTGGGCCTGGGACCCACTGCTCCTGCCCTGCTCTCCAAGTAGTCCAGAGGAAGCTCCCTAATCTCTCTGCAATATCCTGTTATGGTTCTTACGTTGCTCAAGTTGTCTTAGCCTTATTAAATTTGGGGCTTCATCTGCGTTATGATAACAAGGTTACATCCAACCCAAATACTGACGCGACGCCTTGAAGACGTTAACTTTGAAAAGATTAGTTCCTGCTTTCTTAGGTTGGTTCCCCAGACAGTAGGAATCCTGATTGTCTGAGACTGCACAGATTAAAAGCCTGCGGAGCTTTTATACTAGGAAAAAGAGAGGCGGAGAGAAAAAGAATGGCTTCTCAGAAGTCCTTTCTCTGCCTTGGGCTTTGTGAAATAACCACAGAGCTCCCTCACTTTGGCGAAGATTTTAGCAAAGTTGTGACCCTGCTTGGAAGGCAAAAGTGAAAAGCCCAGGTCTGCAGTCATGCATTCCTGGGTCCCAGCCTGGCTCTGTCACTTGTCATCTGTGTGACTTCAGGTGACTTATCCTTTTGGAACCAAAGTATACTCAATTGTAAAACGAGGCAGTAACAGTATTTGCCTTTTAGGGATGTTGCTATTAGAATTAAAAGAGATAATGCAGGAAAGTACATGGTTACTTCTCTTCTTCTTGTAGCACTTTTCCACATTGGTAGTCTCAGGAGATTCTTAGTATAGTAGCCGCAGGGGACAGGGTTTGGAGCTTTTTCATAGATTAAAAAAAAAAATCAAGGCTCGAGGCATCAGCAATGGAGCCTAGACTTGAGGTTGGCTGAGACATGCAGCCTCTGTTGCATGTGAGATAGGCAAATCAACTGCTCAGGTATGTTGTAGGGGGCACATAACCTTACTGTGTGTGTCTTCCAGAAGGCCATGATCCTTTGGGGGTTCTTATACACAGTTGCCTGCAGGTGGCTGCTCTGAGTTTGACAGTATCAGTACAGGTTACCTGGTGCTGGCCCAGGAGAACAGGGTTGGAGGTACAGAGAAGAGGCTCTAGTGTACCTCTGTCCTGCTGTCCTGGTGGCCCATTGGAGGCCCTAGGGATGGATACATGTGTTCAGTTTCCTCTGGCCACTGCTCTGCAGTCCTCCCCTTCTGCTCCATCCCATTTTTTGCTGGTTTGTTCCAAGTGCCGTTGAACCCAGGACCCGGGGGGAATATACCTGGTGGGAAACTGAGCATTACTGATGGGACCTCATCAGCCAGGAACTCAGGGCTGCCTAGGTGGACCTTTTGGAAGGCTTTGCCTCGGCTTAGCCTGCACCAATCCTATACTAATCCCCAGGGCCCTGAAGCTTCTGGCTGCCCCTCTTTACTCTGCTCCTCATCCTTGCCCTCACTTCTGCCTCCTCAAAAACGGGACTAGATACTGAAACTTTGGAAGCTAGAGGAAGTTACTGTTCATGGAGACTTAGAGATTTCTTTATCCTGGCTCAGTAACCTACTTCCCACTCCAACATAGGGCAAAATTGCTAAAAACTCTGAGGCCTACAGGGAATAAGTCAGCCTGTCCCAAGACCACAGTCTTCCATACAAACCAGACGTGCTGACTTTAGCTGTGAGCTAAAGATGGACAGACTTCACTGGGGTCTGAGATCATATCGTGGGGTGTCCAGAGGGAGAAGAAAACTCACCTTAGGCACATTCTAACCATGAACAGCATGCCTGCTTTATAGCAGAAGTTACTGTGACTGTTGTTCACAGACAAAACCACTTATTCAAAGGTTACCTTGCTGCCTGGACCCTCCCCATTGCCTTCTACCCATCCTTTCTTCTCAGCTTCTTCCTTCAGCAGCAAATCACCTCCATACTGTTCAGGTCACAGTCAGTATAGTCATCCCTGGGCATCTACTTCCTGTTTCCTTTGTGCTAGGAGCAGTCCCATTCACTTTGCATAATTTGACTTGACATCACAACTCATCTGAACAACCTGAACCTTATCCTAGGGGATTCCCTTGGAGCCAGAACCATTTGGAAGGTTCCCTATGTGGACATACAGAATAGGGAAGGCAGAGCCAGAGATTGCACAGCAAATGGACATCAGTGGGCAGGCTGATAAGTAAGTACTGAGGTGGGTTTAGACTATGGGAAAGTGGTTCTCTAACAAGGAGAGGGCCCCTCCCCAGGCCCTTGCCCTCTCCAAGGGACAGATAGGCTCTCTGCGTACCAGGCAGGTCTTATTCTAGAGCCCAGGGGTACAGACAATGTTCTGTGAGACCTCTGGCATTACTTTTGAGCCTTGCCGCATTATTGCTGGATGACAGAGGGAAAAGGAAAGCCAGGAGTTATGGATCAGAAGCATAGCTGCATTACCATATCCAAGTTTGTCAAGGAGGGTGGGAAATGATTAAAACACTTGGGTTCTTTTCAATTTACATAGGGCTTCTACTCCGTGATCTCAGTCCTTAGGACATTCTGGGAGACTAGTATTATTCTCTTTTACAGATGTGGGAGAGGAGTACAGTTGAGATTCAGGCTGTAAGACTACCATGGGGTCAGTTTTACACCTAGTGCTACTCCAGAGACAATCCCGGCTACAGCTCCCTGCTACCTCCCAGGCAGAACTGATAGTCTCCTTAGAGATACAGAGAGAACACCAGTCTTGAAACTCATTCAGCAAGCTGTCATAGGGCCCCTAGCTGGGCTCCAGGGTTACAGAAGGGGACTCAACCCCATTGTGGGTCTTAATTAAATAGGAAAACAACTTGAACTATTTGGACTATTTTCAGTGCCCAGTTACCTTGAAAGCCAGCAGACTGCATCTTCACAGGTCTCTGTTCATCTGGGAAAAGAGAGCCCTTGTAGACTGAGACACTTTTCTCCTACTCTAAAATAAGTCACTGAAAACAAATTCACTTCCTAGGGCCAGTTTCTAGTCATATTTAGAGATTCCAAGTGGAACATGTTTTCATTTTCACATTGCTCTCCTTGGGGAAATACTGCTACAAAGATATCACAGAGGTCAAGCTGCTTTACCCAGCTCAGGTGGCCAAGGCCACAATATTTGGAATTGGGCCTGAGGTTCATCTCATTCTAAGGTGGGGAAAGGATTGGGTAGGAAAACATATTTGGGCCAAGGCAGCCTGTAAATTGCCACCTAGCTGTACTGGTTTTTGTGATAACAGCTCTTTAGATAACGCCAGTTCTCACATCTACCCTAATTTGGAGATGGGGAAGCTAGAGCTCAGAGAGCTTAGGGAGGGGCCATCATGGCCCAGTGTTGCACATAGAGTTAACAGCAATTAATAGGATGACTGACTTGTTTCTCCCTGTCCCAGGCTTCCTGTCATCCTAGGGAGTTTGCATTCTCTAGGCCCTGGAAATCAGGTAGGCTTTGGCTTGCTCTCATTTTTTCTGTAAGAATGCCTGTCTCATCCTGGCAAATTTCTGCTCATTCTTTACAACCTGATCCACTGCTCCTCCTAGCTCCACCCTTTTATTAGCCTCTGGTTCTCTCAGGTATTTCCTGGTGTGACCTAGTGTCTCAGAGACTATAAAATTTTGGTGCTTAGCCTGGCCTAGCCTTGAGGTTAGAGATACTGAGTCTACTTCCTGTGCTGTCAGCCTCTCTGCTTCAGGACTGTGTTACCTGAATGCTGTCCCCTAGAGCAGTTTCTTGTGAGGTTAAGATCCTGATGGGTCCTACAAGATTGTCATGCAGGTTCTGATGGCTCACACCTGTAATCCTAGCTACTCAGGAAGCTGAGATCTGAGGATTGTGGTTCAAAGCCAGCTTGGGCAAGAAAGACCATGAGACTCTTACCTCCAAATAACCACCAGAAAATCAGAAGTGGAGCTGTTGTGCAAAGTGACAGAGTGTTAGTCTTCAGCAGAAAAACTCAGGGACAGTGCCCAGGCTCTGAGTTCAAGCCCCATGACCAGCAACAACAACAACAAAAGATTGTCATGTTCACCTACCCTTTTATCTGGTGCTAATGTGATGATTGGAGCTTTTCTGCAAGAAGCTTGTATTTGAAAGCTGCTTTTGCTACCATCAGCCTGTAACGTGTGCAAACATGACCTGACTTCTCCAAGTTCTTACCTGCAGATAGGAGCACTAGGGCTGTTGCTCAGCTTTCACGAGATTCCAACAGGGGCATACATGAAGCAAACCACCAGTGGTTCTGACTCTTTGGAAATTTTGCATTATGGAAAGAAAAAAGAGAATCTGAAAGGGATATCTGAAAACCCCAAAGTAACAGAATAGGCTGTTTTAAGTCCCAGCACTGCTATGGGCTTGCTGTATTATCCTGAATGGGTCACTAGTCTGGCCTGACTCCAAAACTGTGAAATTGGGTCATGGATAGCCTACAGGTTGCTGTAGATACTAAAACCTTTTTCTCTCTCTAACCCAACTTCCAGTGCCACAGATCATGGCTTCCTCTGAGGTGCTTTTCTATGCCCCTAGTTTTGTGTTTGTGTGGGTTTTTTTTGCTTTCTTTCATACCAGTCCTAGGGCTTTGAACTCTGTGCTTGACCTTTTTTGATCAAGGATAGCACTCTGCCACTTAAATCACAACTCCACTTGCAGCTTTGGGTGTGCTTTATTGAAGGTAAGAATTTCATGGACTTTACTGCCCAGCTAGCTTCAAATCATGATCCTCGGGTCTCAGCTTCCTGAACAGCTAAGATTACAGGCATAGGCCACCAGTGCCTGGCTCTTTAGGAGTCAAACAGGGATTACTCAGGAGGGAATTGATGCCCCGGCTAACAACCCCAGGTTGAAGTTGGGTTTATGACTCCCCAGTTCAGGAATCCCACTAGAGACAGACTGAGTACAGAGAAGGCACCACTCAGGTTACCTCTCACTTAAGATTCTCTAACAGGAGGGCAACTGGCAGCTACAGGCCATCCCAATGCAATTTCTAATCCTTAGACCTTGGCCTGCAGCCTTCCTAAGCCTCTTCTTTTCCCTTCACATTCTCACTCCACCCCTGCCTTAGCTCCTGCCTGACCCCCTTCAATTGTATTTAAATTCTATTCAGGGACTAGTGACACTAGTGGCCCATGGCTGTGCATGTGGGACAATCACAGGGTTCAAATCCCCTCTCTCTGCCCCTTAATCAATGTGAAACCTCACAAGTCACGTGGTCTCTCTCAATCCTACTTTCCTGCCTGGATAAAGGGGAGCATATCATGAGAATCAAATGACATGGGGTACATGGAGTACATCCTCACACCTTATACATAAGAGGTACTTGAAAACAGAAGCCCTTATTTCTTTTTTTTGAAATCATCAAACCCAACCTCCTCCAGCAATGAGAATTCCGAGGAGCGCCAAATTTGAGGGAACAGGAATGCCAGCCAAGTTCTATGAGCTCAACACTGCTTTATGGAATATGAAAAAAATTAAGGATGAAAAAACACAACCTTCTGAATTGAATTTAAAATAATAAAAGAAAAACAGCTTTTGAATTTAATGTAAATGGAATTGAAATTATTTCTCTTGTTGGAACGAGAGAGTCAGATAAAATCAAGAGTGACTCTGAGAAAGTGTCCAAACTGTGTTTTCTAAGGAGATAGCCTGGAAATAGCTAGTTTCATGATGGAGCATTAATAAGCACTGTCTCAGCCGCATGGCAAAAGGGCCAGAGCTGACATATGTACCTCATTTACCAGTACAGGGACAGACCTCAGCATCCTGTCCTGTTAAATGAGCACTGGTCTAGATGACTACTAAGGTCTTGGTTACCTTGACACAGCTGTCCTAATAGGCTCAGGAGAAAGGATGGACTGGACTCTCAAGTCTTTCCTCTGTAGAGAGCCTTGAGGCTCTCTCCCCCACCCTCCATCAACCTTTCAGGACAGCTTTATTGCCATGTACTCTTGCCAGGTTGATGCTAGAAGCAAGGGGTGTGGTGTAGATGGAGAATGTTCTGATAACAAGGGAATTAAATGCCTCAGAAACCAAGAAGAGGAAGATACCTTCCCCACAGGATATTGTGAGAGATGGGCTTTCGTGGGTAAATAGGAGCTTTCCAGGTGAAGACTGAGGACAGGCTTTACAGGGAAAGGAAGTCTTGACCTGTGACACAGATATTATCCTGGACCTAAGGCCTAGGCATGGGGTTTGAGGCAGAAGTGGTGATTGAGAGTAGGAGAAGTGGCCCTTGTCTTGATATTTCACCTACTCTGGAGGTAGAAATTGAGAGGATTATGGTGTGAGACCATCTCCAAAATAAAAAATAAAAAGAGACTTTTTCTGGAAAAATAACTGAAACAAAAAAGGACTAGGGCATGGCTCAAGTGGTAGAGCACCAGCTTAACAAACATGAAGCCCTCCAGTCAAATCCCAATACCACTACAAAACAAAGCCAGTCATGGAATTGGGCCTCAAAGTTAGTGAGGAAATTTCAGTATACTCAAGGGCATTAGAGTCCTAGGGAGAGGTCTAAGCAGGAGAGTAACATGATCAGAGTTAACATGGAGTTTGAGTGGTATTGTGGCTACAAAGGACAGGATAACAGTACACAGACACTGAGGCTCAGGAAGACAGAACCATCCCAATCCAGAGCTCTACTTCCCCAGACTCAATAGAGCATCCTGGCTCAGACTGTGCCACTGACAGTCCAACTCAGCTGTCATCCAGAACTCAGGCCAGGCCAGGTTGGCCCAATGGGCTATTGTGCCAGGCATAGTGTCTGCATATGATTTTGGTAACGGAGCCCAGTCCTGCTTTGGAAATGACATGCAGCACATTTAGCAGTGGGAAATAGGAAAGGCATTTCCCATAATGTGGCTCCGTAAAGTTTGCACAACTGTTCTTTGTTTTCCATCAGTCCCACAATAAATCTTCTTGCACTGCCAGCACTGGAGCCTCTGAGGTCTGTAAGTGATTAGGGTGCAACTTGCATAGCTCTGCCTCCTTGCCCTGCATTCCTGTGACACGGGTAATGATAAAATTAGTCTATCACAGAAATTCTGTCCTGCAAGGGGCTAGAACATGGGGCTGTTGGAAGTCAGCCTGCTCTTCCACATCTGTATGACCACCAAAGCTTCCCTGGATGGATCTGCCATGTTGAAGACATAAGCTGCAGGATTGTGATATTGGGCTAGATACCACCGGGTACTGGGCTGGAGCTGTACATTCCTTGTGATATAACAGTGAGTCTAGAGGCCTCTGCAGGATGGCTTATTTGGAGACAAGACCCGGGAATGTCTGCTGGGCATGGAGTAAAGTCAGTCAAGAGTGCTGTCTAACTGCCAGATCATCTACCAGTCCTTGTTTTATTGAATCACTAAAGCACAGGGCTTTGCACCTTCCTCAAACAGGGCCAGGACATGTAGAGTTTTACTGAGCAGTTCTTGTGGTTGGGGAATGCACAGGGCAGTGCAGGATCCTAGCTTCCCGGTGTGGCCCTGAAGTTCACAGGTCACATCTAGGACTCTACCTTATGGCCCTAGCTCTCCCATAGTCCTCCCACTGCTTACAGTTGCCCTCTATATCCTCATTTACCCATAAGCATATGCTCCCCCCATCCTCCCCAGCATCTGGTGAACCTAGGTTCAGTCAGTTTGGCCTAGAGTCATTTCTGACCAATTTTTGTTGCCAGAGAATATGACTGATTAGAACTTGTATTTGGCCCCAAGCAGAAAAAGGAACCTTCTGGATTCCAGATTCTTCCTTCTCACCTCCCTGCTTCTGTGCCCAGCTACCACCCTCCTCTCACACATCCAGATCTAAGGAAGTGGTTCATTCAGATCATAGATCCAACTGCCTGGGTTGATAATTCTCCTGTTTGGACATGTGGAAACTGAGGCCCATAGAAAGGATTTGGCTCATTGCAGATGACAAAAAAAGAACTGTATCTCACCATTCTTGCCCCCAGCCTATATCCTGCCTACTCGATAAAGCCACCATCTGTTGGTGCCAACAGTGTGTTGGGCCTTCTGATGAGGGCTTAGCTCCAATCTTGAAGAATACTGGCTCATGTTGTATGTACTGCAGAAGAAAATTCTAGGCTTCAGCATCTCATCTGATGCTTATCCCAGCCCCTGTGTACCCATTGACATCTGGAGACCCAAGGTGAGCAATGCCTTGCTGGAAGTCACATGGTAGGAATGGCTGTGTAGTTTGAGCTATGTCAGAATCACCTTCCTCCTGGCAGTCTGGTTCATACTGGCTTTACACCTCATACCTGACGAGCACTGGAATAGCAGAATTGCAGATAACTGTGGACTTCAGGCCCAGAGGAAGCCTGGCTCACACAAAGATCCATACAGTGGGTTGCTTCCCCAGCTCTTTTCTTCTTCAGCAGGGAGCCAACTGAAGAACCTTGGAGCCTCAGTTTCTGTGTGTGCCTAGGACTTTATTTAGATGAAGCTTGTAACCCTCTTAGGTCTCCTGTCCTGACAGTCCAGCTTCCACCTTCCACTGCTGCTCTCAAACTGCTTTAGATCAGGGTAAATCTTCCCATCTCTTTAGGTTTCCTCATCTTTCAAATGGAAAGCTTGGACTCCAGCATCTTGATGGTCCTTTGAATTTAGACATTCACACAATTTTTTCAGTCCTGGCATGGCTCAAGGGATGAGGAAGGAGAGGGAAGATGAGGCAGGGGTAGGTGGAGCCTGACCGAGCTCTAGGACCTCACTTCTACTCCAACTGTGCTTGCCTTCTGGCAGTTATTTCCACATTTTGAGTTTGTTCCCATGTTGTCAGGCTTTGTATGGCTGTTCCCTCTGCCTGAAAACTGTTTGTTCAGCCCAGCCTCCGTTCACTCAGGTATCTGCTGTTATCTCCCTTCTTGGGGAGGCCTTCCCTGACCAGCTATCAAAACAAGCACCTTACTGTCTGCTCCTTAATGTCCCTGATGTCCTTGACATTATGGCTTTCATTTGCCTGCCATTATTTTCCTCCACTCAGCTGTGGGCTACAGGAGGTGTAGTAGATCTTTCTAGGTCTGGTTTCTGGCAATATGTCTAGTGCCATGACAGTTTCTAACTTACAATATGTGATCCACAGATGCTTGCTAAGTAGATGTCACTGAATGGAGGAGTATGGCCTGGGAGCTGAGAGATGCTGAGGGAGAATACTGGGAAGGGCCCAGGCAGGATGTTATGAGGCCTGTCCTGTGAAGAAGTAGATGTTTGCAACATGAACATGCTAAAGAGACCTGTGTTGCCTTCACTTCTCTGTTCGAAATCTCAGGAAAGGAGAGGCCTTATCCAGGTCCAGGAGTGTTTGGTGTATCAGGTGCAGACAAGAACTTGGACATTTCTCTTTACCAGTTTGGAAACTGAGGCCTAGAAAGAAGAAATTCTGGTCTAGTTTCCCATGCTGTTTCCTCAGCTTAGAAGGAAAGTTATAATCAGGTTCTCTGTATACTAGATGCTGAGTAATTAGTTGCTGATGCTACAGCTGTTCACTATTAATCCTCTCTCCAAGGATCCCGTTTTAATGGCTGTGGGCACAGAGGTGGGGCAGGAGTGCAATTTTGCATTAATTGGCAACAAAAAGTCTGATATAGCCAAGAATGCAGCAGGGAAAATGAGTACGGTATCCAGATTCATTTAGAAGTGTGGAGAACTAGGGCAGGCAGCACTGATTAGGAGTCCGCTCACCTCGAGGTAACAGGCAAAAGAACCTCTGTGTGTTTTCTTACTGAACTTTCTGATGCTAATGTTACGGTCCCATTTTATGGATGAGGAAACTGAAGCTCAGAGGCTGCGATATGGGAATACAATTTCTAGCCTCCCACTGTTTTGGTTAAAAATAAAAAACCCAACAACTTCTATGTCATGGTGATGGGTCAGATAATTGTTCCACCTTTTGCAGCGAGGTCTCCTTAGCCTGGACCTGCAAGGCATCTTAACTATTTCCTGAACAGCTCCACACAGAACTTGTGATGGATTTGGAGCCCACACCACTACTTGACCTCCACTGGAAGGTTTGGCTGAACCAAGTCTCCTACCTGTAGAATGATAGGATAGAATGCCTTACAGAGGAGGAAGAGCAGCAAGTGGATAGGGTTGAGAGGGAGGGAGGAGAGAACAGGGAGAATGGTTCAGGCAGTGGCGTAGGGCTCTAACTCTAAGAAGGAAGTAGAACCAGGCAGGGAGGAGAACGCTGCAACTCTGGGCTATGGACACTGGGGCAGAAGGCAGGGGTGGAGAATCCTAAGGCTGGCTGGTAGAAGTTGGTGAGACCTAGATTCCAGGTAAGCCTGAGGCACAGCAGTCCTAGAAGGGCTTGGGCCTGCCCTCAGACTTCTAGACCTAGGTTCCTTATCCAGCATTTTGCCTGGCCCCTGTTCAACATGATCTTGATTGGCCCTGCTATTGTCTTGTTCTGGTCTCAGTTTACCTATTTGTTCAGTGGAAATAACATCCTTGTTCCCTCTGCCTGAGATTGTCTACTCACCCTTCACCCCCAATCACTTGGAAACTATTGCTTATCTTCCTGATAAGGTGGGGAGCAGTGGAGATAGAGGTCACAGGGAGGGCCATTCCTGGAGTCTCCTAAATTCTGTTGCTACATTTGCTGGGTGCAATGTTTTTTCTCTGCTCCCACCACTGCCCCCCGCCCCAGTGAGCCAGCTGAGTGCTATGGAAGTCAGGTATGGTCTGCAGAGCCAGAGTTGCTTGCAGCTCCAATCGATAGGAACAGAGGGGCTGCTGCCTGCAGTCAACACCTCTGTAGGAAGCCCGTGGCTAAATCCCTGAAAGTGCCAGCCCTCTAATTGTCTCCACATTGTGAACCAGGAAGGTCTGTCCTGAGGACTGGCTGGTGAAATCAGCCCAGACCCCTCCCACAGCTGGAACAGTGAGTTTAGCCTTTCAAGAGCTGTCTGAGGTAGTTACTCAGGATCTAAATTAGATTCACCTGGTAGAGGTCTGCTTCCCCTTGGCATGGTCGTGATCATCAGAAAAAGAAGCACAGAGAAGGCCTAGGCCCCAAGTGGCTGGGCAGGTGGAACACAGGGGCATCATTGTGATATTCATAGGCACTTTAGCCTTTGGACTACTTCATAAGGAGACTGGAAACTGTGTTTTATGACAGCATTGGTATAAAGACAAACATTAGTGTCACACATTAAAATTTTTTAACTAAAAGTGCACTTTAATCTTCCAATTATAAATTAACTTTAAATATCTTCATGGGCCCCTAAAGTATTGAGGACTCCGGGTACCATGCCTGCTAAGCCTGGTGGGTATAGCCACAAAAGCAAGACTGCAGGGGCTGGGAGTACTCTGAGTACAAAGCCATGCCTTGGGGTACCCCTTCCCTCCTCTGAGTTGTTTCAACCTCTGTGGAAAGAGGCAAGTAGAAGAGACACCAGAACATCCTTCTATGATGTTCTAATCTGTTTCCTTCTGTTCTATGTAGCTTTGTTGTCCTCATCAATTATTTCTTCTCTTCCATTAAGAATTCATGGGTATTTTACAACAAAAAAAACCCTACGCACAGTTCAATTAATGTCGGTTAGAGAAAAGAGCATAAATACATGGAAAACCCCAGCTCTTTTAGCTATAGTGATTGAACCCTATATTTTTTTGAAGCTTCCTAGTGGCCAAGGCAAGGGAGCAACTTGTTAAATTGCAAAATTCTTTTTTTCTGGATAAGGAAGCAAACTAGCCAGCTTATTTTGCTTAGATACTCAATCCTTACCAGGCCTTGGTGAAAGCCACATGAGCTAATGGCTGAAGGAAGGGTATACATATAAGAGAGTACATGATTAACATGTTGATAATATACTCACAGAACAAAATGTTGGTTCTTGTTCTTACAAACAACTTTGCTAATGTCCTCTGAGGAAAGCTAAGAACAAGTAAATAGTAAGAGTCAAGATTCATGTGCCCTAACCTATGTAGTGCTCATCCACCCATCACTTTGTGGGTAGCCCTCATCACTATTTTACAGAAGAAGAGACTGAGGCTGGGAGAAGTGAGGTTACCCTGGAGGACCCAATCTCATGCTTTTGTGACAGCAAGCAGCCTCTTTTTGTGGTCTTCAAGTTCCATCCTATGACTTAGGGCCACCAGTCTCTCCTCAAGGAGGCTAGTGGAATAAAAGGATCTTTAAAGAAAGGGGAATACTGTAATACAAGGGAGAAGGAGAATCTGTCAACTTGGGTAGGATGGAGGTGTCAGAGGAGCACAGTGGAGCAGACAGATAAGGGCTTCCTAGAAGGTTCAGGCATTAGGATCAGGGGCTAGATGGTGAAGCCTGGCCTGTGAGATGGCAAAAGAAGAAAGCTGCTCCTGCCAGGTTTCTCAGTTACAGGCAGAAGGAACCAGCCAGAGCTCTACATCTCCACTCAGAATTTACTGGAGGTGTCCATGGGCCACCAACTATGGAAGCCAGAACCATACTGCAGGTAGTCAGGCCCCACAGGCTTAGGGACAATGAACCTGAACTTGCCTCTGCAAGGACAAGCAGTCTACCCAACACTTCCTTAGCCTTCACAGAGTGGCTCCAGGACCATGGCACCATAGCAGGATGTCCCATGGGCCAGTCTACCTACCCTACCCAGCTGCTGAGGATTATTCCTTTTGTGGGCGATGCCACATGTCTCATCTTCACTCTCCCCATGCACACCTTCACTCCCTGCTCTAAGGGACGGAGTCTTTGTTATGAGTTAGCTACAGAAGTGATACTTTGAGAGACACTGGGGGGAATAGTACAGGGAGGTAGGGAACCTGTGGCATGCAGGGACCAGGAGAAGGCCAAACTTGTGTTCCATGGATGGCTGGGGTCATGGAGCAGCTATGAACCTGCCTTAGAGATGCTCAGAGTCCAAACGGGGAGATACATTCAAAATCCAAGTTACACAGCTATGTGACAGGTGCCCCAGAGAAGAATGTCCTGGAGCCAAAGTGGGGAGCCTGCAGGAGGGAGACAAAGTGAGACTTATCTGAGTACAAGAGAATGAGAAGGCATCCCAGGAGAGGGAAGGATATACAGAAGGCCAGGTACTGAGAGTGTATAGCCAGAACATGGAGCTTGAAGAAGGCTCGATAGGTGGAAGGTGTAGCAGCAGAGATTGGCCTACAGGCTGCCACAACCAAGGTAGGTGAGCAGGAGAGCAGGAGGTGTGTGTGGGAGAACATTGAAGGCACTTGCCTATGCCTCAAGAGGACCAGTATAGCCAGGCACTGGTGGTTCGTGCCTGTAATCCTAGCTACTCAGGAGGCTGAGATCTGGGGATCATGATTCAAAGCCAGCTTGGGCAAGAAAGTCCATGAGACTCATCACCAGAAGTGGTGCTGTGGCTCACAGTGGTAGAGCGTGAACCTTGAGCTGAAGAGCTCAGAGACAGTGCCCAGGCCCAGAGTTGAAGCCCCGTGACCGAAAAAAAGAAGACCAGTATAGTAAAAATCATGCCCAGCAATTCCCTGGAATCTATGCTCTGCTCTTGCTAACTAACAGGTAGTTTAATTCTGGAGGCCTTCTCAAGATCATGGTTAGTGTCTTTGGTGGTTGTTTCCCAGGGGATGGTTAATAAGCCCTTTTCTCCAGATTCTTAATCGGATGCTGGAAAGCATGAGGCTGGCAAGCTGTTTTCCAACTTGGCCCCAGAATCCTCTGTTCAGGGCCAAAGTGTCCAGTAAGGACCCAGCTGAGATGGTAGGTCCAGATGGGCTGCTTGCTCTGCCCAGAGTGACTGCACTGATTGCTGAGAAGGGCCTCATGAAAGAGGCCAAAGTCGCAGCTTTGGGAAGGGAGATGGCTTCCCTCTAGTAGGCCTTTATCAACCCTGGCTTCGTTTAGCCTTCCTCTCTGGGCTTTTACTATATTCACATCTAGCCCGCACAGTAATCCTAAGCTCACAGTGCTCCTGGTTAATGGCACAGTTGGGACTACACATGTGATTTAGACAAAAGAGCCATGGGGCTGCTTTCTTTGCCCATCTTGGAGACTAGTAGACATCAGGACCTCCCACACCCAGTCAGAGGGAGTCCATGCTATGTGACTCTAGATTTCTTAAGCTTTCATTCTCTCATCTGTAGAATGGTGTTTGGGGAGATGACCTAGAAACTAGCTCTGAGAAGAGGACCTCATGGGAGGCTGTAAGTGAGGGCAATACTGATATCTGCCATCTAGCATGGAGCGGGGTTTGCTTATTCATTCAACAGTTACTTATTGGGAAATAAAAGTATCCCAGGTAATGTGAAGTGCTAGGAACTAAGAGGAGACCTGAAGGGAGAGCACATTGGTGGAACAGTTGCAGAAGAAGCTGACACCTGGGTAATCTTAGGCTCAGTTGTTCGAACCAAGTAAGGTCTGATTGGTGTTTTAGTGACCTGGAAGGCACTCACTAGCAGTTTGGTAGCAACAGGGTCAGAACTGCAATAGTCTCAGAGTGAGCAATGCCCTGCCTCAGACTACCAAGCATAGTCTGGAGGTCTGAAGCAGGCTGAGGCAGGCAGATGAGAGCAGTAGAAGTATCTGCACTGACTAGCCAACCTGGGCAACTGCTCTAATTGCAGTTTGTGACTATTTGTATGTTGCAGGATGGAGCAAAAAACATTTCCTGTTATGCCACTTGTAATAAAGCACCTTATATATCATACTTGCCAAGCAACTTGGGGGATCTATGTTCTCCAACATTAGTCTGAGACACCTGAAGGGACATGGCAGGGTAAACTAAGTTGGTTTATAGGAAAACACAGGGCCCTCCTCCCCCCTGAAGATGCTCTCATGCCCTGGTATATTCTCTCTCTCTCTCTCTCTCTCTCTCTCTCTCTCTCTCGCTCTCTCTCTCTCTCTCTCTCTCTCTCTCTCTCTCTCTCTCTCTCTCTCTCTCTCTCTCTCTCTCTCTCTCTCTCTAACTCAGAGCCTATGTGCTGTCCCTGAGCTTCTCCACTCAGGATTAGTACTCAAGATTAGTGCTCTACTACTTTGAGCCACAGTGCCACTCCCAGTTTTCTTATGGTTAATTGGAAATAAGAGTCTCACAGACTTTCCAGCGCAGGTTGGCTTCAAATTGTAATCCTCAGATCGCAGCCTCTTAAGTAGCTAGGATTACAAGTGTGAGCCATTAGTACCTAGCTCTGGTATTCCCAATGTGACCAAGGGCCTAGTGTGTATCTGGGAGCTCATAATGTGGGCTGAACCAAGCCAGGGTTGGCCTACATGCATGTACATGTATGTGTGGACCAATGTTGGCATGTGCTGTTATATATCTGGGTGCTCACCGTAAAGTGTATACATGGACATATAGGTGTTACCTGTTTTTTCATTGTATTTTTGAATGGGTACACACACATATGGGCCTGTGGATTATTTCTATGGGCACATTTGTGTGGTTGGATATGTAGAACTCCATGAACCAAAGTGTCATTTGTGCTCCTGTGAGTGTGATGTTATGTGACCATGTGACTATGTATGTGTTCGGATATGTATACACAACATAGTCTGGGATGAGAGTTTTGCAAGCCTGAGACAGGCACCATCCCCTAATGTAGTGTATCCAGAGGAAGCCTCCAAAAAGGACAGGAGGGATTGGGGATACCAATGGGGTCTAGAGGGGCTCTCCTGCTCACCATCCTATATACATTATTAGTGCCCAGGGAGGGGAAACTTGTGAGGTGGCTTCTTCAGCTCAGTACTAGGAAAAATTCCACAGGCTGGACCTTTCCCAGGGCAGGGGAGGGTAAGGCTCTCACCCCTAGGGACTGCTACTTGGTAACTGAGTTTAGCACTGTTCCCTAAAGCCCTTTATCTATACCAGGCTTCACCCTAAGCCCTTGGATGCAGACATAATCAGCATTCTAGCCCTCAGGAAGAAGGTCCCTCAAGTGACAGTGGAACCCCCTGAGACTGCTTTGGGAAACAGTCACATGAACTGAAGAAACAGGATCCTCTTGTGCCATACAGTCTGGCATGGTTGAGCTGGGTGAGGTACTTTGTTGTTGTTGTTGTTCTTCTTCTTCTTCTTTTTCTAGATGGAGAGCTGGAGCCTAAGTTGCAAAGCAGCTTCTCCTACCCTGTCCCCCCCCCCCTCTCTCTCTCTCTCTCTATATATATATATATGTCCACATCCTGGGCAGGGAGATTTACAGCCACTGTTCCTCCTACAGGAAGTAGGGCCAGGGCTGGGAATATGGCCTAGTGGCAAGAGTGCTTGCTTCGTATACATGAGGTCCTGGGTTCAATTCCTCAGCACCACATATACAGAAAATGGCCAGAAGTGGTGCTGTGGCTCAAGTGGCAGAGTGCTAGCCTTGAGCAAAAAAGAAGCCAGGGACAGTGCTCAGGCCCTGAGTTCACGGCCTAGGACTGGCCAAAAAAAAAAAAAAAAAAAGGAAGTAGGGACAGCCGGGCTCTGGAAGGGTCTTGCTTCTGTCCCTAGAGCTCTAGTATGCTCAAGAAGTGCCTATGCTTCCCTGCCTCCTTCCTGCCTTCTCTTGTCCCCAGAACACTTAACACAAGGCTGAGTTGTTCATCACTAAGTAGAGGGCTGATACAGCACCCATTGAGGCCTTGATCTGTCAGGAATGTAAATGTCCTAGAATCACCCTGCTGCAAGCAGAGGGACCTGAGGACCCAGGTGCAGAGAGAAGCTAGTATTATGGTTGGAGCAACTAGGTCAAATGGAAGAAATGACCTGCATCCCTGCCCTGCCACTAGTTGTGCTATTACAAACCATAATACTAAAAATAGTAGTCAGTGCTTAATCACTATACTAAGTTAGGATTAGCTTCTAGCACCCACGAGGGAAGTGTCCTTGTCCCCATTTTACAGATGGAGAGAAACTTGCCAAATTTCCACTCTACAAACACCAGGATTTGAAGTAGAACTGTTTAGCCTCAGAGTCCGTACACATGTTTAAATTTTCATTCTATCATATTTGGTATATTCAGAAGAATGCATACAAATATGTGTAAGTAATAAAGCATAGCAGAACAAACATCTGTGGATTCCTGGAACCACTATCCATTTCCTGTTTAACCATCTCTGCTTTTCTTAACATGGTTCCATTCACACATACATATCCTTAAACAATGTATTGTTTCGTTTTGCTTCATTTAAAACTTTATGAAAATAGTATACTGTATGTGGTCTTTTTTCACTTACTATTATGTTTTTGAGATTTTTACCCATATTATTGTGTTGTTATAATTTGCTTTCATTACTGCATAATATTACATGTATGAATAATCCAAACTTTAATAGTCTTGTTGATGAACATTTGGGGCATTGCAATCTTCTGCTAGTATAGACTGTTGATATGAACATTATTTTCATATTTCTTTTTATATCCATCGAAGAGTTTCCCTAGAGTATGTGCCTAGAAATGAAATTGCTTGGTTAGGGAATGTAAGAGAGGGCCAAATTGTTTTCAGTAGTGGTTTTACCATTTATGCTCTCCACTTAGTGCATAGAGAAGTGTTTTGTTCTACATCCTCAAAATACTATTATAAAATTTTGCAGCCCAGAAGGTGTGAAATGGCATCTTGTGGTCTGATTATAATGTAGGTTATTACTAATAAGACTGAGTACCTTTCTTAGTTTGTAGTGATGTACTTTTGTGTATTCACCTTGTACTCTGCAAAATTGCTGCAATTTTGCTTCCTTATTCCAGTAGTATGTCACTTCTTTAGGATTTTGTATATTCACTTTCATGTCATCTGTGAGCAGTTTTATTTATTTCTGCCTGACCTATGTATACCTTTGATTTCCTTTCTTTTATTGTATTATCTGGGACTTTTAGTAAAATACTAATAAACAGGGAGGGGGAATATTCTTGTCTTGATCAAGCATTCCTTTTTATTCCTAATGTCCTAAATTAAAACATACAAGCTTTGAATTTAAACTTATTGGGGTTATCATGTGTATAGTTTATTTCAATTTGTAAATGTGGTAAGTTAAAATTTCAGACTTCTCTCATGTTAAAATCATTCTTGGGATCCACCTTTTCTGCTCAAGATTTTTGCATATTTAGTCATAAAAGATCTTTACTTATGACCCTCATTTACCATACTTTTCTCCTTTGATTTTGAGATCAGGGTTTTGCTTGTCTTATAGAAAGAGCTGAGAAGTATTCCTTTTACACGCCCCCCCCCCCCATCTCTTGAAGAATTTGTATAAGATTGGAATGGTATGTCTTTTGAACATTTGGTAAAACTTGCCTGTAAAACTGTCTGAATTTGATGTTATCTTTGTGGGAAGATTTTTAAACTACTGTTCCAGTTACTTTCATTGGCATGGAACTATTAAGGCATCTATTTCTTCTGAAGTTAGCCTCTACCCTTAGGAATTTCTCCATTTTGTGTATGTTTTCAAATTTATTACAATAAACCAGTCACAATGTTCTCCTGTTATTTTTTAGAATCTTTGCTAGATCTGTAATTATGTCTCCTTCTTTGTTCTAGTATTCTTTTTGTGTCTGCTCTTTTTCTTCTTTCACAGAGGGTTGTCTTTTTTACTAGTCTTTTTAAGAATGAATTCCTGTTTTTGTTGATTCTTTCTATTGTATCTTTGTTTATACAGCATTAATTTCTGCTTTTATCTTTATTATCTCCTTCCTTTTATATTTTTAAATTTTACTGTCCCTTTACTAATTTCTGAAATGGATCTCCTAGAACATTAATTTTCATTCTTTTTTTTCTAGTGTAGTTATTCGCAAAATAACTCCCCCCCCCGCCCCCATTTGGGGATTTTAAGGTTTAATCCCAGGGCCTCATACTTGTTAGGCAGGCACTCTATCACCAAGTCACACTTTCAGCCCATTTTAGGAATAGTTCCTTCCCAGGCCTGCACCTGAACCACAATCCTTCTGTTTTTATCCCCTCATAACTAGAATAAAAGATATGCGCCATCACACTTAGCTTCTCCTACTGATATGTAGTCTTGCGGTCTTTTCTTCCCTGGGTTGTCCAGTAAGCACCATTCTCCTGATCTCACCTTCCCAAGTAACTATGATTATAGGCATGAACCACTAGCTTCCAGCTTAAAGTTTCTGTGTGTGTGTGTGTGTGTGTGTGTGTGTGTGTGTGTGTGTGTGTGTGTGTGTGCTGGTCCTGGGGCTTGAACTCATGACCTGGGCACTGTACCTGAGCTTTTTTGCTCACTGCTAATACCCTCCCACTTGAGCCACAACTCCATTTCCAGGTGTGTGTGTGTGAGTGTGTGTGTGTGTGTGTGTATGTGTATCACTGCCAGGGCTTGAACTTGGAGCTTCATATTCTTACTGGACTTTTTTTTTCCCTCATAGCTGGCATAATATCTCTTGAGCCATATATCCAGTCTTGCAATTTTGGTTAACTGGAGATTGTCTCCCAGACTTTTCTGCCTGGGCTGGCTTTGGAACTACCATATTCCAGGCCTCAGCCTCCCAAGGAGCTAAGACTGTAAGTGCGAACCACTGGAGCCTGACTTCTTTTACTGCATCTCAGAACTATTAGTATGTAGTGTTGGCATTATTATTTGGTTCTATATGAGTAATAAACATATCCGTCATATGATTGATGCAGTGAGTCTTTAGATTTCTAACTACAGGGACACTTTTCTACTTTTGTTTCTTTGTATCTAATTAAATTGAACTATAGTTGGAGAACATTATTTATATGATAGGAGCTCTTAGACCCTAAAATATGGTCATTTTTGCAAATATTCTCTATGTGCTTGGGAAGGATGTGTTACCTAAAGTTCCTGTGGCATTAGTGTTTTTTCTTTGTTTAACCTATTAGTAATTGTAATCTTCCACCAAAGTGGTAGGCCTTACATTTCTATCCATGCCATTAGATTTCATTGCAATACCATTAAGTTTCAAAAATTTTAAGACTTCCATTATTAGGTAGTAAACCTATCCCTAACATTTTTTTCATTTAACTTCTACTTTATCTACTATGACTGTGGCAATGCCAGCTTTGTTTGGATAGTATGTGTATGGGTAGATATTTCTTATCCTTTAGCTTTGAGCATTTTCATGTTTTATGTTTTTAGGTATTCTTATTGTAATTAGCCAATTGGGTATTGATTTGTTATTTCTTTTTAATTTTTATGGGCATTTATGAATTGAACAAAATAAGAAAGTTTTGTTGTAATTTGATTATATTCATCTCCTCTCTTTCTTATCCCCTCCCCCTTTCCCTCCTCCTTCCATCTCCCTTTTGGTCCCCTTCTTACCTTCATGACCTTGGGTTTTATGGTTGTTACTGTTGTTGTTTGGGAGGTTTATTACACCTACTTTGGAAAGTATCACAGGGAAAACATGTGATACTTGTCTTTGTAGAGTTTAGTCCATTTTCAGTTATTGTGATTTTTAATGTATTTGGATATGTGTTTTCTATCTTACGGGTTTTTCTTGTGTGTATGTGTGCTGGTCCTGAGGCTTGAACTCAGGGCCTTGACTCTCTGAGCTTCTTTGCGCAAGGCTAGCACTCTACCACTTGAGCTACAGCTCTGTTTCTGGCTTTTTGGTATTGAAATAGGGATAAGAGGCTCACAGGCTTTTTCTGTCTGGGCTGGCTTTGAACCATAATCTTCAAATCTCAGCCTTCTGAATAGCTAGGATTACAAGTATGAGCCAGCGGTGTCTGACTTCTGCTTTTTCTATGCTTCATTTTTGTGTGTTTGTTGTTGTTATTTTGTCTTGCTTTGCTTTTATGATTGATTAAGAAGGTGTCTTTCTTTATCACCACTTCCCTTATAGTGATTGGAAGTGATACATTCTAATTATTTTCTCTTAGAGGGTAACTTCAAATTTTTAATAGGCATTCTTGACCTAGAAAGTTAATACCTTAACCCTGTATCTAACGGTGTGTGAACTTCTGGTCTCTGTCCAATCATGGCTATGCTCCAGCTTTACAGGATTGTAGTTCTGTTTTTCTTTTCTTTTCTTTTCTTTTTTTTTTCTTTGCCAGTCCTGGGCCTTGAACTCAGGGCCTGAGCACTGTCCCTGGCTTCTTTTTGCTCAAGGCTAGCACTCTGCCACTTGAGCCACAGCACCACTTCTGGCTGTTTTCTATACATGTGGTGCTGAGGAACCGAACCCAGGGCTTCATGTATATGAGGCAAGTGCTCTTGCCCCTAGGCCATATTCCCAGCCCCCTGACTTTTTCTTAAGTCTGCATGATAGCATAATCATATGAAGCAGTGCTCATTGAGCTCTACCCACATGTTTATAAACTTAGTGGTAGAGTGCTTGCATAGCATGTATGAAGCTCTGGGTTCAATCCCCCAGTACCACATACATAGAAAAAGCCAGAAGTGATGCTGTGGCTCAAGTGGAAGAGTGCTAGCCTTGAGCAAAAAGAAACTCAGGGACAGTGCCCAGGCCCTGAGTTCAAGTTCCATGACTGGCATTTAAACAAAAAAAAAACCTATAAAAGTTTTTCAGCTCTTTCTTTCAGCCGTGTCTAATTGCTGTTTGACTAATTAAAATTATTTATATAATTGTATTATCAATTTCTAGAAATTCTATCTGATCTTTGTCAGGCCTGACTTGTTTTGATTGCCTCTGGTTTCTTTGGTGATTCTGTATTTCTTTCTTTAAACATTTCACTTGTATTTATTTGTATTCTAAGGCACAGTTTAAAATTTTGAAATCCATTGGGAGAGTCACTTTGTGACTCATTGTTTCTTTAGTCTCCTATCTGCTTGCCCAGTTGAGCATGAGATGGCTTAGTTGATCTTTGTCTCTGGACACATGGAGGCCTGGGTGGAGCTTGCTTTCCTCCTAGGGAATTACAGTTGTCACTCCATACCCATTCCCTAGGGCATTGGGGATGGGGGGGGGGTGTTGGAGACAGCTCTGGGGCAATCTGGTGCTGGATCCTCCCCAACTTTTGACAGAAACAAAATACCCCTATAGTTGGCCTTTGTACGTGTGAATTTTATACCTGTGGACTCACTTGTCATTATTCCCTAAACAAAAGACTAAAACAATTATTAACCTAGAGATGATTTAAAGTATACAGAAGAATGTACATAAGTCATGTGTAGATACTGAATCATTTTATGTCAAGGGTTTTAGGTCCTTATTTAGGAGATCCATCTCTAGCATCTTCATAAGATGGGGACATCTAGCCTCTGTTTATCTCTAGGTTGTTCCCCAACTGTCTTGCATTCTGGCATGTCCATCAGTGGGAATGGTGCCACATTGCCTTCATAACCACCCCTGTACTTGTCTCTCCTGGTTTGGTAGATGGTCTCTGTGACCATGTCTGCTTCTAGATCCTTTCTTCCTATATGACACAGGAAAGGTCTTATAACTTGGCCACCATTGAGTTTGGAGTACCTCACCACTTGCTGGTAGCATGCATGATTTCAGTAAGCCCATCTCCATCCTGTTCAATGGGGAGGGTGAGACCAGACACATGGTTAGGGAGAGAGAAGGACGTGTGGTACTGCGTGGTAAGAGAGGTACCACCAGTCTCTCTGGCCCTCTCTGAACCTTCCTTTTCTGGCAGTTTCCCCCTAGACAGCACACCCTGGCTCCCCTGGCCTAAGCTCCCTCAGCATCACACTGTGGATGGCACTCCATGGGGACTGCTGGGCTCACTTTCTACTTCAGCTTCTACCAAGCTCAACATGTTCTGAAGCTTCCTGAGTGCACCCCTAGCACATTGCCCTCATGTTTGCCTAGCCAGAAGGTGGCTGCCAGCCCACTGTTTACCTTGGGAACATGGTCTCCTCTCTGGCAATGTTTCCAGCCATGGGTGAGGGCAGATTTATGGACTCGGCTACACAGAAATTATTTAAGACTCTGGTCAGCCAACAATAATGTAAAGACATACAGTGCCTGTTTGGAAAAAGATTGCAGCATGGTGCCCACACTCTGGGCTGATTTACAGCACAGGCTGAGGATCCAATTAGCAGGCCCAGCCGTCTTTGAGCTGAAACCCAGCGCCTTCCAGGATTATGCAGACTTTCCAGGTCCGGACTATGATGAAATTATAGCTGGAGGCTTGTAAAGTCCTACCCCACTTACAAATGCAGTATAGTCTCCATTTCCTTGCCACTCAACTTACCTAGGAGACCTGTGACCCATGGCCTGGATATTTGTTAAAGCATCCTAGATGATTATTGCAAAGAGGGGCCTGGTTTTTGTCCTATCTCCCTCTTGCTTACTGTGTGACCTTGTACAAATGTCTAGCCTCTCTAAGACTAATTTCCTCATCAGTGACTTGGTTAGCAGGGCAGAGTGGGACTTAGAAACTGAGCCTTATAGAAACCAAATAAACCAGATGATGGCTATAGGGAACCCATCACCATTGTTAATGCACACAGTAGGTGCTCAGTAATGGCATGTGTATGAGCACTCCTGAAAGGAGCAAATATCCAATGGGGCTCACCTCCTCTCTGGGGCCCTGTATAGCTGCCGAGTGGGGTAGAATGGGGTGACATAGAAGGGGCAGGGAGGATTGTGGCTTTAGGTCTCTCACGCTTGAAGTCTACTCTTCATTCTACACTAACCCTGCATGCCCCATATCTTATTCATTCTGCATCAGGTGCAGTTCTGAGGAGGGTGGGCACACCTGCAGTTAGAGATGCCAGAGTCCAAAAGGACTGACTGGGTTTATACAAAAATGTCAAAGGTTGGCAAAACCTCCAATATTCGGAGCAACTATTTCTGAGAAGTCATAGGGTTTGATAGAATGTTCCAGACCCTCTACTTCTGGTCTGATTCTGATCTTTGCTACGAATTCACCACTTTGGGATTTGTATCTCTCCTGGTTTCAGTTGTGAAGACATTGAAAGACTCAGGACCACTGTCTCTCTTCCAGATGTCTTAACCTTCAGACTGTAGGGTGCTATGACTTCTAGTCCTGACCTGGTAGTTGCTTTACGAGTCAAGCTCTATCCACATCTGGGAAGGCATTACATAGCCCAGGCTAGAAGCACTAAGATACCAAGGGTGTCTTGCATACATAAGCACACAGAAGCTCATGTAACCTTTGCTGAGAGCTCTTCTGGGCACCATGACAGAAACAGAACACTCTCTTTGACCTTGCATTAGTCTAATAAGACATGAGAGCAAAAACAGTGAATGTACAGACTGACCCTTAGTTTTTTAAGAGATGTGTGTAGAGTATGAGCCAAGTAGTATCATCTTCAGGAATGGCTAGAAGTCTGGTAGGCCAGAGTATAGGGGAGGGAAGGACACTGGAAAGGTCAGTGGAGCTGGGTTAGGCCCAGTTTGAATGCAATGGAGGAAATGGGACCTTTATCATGGAAATTGTGAAAAGGGAAAAGATGAAGGTCCCCAGGCCATGGGCTCCTTGCTAGTAGCAAAGTTGGGGTCCAGATCCCACATGGCCCTTGGTTTGCTTGGAGGAGTCAATGAGTCACCCTCTCTATATCGGGTCCTTTCACTATACCCTATCCCTGTCTCACCCATCCCATTGTAAGTTGTTGTTACACTTCCTAAACTTGGAATATCAGTCATATTTCTTGCACATTGCCTGAGTTCAACAGAGCATCCTTTCAGCCTGACAAGCAATACCCAATGAAAGGCCTGGTGCTGCCAACTCCTGCCAGACTCCATCCCTCATCTTCCACAGCCTAGTTCCTGAACTCATTAGAGGCTCTGTCCTGCTTTGATTTGGGGTGTCCTGATGATGTTTGATTGACAGTAACTAGAGTCAGTCATAATCTCATGCAAAGGGGAAGATTATTTATGAGTTCTCCGCCATCTATTAACAGGGATTTCATAGAAGCATATGGAACCAATAAGGGACTATTTAGACATCAGAACTTTTCAAAAGACTAGAAAAAACTGAGAAAAATCATTTAGGTACTGTAATGTTCTTCATTAAAATATATATACAGAGCCCTGTGCTTGTGGCTCACACGTATAATCTTAGCTACTCGGGAGACTGAGATCTGAGGATTGTGGTTCAAAGTCAGCTCAGGCAGGAAAGTCTATGAGATTCTAATCTCCAGGTAACCACTGGAAAGCCAAAAGTGGGACTCTGGCTCTAAGTGGTAAAGTGCCAACCTTGAGCAAAAAAAGCTTAGGAATAGCACCCAGGCTCTGAGTTCAAGTGCCACAACTGAGAAAAAAAGATACATATTTACCTAGTATGTTTGATTTTATAGGAAGCAAATTAGGAGAGGTACTCAGAAGATAGTTAGAGTGATAAGGTATTTCATGGTAACTGCTTAACTACTATGTGTCCCTGTGATCTGCTCTGTGTGTCTGTTTCAAGGCCCACCAGAGATCTGGTTCTTCACCAGCTACCTCAGTTCCTCTTCCCCCAGAACTCCCAGCATATGACCTCTAGTTAGCCACATGTACTGAAGAACCCCCATGCCTCTTCGTAGTCTGGAAGGAAAGTTTAATCCCAATTTCTTCCTACTTTCTATCTGGATGAACATTATGAATTACATAATGGTTCATGCTTTGGTTTCTTCATCTGTAAAATGGGTATCATGATAATATCTACTCCTAGAGATATTCCAGGGTTTTGATTATATGTATAGGTCCATGTAGTGGGATAATACAGCCAAATGTGGCCTAGTGAACACACTTTATTCTCAGCCCAGACCTGTGGATCACCTTGGAGACTGGGGAGGTGAGAGGGTATGTGGGTGCCAGTCTGGTTCTGCTCATATGCTACACACATAGCTTGCCAAATGCCAGACCGCTATTATGGAAAATGATACTAGCCATGAGTAGGAAACACGTGGTCTGGGATCAGCATTTCCTCCAAACCCTAGAAAAACTCATCTTGACAGTATGCTGTTTCCCATGTGCTGATTTCTGGGTTGAGAGCCCTCTTCCCATTTAATAGAGGACTCTGTTTCCCAGGCCTCTCTGGAAGCTGAGCAACATCATCCTAGCCCATGAAGATGGGCGGGGCTGTGCTCCTGTGCTCACACATACCTGAAGCAAGCCAGCACACAGTGCACAACCTTAACAGTCTCTTTGATCTCAATGCTATGGCTAGTGTGGTCTTTCTGAAGTGCAAAATGATAGGCCATACCTCTTTCAATAACCTCCGGGGAGAAACAAGGTCTAGATTAGAGGGTTTGCAGGGGTGGAGCAACTGGTGAGACCTTCTTAGCTAGAATCTTGCTCTGTAGGTTATCCAAGTAGAAGTGGCCACTCTTTAGATCTAAGCTCCATTTCTGGAGCGTGTTATCCAACAGGTCCTTGGAACTGGAGAAGCTGCCTGGTAGACAACCCCCAAATCTGCCCAGAGGGAGTTTCAGGCACCCAGAGGTAGTCAGATTGTCTCAAACTTCTACAATCCTGCACCCTGCCCTGTGAAGCCAATTTCACCCTTTCCCCAGAAGATGTCAACTTCATACAAGTAGCTTTTGTAGGACCAAAGGATCAAGATAGTGCAGCCTTTCTGTGCCCCACAGAGGTGGTGGCTCTCAGGAGGATGTCCCCAGTGTCTCAGACTTGACTGGTGGGTTTGATGACAGGTACAGTCTAAGTCAGGTGGGCCATTGTTGCTGCCTTTCTCATGCCACCTCTGTCACACACACACACACACACACACACACACACACACACACACACACAAACACACACACTGTTCCCCAGTGTCTGTTATGCTCAGGCTCAAATAAGAGTCCAAACTGACACTAATGAGCTCTTTAATTACTCCTGTGGTGTTAGACTTGTGTCAAATCCTGGATTCTCCTCACATTTGTCAGATATTTGGGCAAGTCATTTCCCATTTCTAAGTTTTGATACCTCATTTTATAAACACAAACTAACATGTGTAAATGACTGGCCACTGTGCCTGGCCCCTAACTACTTGTCACATTCTTTATCCAAATGCTATCTCACAGGGCTGTTGAGGGGACTTCTGGACTTCCTAAAGAAGGAACTTGGGTTCAAATCCCTCTCTACTCACCACTCATCATATGACTTCACATGATAGTCTGGCCTCTTGTTTCTTCAGTTCCTTATTGGCCAAGGAGACCATGTCATGACCACCTTCCCTCCTTATGTGGAGAAGCGCAGATCGGATAGCCAAAGCAAAGGCACCAGGAGGGGGTAAGATGGTAAAAGGAACACTGTCAGGAAAGTGCAGACTCTAGCCTCATGGCTGCATCTTGCCATTCTCACCAGGAGGTGGTCCTAGCAAAGGTCCTGGAGTCAAACTTCAGTTCTCTTTTCTGTTTAGAGTCCCCTAAGATGATATCAGGGCTGGAAGCTCTCTCAGAAAGACCCTTGTTTCTCAGAAAGTGGCTAGAATTTCCCTCTTCCCAGGACACACTGGATCCTAGGACACCTTCCTCTCTAGCCCTACACACCTCCCTTTACTCCTCTTTTTTTTTAAGAATTTTTTATTCCCTGGACCTTAACATGAGTATGTCTTTCTTTCCTTTGAGATCTCCACTTAAATGTTACTTCTTCAAGAGGCCTTCCCTACTTCCCTGTCAAAGGCCACACTTTCCCATACTCCCTGGCATGTGAGACTGTTTTTCCTATCATATTACCTGGCTCCATATCTTATTTGCTTACTGAATTGCTCTCTGTATGGCTTCACTAACATGTGAGCTGCCATGGTAGTGGCCATATGTCTTATTTCCCATGATGTTTCCAGTACTCAGCACCTTATAGTAGGCTCATCCCCAAAATGTTTCATAGATGATTAGATTGGAAAGCCTCAGATGGAGCATAGCATCTGACAGCTGTGTGAAACAAGGTTAGATAGTCCCAGGAATGCCATGAGATATATTCTCATCCTGGGGAATGTTGGGTGTTGTGATGCCACAAACACTGCCATCCCAGAGGCAGTACTGACCCAGGTACACAAGTAGACGTGGCCCGTAGTTTGCACAGGAGTCTTCCTGGGTCTTGAGAAACCTAGCAGTCCCACCACCTAGGCTGCCACTAGCTCTGCTACCAGGTGAGTCTCTAAGCAAATTAGGGTCTGGCTCTACTCTTAGCCCCTGCATATGTAAAATGGAGACAGCACTTCTGCCTCCCTGGTTGTTCATTGTTTAAGGGGCCATGTCATGGGAGCCTGCTGGCACTGAGGTAGGTATCCTCTGTATCCTCTGTATGCCCATACTCCCATCAGAGTTGATGACAAAAACAAATATAGAAAATCTGGCAATGAGGTTGCCTCCTATGTGGCTGCAGCCCAGACCTCAGGCCGTTGGAAAGCCTGAGGAGCCAGGAATAGCAGGATGGAAGTTGAAAGAGCATTTCTGTTAGGGATAGGAATGTTACTTTGCTCCTCCAAGAACTAGCTGCAGTCATGTAAAGCACTCCAGAGGGTCCCCAAATGCATCTGTTGGTTTTTGTAAAAAAGAAAGACAAAGGCAACAAACAATCTTTGTGGTCGGCTTAAAAGTATTTTAATCATCAGTGAACAAGGAAAGAATAAATTCTGACAGGAATGCAGGAGAGGGAAGGCTGTTAGGGGTTGCCTGTCCCCCTGCCACCTGGCCAAATGTGCAGAGGCAGCCCAGAGAATCTGGGTAGGGCACTGCCTAGTGACCTTCACCAAGTAGGTGCACAACAGGGGCTTTTAACACCATTGCCAAGGTTTTCAGGATTTGAATCCGTTACCCCTATTTCAGATGAGGTGTTGTGCCCCAGGTTCCCAGTGATATTGTTGATGGAATAAAAAGGATTAGCATTGTTAAAAGTCTCATTTGAGCCACAAAACATGCTCAGATTTCATGGCACAATGTAACTATAATTTTTTGCATCAGTATTATAGCCCTATCTGTGTCTTGTGGCACAATTTACTCAGCTTACTGTTGGATCACTCTTCTCTATTCATACTTTACAACCAGAATATTCTTACAGCTGGGAATATGGCCTAGTGGTGAAGTGCTCCCCTCATATACATGAAGCCCTGGGTTCGATTCCTCAGTACCACATATATAGAAAAAGCCGGAAGTGGCACTGTGGCTCAACTGTTAGAGTGCTAGCCTTGAGCAAAAAGAAGCCAGGGACAGTGCTCAGACCCTGAGTTCAAGCCCCAGGACTGTCAAAACAACAACAAAAAAACCACCCCAGAATATTCTTACATAAAAATAGCCTGATCTCTAGCCTTAGCCTTTGGTAGATACCCAAACTGAGAGGTCAGAGGGAAATTTGGACCTGACTCTATGACTCTGTCCTTCCATGCACAGTCAGCACTCGAAAGCAGAGATTCCCCCAGGCCTCTGCTCCCCACTTTCCCAAATACTGCAGGCTTCCAGACCCAGCCTGATGTGGAACAAAGCCAGGGATGCTCACTTGCTAATGTGCTAATGGCTGAGCTCCCTCTGGTGCTGACATAGTCATCCCAAATCTTCATCATCAATTATTTTTAGTGATGGTTCCTAAGCCAGTCTGGAATCCCCATGAGAAAATATTCTTGCTCCTTCCAATTGGAGCATGCAGGCTTGTAAAAGAATTCCCTTTTCCTGAATAAAATCTAGTCCAGATCTGTCAGGCTGGCAAAAGACTGTGGAAGCTTCGTGATACAGGCTCATCCTGGTGGTCCTGCTGCATGTTAGGAGAATCCTGTCTCCCTCCCAGGGTCTCCTGCTGCTGTTGGCCCATGCCAGCCCCAAGAGGACTGCTTCATAGGTGGTACTTTGTCTTCAGCATGGCTATGATCATCTGTAATGCCCCACGTTTCCATTCTGCCACTTCTTAGCTGGGTGACCTGAGTTGGGGACTGCTCATCAGTAACATGTAGCTATTGTAGGGGAGTAAAACCTGTAAAGACTTGAAGTAGGGCCTGGCACATGGTAAGGACTTCATAAATGTTGTTGTTTCATCTTAAGAATTTGGTCTTTGATATCCTATTTCTGAGAAGAGGCATATACGTAGACTATCTTTAAGATCTCTTATGACTTGATAATCTATAGAAATAGTTTAGTAGCCTAATTTAAAAATGGTTGAAAGACTTGAATGATATTTCTACAGTGAGCTATCCAAATGGCCAGAAGCACATACAAAGATGTTCAGCATCATTGGTCATCAGAAAATGCAAATCAGAACAACAGGGACACACCACACCGGTATGGTAGCTATAATTTAAAAAAAAAAAGATGGTTGGTAAGAAGTGCTGGGGGAGTGGTAGAAAGTTGGAATCCTCATCCACTGACAGTGGAAGTGTAAAATAATGCAGTGGCTTTGGAAAAGAGTCAGGAAGTTCCTCAAACAGATTTACTATCTATGTGGCTCTACTTAGCAAAGAGAAATGAGGACAAAATATTCATACAGAAACTTGTATGTGAATGCTCACCATAGCATTAATATGGTAGCCCAAAAGTGTAAACAAAAATCTAAATGACCATCAATGAATAAAGACATGCATAAATGGAATATTATTTCAGAAAAGAACTAGAAGAGAAGGTATTTTGCAACCTGGATGAGCCTTGAAAACACAATGCTAAGTAAAAGAAGCCAAGGATAAAAGACCATGTTATATAATTCAACTTTCATGAAGTGTCAAGAATAGACAAACCCAAAGGATAGCAGTGGCCCCAGCCTATAATCCTAGCTACTCAGGAAGCAGAGACCTGGGGGAAATCATAGTTTGAAGCTAGCCTGGAGGGGTTCAAAAAGAAAAACTGTGAAACTCCATTAAAATTAATCAGCAAAATATCAGACTAGGAGGTATGGCTTAAGTCAAGTGCCAGCTATGAACAAGAACTCTAAGAGAGAAATATTAAGGCTCTGAGTTCAAGCCCCAGTGACAGTACACAGCAAAACAGATAAACACATACAAAATAGATCATGGTTTCCTGGGCTTCCGGTGAAGAAGTGAAAAAGTGTCATGGGGAACACCTGAGTGCTAATAGGTACAGTGGTTCTTTTTTATGAAAATGTTCTAAAATTTATTGTGGTAATGATTTCTCAAGGCTGTGAATATACTCAAAACCACTACATTATTCATTACTTAAGCTTGATTTTATGTTATATGATTACATCTCAGCAAAGCTGTTGGGAGAAAATGTTACTAAAGATTCATGGATGACCACAGAGAAACAACATCAACACCAGCTAGAAAATCTGGCCCTATTCTTTATTTTGCTCCTGGTTCACCTATACATGGCAGAAGCTGTCTATAACCTTGACCTTGCAAGGACATCAGCAATTTCTGAGCTCTTGCAGGACCTATCCTCCAAGCTAGGCTCACAGTTCTGGCCATAGTAAAAGGCAATGTTGCAAAAGTAGAAGCTCAGCTGAGATAATGCCGGTATGCCAACATCATGGATATATGTGTCCATCACATGTGGCTCTTCTTCCCTTCCTACACAGCACCTACGTGAGCACCTCCCCCACAATGGACATAGGAATGCATATAAACCTTAATGTTGTTCATGGACACCGTATCTCCTATTGCAGATGTGCACATACGGGACCATTTGTTGGGAAGGTCCAAGTATTGTGTTGGGGTGATAGGTAGCCTTCAGAACAGTCTTCAGCTCAGCTTTCAGATGCCTTGGGCACATTCTCAGCGTGGCATGCCAGAACCAGAAGGGACTATGAGATCATCTTTGGCCCTTTCTGCTTTATTTTATAGGTGAAGAAACTAAGGCCTAGAGAGAGTGTTATAGTGGAAAGGCATTAAAGCCAAACCGACATGGATTCAGGGTGCCATCTACAAGGACTCCTTGGGTGGCCATGGGCAAGAGTCATTTGACAGTGTGGAGTTGTTGAGAAGGCAGAGTGAGAGAAGACCCTGAGTGCACACTAGAGCCTGGCAGTTGAGGGAGAGCACCACCACTGTACTATAGTCTTTGCCCCTGTGTACACGATGTCCCATGAAGCATCCAGCCATGAAGAGGAGGAAGGCTAGAAGGAATTAGTGACTTAATTTTGAAAAATAAGTACTATGGGCCAGGCACAATGGCTCACACCTATAATCCTAGCTACTCAGGAGGCTGATGCCAGAGAATTGTGGTTCAGAGCCAGCTCAGGCAGACAAACCCAAGAGACTCTTGCCTCCAATTAACTAGCAAAAAGTAGGAACTGGGGGGATGTATTGCAGAAATATGGGGAAAACTGTAAGATATGGATAGAAAAGCAATATCCTCTGCTCACAGGAAGCCCTCCTCTGGACCTCTGGTTTGGCTGGGCTGCTTGAGTACATGATGCATCCTATTTCTCCTAAGAAATGACTGCCTTTCTACCCTGATGATGCCTGACAGCCAGGCTTGGCTCAGCATGAAGTGAGGGGCAGGCATAGCTTTAGCCAATCTAGCCTGAGCTCCATTCACCAAATCTGTGTTCTAAAACATACAGTCATTCCAAAGATGATGAAAACCCACTGTGTCTCAGTTAGCACATGTGTTTTAAAGCCCAGGCACTCATGGTTCCAGAACCTTGCAAGGGTGCTTTGCTGTTGGTGAAGCTCTGGGTGTTTGGGGGTGGGGGGAGTTTTTCTTGGGTCAGGCCTAATAACTGAGACCTCACAGAGATGAGTTACACCTGCCACCCCTCAGCCCATATGGAGGGTAGTGGTGCTCAGCACCCAAGAGAACTAGCCCTGTGCTGGGGATGCGGAGGTGGCAGGCCTCCAACAGGAACCACTGGTGCTTCTGTTGCTTACAGCCTGAGTCTATCTGGAAGCTGTTGGCTGCTGCCCTTAGTCTGATATGTGGAGGAGAATGACCATGAAGCCAAAAGTCATAGAACACAGGGCTAGAGGTGTGGCTTCCTATCCTGGGTCCCTGAATCAGCAGACCTGCTGTGAGCACCTGCTGTGTGTTCAGCCTGTTGTCAGATGTTAGAGAAAGGGCTAGTCAAGCCTGGACTACCCTATGTTTAAAGAGACACAAAGCTCGCAGTTACAGTGCTGAGTCTGGGGCTCTGATAGAAGGGCATGACTGGGGACCCAGGGAGTCAAGGGAGGCTCCGTGGAAGAGATGGCTTATGAACTGGAGCTTAAAAGTTGAGCAGGACTTTGCCAATTGAAGAGCCAGAAAAGGGGTATTCTGGGTTAAGGTTGAAGGAAGCAGAGGCATAGTGGTGGTACAAGCTACGAGGAGTGTACCATATCTCCTTGGCACATTGGTATGGCTGGTCGGACCCTATCCTGCCAGCTCTCATCTTGTGTTGTCCTTGTAAGCCCACACTTTAACTGTGCCATCCTAAAGATGGCTCCAGAACTGGAGGTTAGGTAACATGCCTGAGGACCCAAGCAAGCAAGTAAGCAGCAAAGCTGGGACTTGGACCAGTCTTTCTCATCCAAAGCCTCAACTCATCCAGGCAGCTCAAGACTGCATTTATGAGTGTTCAGGAATCCTTACTCTTCCCAGTGCTCTGTGGCTAATGGTGCTGCTAGGGAGTGGATGTAGCCCATGGCTTCCCTGTCACCACTAATTAAAGCAGCTACTCTGTCTCCCTGAGGTGCTTCAGTTGTCACCAGTTACCACATGACACAGGAGCTTCCCATAAGGAGGCATTCGTGACCCAGTAGGTGGGCCTCAGGGTCCCTGGTACAAACATACCATCATGGGCTTCATCCCCAGACACAGGGAAACTTGGCTATGTCTTCGTTAATCCTCAGACCCCCTCTAGAAGCCATGGGGTGATCTCCATATTTTTATGCAAAAACTGAGTTCAGTTTGTCTGTGTCATAAGTGTGTGTGCAGGCCAGCCTGAGACCTTTCTGACTCCACAGGGAGGGTATGTCCATGGTCCTGTGGTCAGAGTCACTTGCTGAACTAACAAGTCTAGAATTAAAACCTGGATCTGTAAAGTATTACACTGTTCGCTAACTTCTTACAATTAACAAAATAGCACTATATGAACTATAAAGCAATGAGTATAATATATGAAGCTGAATTGAGTGGAATATAGAAGAAAATGCTCAAAAATTAACCATCATTTAAACATTTGGGAATTTTATTATAAGCTTTTACCTGTGCTTATGATAATTTCATTCCTCACTAATAGATGATACTATTCTCATTGTTTGGTAACTTGTTTGTTCGTTAACAATATATTTGGACATCTCACTGTGTGCAGTAAGCTGAATGAGTAAGTGAATGAGGAGAGGGAGTAAATGAATCAACAGCTAGAGAATGATTGAACAATTTTAGTCTGCTATTTTATGCTACAAGTCAGGCTCATTGGCTCTGGCCAGACTGCCAGGAGCCTGAGTTTCTGACCTGTCACACTCCCTGTGTGGCCTCTTTGTCACACTCCTCTTTGGCCTTGGACTTCAGGGCTCCATCCCCACAGGGGTACAGATGGCAGTAGACTGTGCTACATCAGCATCTGGCTCTGTTTCCCCACAACCTGAGGAGGCACCATCCTTACTACAGTGGTGGAGCAAGCATGCTGGAGTCCAGAGGTTAGGTGATTTATGCCAGTCACAGACTTTGAAGGGAATCAGGTTCTAACTCCAGGGTACTCTGTTCCCCAGAATAGTTAGCATGTGGTTAGTTCTTCCCTGTGGTTAGTATGGGATATTTTTCTCTAGCCCGTGAAGAGTCTGCCCTAAGACTTCAGGGACTCACACTGCTAAAACCAGATGGAGCCTTGGTAAGAAAGCATTGTGCTCTCTGTGCTGCCTTGGTATCCTTACCTGTCACGTGAGGGCCTTGGATGTTCAACCAGACCTGGCATTGGGTGAGTCTCCTGTTCCCTTCAGCCTGATCTAGCCACCTGCTTTTATCCCCAGGCTTGGTTGGATACAGAGAGAAGTCCAGTTTAGCCCATTACTGCAGAGGAAACTCTATTGGAGGTGGGCCCTGACACGAGGAAAGTCCAGGCTTGGGGAACCACTGTGATATTCATATAGCCAGGTAGTCAGTATAACTGGAAACTACTAGGGAAAGGAGGAACTAGAGATGTTGAAGGAGCCAGCCATGGGTGGAAGGGCTACAGAGGCCACAGGCAAGAGGTTGGAAATGTCAGGCTGAGGAGCTTGTATCCTGAACCATTGGAAGGTTTGAGCAGTGACAGGCAGGCTAACAATTTTGGAATCCCTAGCCATAGGGTACATGACATATTTGAGGGGCAATGGCCAAGATAGAGGCAAGGAAGCCAGAAGTTGAGAGTCATGAGGGGCATGTAGAAGCTGGGCGGCTTCCCTTGGGCCTAGGTCCTGGTCTCCATCCATACTTCCAACTTGATTCTCCCTAAATGGAGCTGCCCGCTCCTTTCTCAGGCCTCAGCCTCTGTAGCAGCCTCAGGGCCCTGGCTCTATCCAGGTACCAAGTGGCAATTTATTTTCTGTAAATTATTGGTGCCCAGGTCATAGCTTAGCAGCTCAGCACAATAACATCATTCTCTTTTTATCCTCCGTTTTCAAAGCCAGTGCTAAATGTTTTAATTTTACATTATTCCTGATGTTTTGCTAATGAGTTCCAGGCATCTCCCTAAACAGAACAGTGCAGCTCTGCCGTGCCAGGCATCTGTGCAGGCCGGGACTAGTGAAGCTCCTCCTGCTCCCTTGGGCTCCCAGCAGAATGCTTCAAGCCCTTCCCCTTGGGACCTCCATATCAACATACACATAACTCTTTTTTCAGTGTATGTGGTTAGTTCTTTTCTGTGGTTAGCATGGGGTGTTTTTCTCTAGCCCATGATGGGGAGTGCTCCAGTGAGAGCTGGGAAGTGGCCTGGCAGAAGGCTACTTCTAATGCAGGACCCTACAGGATATCCCAGACCTCTCTAGAGAGCTCTAACCTAGACAGAGTTGGCTGGCTGGAGACTTAGGGTTTTAGAGAAACCAGTACTCTTTGTGGTGGTTATTACTGCTAGTGTTACTTTCTGGTGATGTGGAGACATTTGGTTCTTTCTCTAAGGAATTAAGTCATTTCTGTCTTCCAGCCCAGTGTTTCTTCAGTCCATGGGCCACTCTGTCTTTGATTCAATATCTTGTAAAGACATCAGCAAGGGCTTTGGTTTCAGGCAGCCCTGGGCCTGTGCTGATGCTTGCCCTTGGGTGTCTTGAGCTTGGATTTTTTCAGAGCTTCATTTCCTTGTCTAGAAAAGGGGATTTTATTGTGGCCCCACTATCTAGGAGCCTCTGAGGAGCAAACCAGGTTGGGCACAGGCAAAGCATTGTCATTTGATTCAGAAGTAGGGTGGCAGCTGTCCTTCTCTCTATCATAGCTAGAGCACTATTTGGGGGATGGGTCTCCTGTCATGTCCCCCCCACACACATTCTAATTTAAAGGCCCACCACTACCCACTACCTCCATCTCTGCCCCAGTTCCCTCAAGAATTGGGTGTTTGTTGCTATGTTCTTTCATTACTAACAGATATTCACAAACACACTCTGTGCCAGGTACTGTGCTGGGCACTCTTAGATGGGTTTATTGCAAAAATATCATTTGGAATATTAACCGCATGTGACTCACGCTTGTCTCCAAAGTTCTTTCCATTTGGCCCTGAAGCCTGAGAGTTTGAAACTCCAAAGTTGGGAACTTGCTGCTCCTCTGCTTTCTTCTTTGTGCTCTCCCTTCCCAGTAGAAGAGGGTAATGCTATTCCACGTGTACCCTTCCACAGATGGAAACTGAGGCCCAGCAGGGAAAGGGACTCTCCCCAGGGGGCTCCTCCATGCCTGAATCTGATAGGTAACCAGATATGCCTGTGAGCACTGGACAGGGAACAGTTGGGGTAGAGTTGAAGCTGTTGACTGAAGCTTCTTTCTTCCTTCCGGTAAGCTGAGTAGCCCTTAGACAGAAGTCTGCCCAAGGATATGAGCCTCCCTTTTCTCAGCCTCCTTGAGAGAATCACCAACCACCATCAGCACTGACCACAGAAAGAAGTGTATGGTGCAAACCTACTGTGTGACACACCTTTGTCCTCTCACTCTCAAATCCCCAGGATGAATAGATCAAGGTCATTCCTTTTACCACACGGTGCCTCAGTTTATCCATCTTGAAAGCAAAGTCCCAATCTTTCCTCTCACAAGATTACTGTCAAGACCAGGGAAGAGAGGTATTCTACAAAGAGGCAGAGAGGAACCAACCCCGGGTCTGAGAAGGTTCATTTCTATCTATCCCTGACTTCTCATTCTTTTCAGAGTTAGATTGTATGTAGCTGGTTTCTGGGTAGAATTGGATCCTGCTGGTAACTTGCCTCCCTAGCTCACATGTGTGTGCAAGGCTTATTATCTGGCCTACATTGTTACCATTTCTCCCATTCATCTCTACTATGCACACTAAATGAGTTTGAGCACTGGTTTCAATTAATGATACTAGGATATGACATGGAGCCATGTGGTCTTGTGCAGGATGTGGCCCTAAAGTTGCTAGCACAGGACAAGTTCTCCTTGGGACAGGTGCCATGGAGATGTTTGACTAACATGTAGCTTGGTTGGAAGGAGAAGTGATCATGATGTAAAGTGTGTCTGTGGCTGGGTGGCTTAGTGGAGGGGTGGGGAGGGACATGTGCAGGTGCTCACAGGAACATCCACCAACCACTCTCAGCTGCCTGCTCTCTGAAGGGCCCTGGTTCCCAACAATTCCCCTCTCCATTTCCCAGTGTTGTCTAGCCATAGCTCAGTACTGAATCCCAATTAACTGTTGGGGTCCCAGTGGAAGCAGATTCAGTCCCTGGCACCTTCTCCTTTGGGGAGGGTTCCATACATGCTTAGAAGGCCTTCGTGGTCCTCTGGGCCTTCACTGGCTGGCTACCTTTCCAGGACTCCTTCAACGAATGGAAAAACATTTCTTGCCTGGACAAGACCTTTCTCTCAGATTGGGGCCTGGGTCATTGTGATGGGAAGGGGTTAGCTTGTCTGAAGCCTTTGTCCTACTAACCTTGGGAACCTCCTTCCAAATCAGCACCCCGCTGTCCAGCTCTAGGTGGGAGGCATGTGACTACTCTGCACAAGTCTCCCTTGCCCTGTTATGTGCTATCTTCCAGCCTCTCTGGATGATTATAAAGGCCTAGTGAGCTGAGCTGAGCAAGTGAAGGGGATTCCACACTGACTTAGAATCTCATGACCTCCATAGTCATGGCTACCTGGGACAGGAATATGCTCCAGGACATAGAACTCAGCACTGTGGTGAGATTTCATCTTTTCTGAGCTGTGGGTGGAACCCTTACACATAATCTAAACTCCCTGTGCCTCAGTTTTCACTTCTAACATGAGCTGCTGTACCTCCCTAACGGGACTTAAGGAAGTGGAATTTAGAAAGGGTCTGGCCTAAGCTCAGTGTCCTAGTGAATGTGGTAGCTGCCATAGGGACACTAGCTTCCTCCTGAACACAGCTCCCCATGCATTCCTGTGCAGGCAGATAGATAGACCATACCCTCAGGGGTCCTCAGCCCCCAAGTCCAGAGCATGGAGCCCAGGCCAGTGCCTCCAGACCTACCACCTCAGCTCTCCAAGTTTGTTCCTTCCCAACTCCCAGAGGATTGGCAGAACCTGAGCCTCAGGCAACCCTTGGGAGCCCCAAGCAGGATCATAGGTCAATAATATCAGGGACAGCCAGTCTCCCTCTCAGAGGTGGGAGAGTGGGGGTAGCAAAGAGTAGACATCAGTTCCCAGCTTGCTAGCCTTTAAAGCTGGCCAACCACTGAATTATTTGACATCTTGGGAAAGGATGTGGCACCACACATTTCTCCCATCTAAATCATTGTAAAGTAACTTAAAAGTTTGTACAAAAATGAGAAGTTGATCCCTGAATAGCCTGCCAGACTGTTGTAACCCAATATATTTTACCCTTAAACCAGAAATGTGTTTGTTTAGAAGCAAGTCACTGGAAATGCCAACACTGCAGGCATTTCCTTCCCTACTTGCCCCGTGCCCTGTTCCTCCAAACCTCCTCTCCACTCTCTGTGTCCAGATCCTTCTTAGGGCATGAGAAACTAGGCCTTCCCTTTGGGCTACATCGGCCACAGGCATGAAACTTGACATTCATTAGGCACTAACTGTGTGCCAGCTCCTACTCTGAACATATCCATTTATTTACTTCTAAGAGCTGTTTGTGATGGACCCATTTTAGAGAAGAGATAAACAAGGGGACTGATGGGATGTGACTTGTTCATAGCTCTCAGTGGTAAAGCCAGAGTGTAAACCTCTGTGTGGTTTCTTGCATAGATCATACATCATATATAAAATAGGGCCCTTGATCCTTTTCAAGGTGCCAGAGGGAGAGAACATACATTACCTAGTGCCATCTGTGTGCTGGCATCTATACTCCAGATGATCTTAGCCCTTTTACAGAAGAACAAAAGGCTCAGAGAGGGTAATTTGCTGATCAGCCCTATGGATTCCAATGCTTGACCCAAGTCCAGCAGGTCCTCAGCTTTGGCCTTCCCCGTATCCAGCCAGAACTAGAAGGATCCTTTGGGCCAGGCCTGGAAAGAAAGATGCCACCCCCTTTTGCAATGGCTTTCCTCTGTATTTCATCTCCTGCCCTCTGTCCTGTGAGCTGCACGCAGTGGTAATGGATTGCAGTGGACTTTTTTCAATTAGGCTCTGATTTTCCCCTGCCTGTTACTATAAAGCTCCAGATGGTCTGGGGCTTCACGGTTCCTGGGGTATTTTCCCCCATTATTTTAATCTTCTTTTGTAACACGCCCCACATGTGGGAACAGGAACTTTCAAGGCTCTGCACTGTGGATCAGCCACACTGTCTTCTCCACTATACCATCCGTTTTTCCTTTCTGTGTGGTAGCATCACAGAGATAGTTTCCACCATCCGCTCATGGCCTGGGCTGAGCCTGGCTTTGTCCAAAATGAGAACACACAATGGCCTAGTTATCACACAAGAGGAGGAGAGGCAGACCTGAAAGATGCTGAAGAGTGGCATCTCCTTGCACTGGTGGTAGGTAGGATGCTGAGGTTAAAGAAGATAGAACAGAGTCCTGACTCAGTTATCCAGGTAGAAAGTGGTCTAGCCAGCACAAGCAGCACTGGACTTCAGGAATAGTCTTGAGTCACACCATTTTTTGAGCTATGTCAGTAATCACACAGGAGAATTCTTTGAAGTCTTTTGGGATCACAAGTTCCAGAACTCACCTACTTTAGAATCTATCTCCACTCATGTGTGTGAATGAAGGCAGCCTTGAAACTCTTTCTGCTTCCCCTCTTCTTTCCCTACTGCCTTCTCAGCGAATCATTAACTGTTCCAGAACATAACCAATATCGTTGCCAGTGCTCATGCTTTGCCCTTTCCTTGAAATGCTTTTGCTGGTACTCTGTTTTTCCAAAATTTTCCCAGGCATCAGTTTCTTCAGAAAGGCTTTTGTAATTCCCCAGCCCACTACTAAAAGCCCCCTCCCCCAGATCATCCCTTTCCTAGGGCTCTGAGCACATTCATCCATGTGTGGATATGGGGGAAGTAGGAGGACACCCACAACTCGGCAGAGGAGCAACAGTCCAGGGAGTTGCCACCCAAGGCAGACTCTACTACTTACCTGTTTTTTGTTTTTTCTTTTCCAGTCCTGGGGCTTGAACTCTAGGCCTGGACAATGTCCCTGATCTTCTTTTGCTCTAGGCTAGTGCTCTATCACTTGAGACAGTGCCACTTATGACTTACTTTGAATAGTTCATTGGAGGTAAGAGTCTCACAGACTTTCCTGCCTGGACTGGCTTCAAATCATGATCCTCAGATCTCAGCCTCCTGAATAGCTAGGATTACAAATGTGAGCCACTGGCACCCAAACTACCTACCTGTTTTGTGACCTTAAGTGACAGCTACAATGAATGCATTTGACATGGGATTTTGGCACCGAGATCAGGATTTGCTGTATGTGATTTAAATTTTTACAATCATACTCCACAGTTGATAAAACTCACCAATCTTACAAAGGGAACTGAGGCTCCCTGAGTCAAAATGATGCAACTAAGATCACTTAATAAGAAATATCCAAGGTAACAGCTGGCTAGTTACAGCAAAATCTGTGTCTATAACCACTGTGCTTACTGTGCCAGAGCCTCAGCTCCTATTCTGGGCACACTTACCCAGAGGGTTCATAGAAAAGAGAGAACACATCTATGACAGCACTGGGCCCAGCAGATCTGGACATACCAATTGTTGGCCTGATGATTCCTCTCATCCTTTTTGTGCCTCTGTTTCCATCTGTGCCATTGTGGAGTATGGGAATGTTGGTGGATGCTGCAGGTAGAGCCCACAGGCCTTTAAGGCCCAAAGCAAGTCTTGGTTACCAGTCCTGATAGGACTGTGGTTCTGCTAGGTATACATGCAGCATCCTCATCCCAGGGGCAGTGCCCCTTCTCTATCTGATGCCTCCTTTAGATCTACCAGAAGGATAGGCAACTACTATCAGGCATTCCCAACAGCTGCTTATTATAGACCACCCTGCACCTCTGCTCTGAAAAGCCAGAGTTGTGGGTATACAGGACAAGGCTGAGTTGACACTCATAAGCACTGTGTGTGTGTGTGTGTGTGTGTGTGTGTGTGTGTGTGTGTGTGCATGTACCTCATGGACACAGGTGACATAGTGTCCTCACAGAATCACCATGACAAGCTACCCCTGTTCTTACCCACCTTCACTGCCATGAGGAAGATGCCAGCCCTGCTCTCAAAACCGGAGTTGCTGCAAGAAGGTAGGGCTGCAGTGAGACACTCCCATTATAAGCTCAGGGGCAATGCAGAATGAGTGGGGAAGGCTTCTCCTTGAATGCAGTGTTTAGGCAGCAGTGTGGGGTGTGTGTATGTGTTTGCTGAATGAGTGAAGGATGGAGAGACCATCCAGGCCTCAAGAACAACTTGAGCCAAAGCCTTTGGGAAGGAGATTCCTGGGAGGTTTGTAGACAGCCATCACTCCTCAACAGATATGTGGGGTATGTGAGGATGAGAGAGACAGAGACCATTGGGACCATTTTAGATGACAAGAACACAAACTGTAGCTCCCAGACTTTTGAAAAATGTGTGCATTAAATTGTCAGAGAGTTGGAGAGAAGGTGTCCCGGGAGGAGCACATTCTGAACAAATGCTTGAGTGAGAACAATTGTCTGAGATGGAAGGTTGGCCCAGATAGGGAATCCATGAACCCCTGGGGGAAGATGATATACTGATCTCCAGAGTGAGCAGACGCTCCCAAAGTCAGAAAAATCACGCAACTCAGAGGAGTTATTGCCCTCAGCCGGCCCCATCCCCTCCCTGCACAGACCAGCAAGGAACAAAGAACAAGCTGGATGTTGAGAGGAAGCCCTGCTCTTGAGCCGAGGCTCCTTTATCACAAATAGAGGTGAACCTGGCACAATGCCATTGCAGATGAGCAGGGGCCAGCACAGGATTCTCTTCTGGTTCTGATGTATGGGACAGTCACAGCATCTGGAAATAGAAGGGAAACCATTTCTGAAACCCAGTTGTGAAGACTTGCCATGGCCTGGCTGCAGTAGAGCAAGATGTGTAGTTGTAACTAGGCCTTTAGGAGGTATTGTCTCTGGACCCTTGTCTAGAAGCTCTCCCCTGACTCTTCCTTCTGTGTTAGACCACAGTGAATATCTAGCTGCTGTAACTGCCTTCTCTCTGTCTCCTCCTCCAGCCCCATCTGTCACTAGAAGCCAAGGGTAACTTCTAAGAGCACCTATCTGACTCTGTCCCCTTTCTAAGGCCCTTCGGTGGCCCCCATTATCCTTGAGGTAGAGTTAAGACTCATGCCTGACATTTGAGCACCTATGATCTGGTCTCTGACCTCCTTGCAGGCTCCCCACCCACTAAGCACCTCACAGTACACACTACATGTGAGCACAGAGAGAACTCCACAGGGGATCTGGTGGAACTGACCCTGGTGCTCCCACACCTGCCCTTCCTTGACCCACCATGCCCCTGGCCTGGCCCCTGGTCATGGTTCTGGGCTTAGGCAGAGTAGGGGGTAAAGGAGTAAATGCATAGGTGCTGGCATGACTGGCTTCCCATGCCTTCTACACTCCCTCTCCATTTCTCCACACAGTTTTTAGTTACCCAAACAGCTATTTCATGGTGCTCAGGCTGGCTGAAGTATCTATTCTGTGTTGCCTCCATTACATCTCAAGCATGATGTTTTAAGATGGTTTGTATGTCTCCTGCATGGGCTTCTGTGCTTCTGGAGAGGCAGAGTTCTTTCCATATCTCAGTTCACCCCACACAGGCTAAATGGATCCAAATGGTCCAAATGAATAATTCCATGTCAGAAATGACCAGGTGTGTAGAGCTGCTCTGGTTAGAGGTACTGACCTACCCCAACCCACAGGTCTGATCTCTGCCCGCAGTCCTCTTTATGCAAAACCTTTCAATTCACTAACAGATAAAGTGCCTTAGAAGGCAAAAAAGAAACATAGCACAGAGAAGAAGGAGTCAAGGGTTCTAGATGTAGACACAGATTTGTGAAGCTCTCAGTAACTTCCTCCTTCTGCAGATGAGCTCAGGGGAAGGGTATGGAGCAGCAGATTTGTGGGAGCCCTAGAGCTTAGGAAACATAGGCATCTCTGCTTTACCCTAAACTTCCTGCTGCTGAGAGCCCTTACTACCCTCATGCTGAGGGCTGGGCTCACATAAGTCCTAGTCTACATTGGGTGCCCTGGATATGCCAGTGGCTGTAGATGAGCCTGCTTTCTGTGGTCCCTTCCTCCTAAGGGTCACCTCCCCCTGTTCCCCTGTTCCCCTGTTCCCAGAAAGGCAGCAAGTAAAGCAACTGGGCTTTGGTGTCACACTTGGTTTATATCCTGTCTTAGTTGTGGTCTTTTTACCAGTGTCTCTGAGGTGGAAACATTGGTGCCTCATACTTCACAGTTGCATAGCTAAACACCTACCATCACATCATAGCCACTTTTGTCTATCTTTCCCCCATAAGGATCTACACAGCCAGAGCCTCAGTCCTGCTGAAACAGAGTCACATTGCAGGGGGAGGTGGGAAGCAAGAAGGGACAGCCAGATGTACCACAGGTTTGAGGTGTGCTGCCTATCCTGACCTGCCTTTGAGCTGGACTTTGAAGGCCAAGGAGGCGAGAAGTGTTGGATGGCCAAGAGAGAGGTTATTCATTGCACAATTTACATGAAAAAAAAGCTGGAAATGGCCTAGCTGTCTTCTGACGTTTAGAGTATGGACACAGAGAGACAAGCAGCAATGGAGGGGAGGGTGAGGAGGTTTGAGTAGTAGGGCGGCAGAACTTCAAGCAGGGAGCCTGCTTAAAGTGTCCATTCCTAGGTCACTGGCTTCTGGGCAATTGTGTGGACTGGGGCAGGAGGAACATGGAGGAGTAAGATATGAAAACACTCTAAGAAAAGAGGTTGGATTAGGGTGGAGGCTGCAGGGACACGCAGCCAGGGCTACAGGAGGAGGGTCAGGATGAACAGAGGCTCCACATTGCTCTTCCTCACTCTGCACTGTGGTTTATTTCCCCACTACATACACATCCTATCCAGGAACATGACATGGCTATGCTAAACCCACTCTCTGCACACTGCCCAGGACAGGGACTGGTAAATGGTGGACATAGAATACTAAATAGCCAGATGATAAATCAAAGCCATTTTCATATGCTGATGTGGTTATTGTCTCTCATAGCAGTTAGCATGGAGGATGAGGGCCCTTGCCATTCAGTGTGGCAACCCTGAGGGCTGGCCCACAGCCTCAACTTGGAAACCAGGAAATACATACAGGACAGAGGGGTCCAGGATACTACCCATAGCCTCCTTGGGACAAATACCCCTCAGGTCCAGGGTGAGGTCTCACCTTCCTGGCTCCTGAGCTTAGAAATGACCTGCCCTCAGAATTCTGATTCTGGGCTGGGCTACAGCCAAAGCACAACTGGCACTGTAGCATTCTGGAAGCAGAAATAATTCTTTCCCAGACTGTGAGGCCCATTGTAAAGCAGGACACACTTTTGAGGGCCCAAAGGACTTGAAAAAGAGCTGAACCAAAATTTGTGAGTGCTTGGGAGGGACAGCAGGGCTGAGGGACTGGGGTCAAGCAGGTCTAAAGGGGCATTTCCAGGTGGGTGGGCTCTTAGGGGAATAAGGAAGCCTTTCACTATTCACTATTCTCTCTTGCAGTTTGAAGGCTGCAGCAAAGCCTTCTCACGGCTGGAAAACCTCAAGATCCACCTACGGAGCCACACAGGTGAGAAGCCTTACCTGTGCCAGCACCCAGGCTGCCAGAAGGCCTTCAGCAACTCCAGTGACCGCGCCAAGCACCAGCGTACCCATCTTGACACGGTATGCCCAAGAACAAAGTTGAGGGACAGATGGGGTTATAAACAGATCCTCCACCTGATACAGAGCTAGTGTCTCACAGAGATCCTGCCTTTGCCATCTAAAAATCTGGAGCCAAGTGCATCCTGTGCATTATAAGATGTGTATTGGTACCTCTGACCTCTATCCATTAGGTAGACAGGAGGAGATTTTCTGCCTCCCAGTTGTGACAAATAAATATCTGTAAACATTGCCAGATGTCCCATTGGATGCAAACTCAGCAGAGCCCCCAGTTGAGATCTCCCAAATTGTCCATGGGTACCAGCCTGGGCCCTAGCATGCTCCTGTATCCTGTTGGGAAAGTGTTCCCCATCCCCACATCCTATCTTATTCAAGTCAATTATACCCAGAACTACTCCCTGCTCTTCAACACACCATCTGGGGACAGGCTTGCTCTCTAGCACCATCCTCTTTTCCCTTGAGGACTGTAGATGAAGTTGAGGTGACAGCATGTAAGACACAGACAGGCTCCTGCCACAGCAGCGTGACCTCCAAGTGCCTGCATTTCTTTCCTCCTCTTCCTTTGAGCTAGATAGTAGATATCCTACCACTCTATCCCAAGTCATCCCAAGCCTTTCCTTGGGTACACAAAGACCAGAGCAACTAACAGCATTTCTGAAATATTATTTTCATGCTGTACTGCCATCAGAGGTCCCTGACCTACTTGACATAGTTGGATAATGACAGATCTGGTTCACAATAGTCTTATGGGTCCTGAGGAAGGTTGCAGGTGACCTGGAGGACCCCAGCCTCCATATATACAACAGGAGACTAGAGTCTGCAACCAGAATCTATATCTGGGCCACAAATCCTTTTCTCTGAAATTTTTGGGAGCTTGAGGAGGGGGACAGTGCTGAGAGGTCTGAGTGGCTGTCGGGCCTAGCCTATCCAGTGTACAGATGAAAAAAGAGAGTGACCACCCTCTCCACACTAAGGAACCATGAACTAGCAGAGGCCAAAGTTTAAAGGACACTTAACAGCTCTCTGGTCCAAGCCCTATATTCTATACCTAGAAAAACCTACCCAGAAAGGAAGATGGAGCAAAAATAAAGAGAATTAATGGAGCCACGCCAGACCCTAGTTGGACCTTCTACATATCTCTTGCTTCCTACAGTTTCACATGTCTGCCTGTTGTTCCATTTTGTAAATGAAGCTGAGACTCGCACAGTCATGTCCCTGTTGACAGAAGGCAAGTGGTAGAGCTGGGGTACACACCTGGATCATCTGACTCCAATTCCAGTACTCAGCTGAGAAGCTGATGTGATAACCATCCTGGAGGGCTATATCTGAGGGGGCAGGATGGTCAGGAACAGTCTCTAGTGGGAACCCAACTCCCATCCTTTCCAAGCTCTGCTGACAAAGGTTGCTCTGTACCTCAAGTGAGATGTGGTTTGAGCAAATCCCTGTCCCTGAATCACCTTCTCATCCCTAGGGCTCTTGACACCTTGGCCTGCCCTAAGAGGTATACTTTGTGCCTAAAGCTCCCTGGTCATGTTTGGGCCATAAGGCATCCCCAACAGTGCCTTCTCCTCACCTCCTGACCTAAGGAACATTTCCAGAGGCTTATCGTTGACCCACACTGGTTTAGCTCATTCCTTCCTCCATCCTTACTGCATTTCCTAGACCTAGCCCCAAAGAAACAGGCTTCTGGCCCCAGTTGGTATGTGAACAGAGCGCTCCAAGGGCCAGGGTAAGGCAGGCATAGAAAGAGCACAAGGATTATCCCAGGCCTCATCTGCCCAAGAGGTCCCTGGGAAATATGCGAGGTGCATCCATCAAATCCCAGTGCCCTACTTGCACTCAGTTCCATGCATAAAGAGCAGAGGCAGCTCCTTGCTGCTAGGCCAGTGTCCCAGCCTCCACTCTGCTGAGGCCCAGTGGATCTGGCCCATGTAGGGCAGTGCCTGTTTTCCAGAAGTTCCTGCTATGCTTCCCCTCCCCCACCAGCCTAGAGAATATGGGGCTCCCTATGGACAGGAAAATGTCTCCAAACAGAATGGAGACGACCAGGGCCTGGGTTCTGGTTTTGACCCTCCAACCTGTCCCAGAAGTCTGAGGACAGCTGCCAGACTTCTATGGGCTTTAGTTTATTTAAAGATAAAATGTCTTCCTCTCAAGAAGAGGGAGAGGTTATTGGTGTTGGAGTGGCTGATATGGTGGTCCACATCTGTATGGCCCCTCTTCCTGTGCTACTGCTCATAGACTGAACGCCACACAAATCTTGCCATGACCCAGTCATCCAGTGTGGGGTTTGATCCTTGGCTGCCCAAAGAAAGTCCCAGTGTAGAACTGAAGAAGCTGCCTTCCTGCTCTCATTCTTCAGTTGATGAGTTTCAGTTTCCCCATCAGTAGGATGGGGGGAGATTATAAATTCTCTGTTGCCTACTTTACTGGGCTGTTTAGGGCTACAGAGGCAGCATCCCAGCAGAAGCGCCTACTCACAGTCTTGTTGGCATAACAGAGGCCTCACTCTCTTTCTCCACAAAATGGGGATTATTCTTGTGGAATACTGTGAGACTCAAAGGGGATTTAGCAGATTGCTGCACCTAGCCAATGATCCAGAGACGATCAGTCCTCTGCACAGGCCTAAGAGGTTCTGTGAGCCACTGTGGCAGTTCACACATGATGATGAGTAACCTTGTTGACAGGAACAGAGCAGCCTTGGGCTTGGAGCCTGTGTGGGGACTCCAGGCCTGGGGTTTGGCTGCTGGCTTGGGACAGTCACAGGGTTTCCTGAGGGCTCTGGGGAGCTGGGCCTGAGGAATGTTCTATACACGTCAAGCCCTGGAAAAACAAACACAGAGATGGGCCTTGCTGCCCTGTTTCCAGGCATGTGTGCCTGCTACATGGAGCTCTGTTTGTTTGCTTTTTGACAAAAGCGTGTGGATTTATATCAGCATCCTCAAGGGACAGGGCCTGAAGCCAGCTCAGGGACATGAAAGGGCCCATGGTAGGGAGGGGAGGGAGGAAGGGAGGGAGAGAGAGAGAGAGAGAGAGAGAGAGAGAGAGAGAGAGAGAGAGAGAGAGAATGAATGAGAATATGAGTGTGTGTGTGTGTGTGTGTGTGTGTGTGTGTGTGTGTGTGTGTTGAATGTGTTTCCAAGTGGGGGTCAGGGCTCATGAGAGAGAGGGGTCCATGTGCATGTGAAAGACACATGGTGGGGTGGGCAGTGGTCAGTCTAAGAAGGCCTCCCATCCCTGCCTCCACCTTACTATAAGCCTAAGCAACATCTCACCACTGACTCTCTCTTTTTGCTCTCCTCCGTTCTTTAACCTGGCAACTCTCCGTGGCAGCTCCAAGGTATGGTCATCTCCTTCCACTTTCCCTCCCCTTGAGGGCCCTGGGATATGGTCACATCTCTCAACTTGCCCATAATCTGGCAAGGGAAAAGTGGTCTGGAGGTTTGGATATGTCCACATGGTATGTCTGGCAGAACACAACAGTCCCAGGGAATCACTCTGAGAGTGTCATTTTCTGCCAACACTCTCCCGTCCCCTGTTTTCCTGAGAGGCAGAGGGTCCAGCCCTTCAGTGTATTTAAAAGAAGAACTATGGTGCACATCAAGCCCCAATAGCAGCTAAAGTCCCCATCAGGGTTTTTGGAAGCCCCTGGAGAGATATAAATGCAGTTGATTTCCTGGCATAACCTGCTGAAACAGGCCATATCAAATGGGTCTTTGCCATGGTAGAAGAGGCTTCAATGGCAGCCAAGGGTTAGCATCATTTATGGGGAGAACCTTGGGCCTGTGGAGGGGGTGGGATTTAAGGACAGCCTAGGAGATAATGTGGGCTCAGTAGAGGGATTGAAGATTTAGAGGTCAGGTCTAGTGAGAAGAGCATAGGAAAGGTACAGAGTGGAGAAGGCCACAGCCTCAAAAGGCTGCAGTACTAGGTAATAGCCTATGTTTTGAGCACCAGGGAGCCATCAAAGGGGTACTAGAGGCCAGTGCTTGAGGTAGGCCTTGGCTGTCATATAAAAGCACTTAGATTTGACTGCCTTTGTTTACATGTCATACATAACTAATTATCTCCTATAGCCAGAGGTCCCACTGCTATCTTACTCAATCTTCTTTTAAAATATAAAATAATACTTCCTAGAAGGTCAGCTCACTAGGCCTTTAACATACTAGAGTATGTTAATCTAGATGCAGTATTTATTTTCTTGATATGGTATCATTGGAGCCCTTACATGTAAGGTAGGAGGAAGAAATTAACCAAGTTTAAATAATAAATGACAAAATGGTCTAGTTCAGAATATTTTTCATGGGATTTCTCTAGCTACTGAGAAACTCAAGCCCAATAAACATTTTGTTTAAAGTTCTACAGGGCCATCTACAATAATTTCTTCTTTTTACCAAATTCCTAAGTGCTCTTTTTTCCTAGCAAGCCTAATATAATCAGGAAAAGTAGATCATGTGTAAAGCCTTATTATTAACACTGTACCTGAAATAATAGGCTATTTTGCCTCATCCACTTGTCAGTATAGCCATTTCTAACTTAAGAAAATTTTTGTGACAGATTTACAGCATTCTTGTGTTTTATTTTAGATTGTAAGCTTATGGCAGGGAACTGTATGAATAATTGCATATTTTTATATAGCAACCATTGCATTATACCCCTGGTGCTTAATAAATGTTCATAATTATTAACAAAAAATTTTTTTTAAATAAAAGCACTTAGAGGCCTGGGAACTGAAGGAAGACAAACAGGAGTATAAGTAGAGACAGTGGAAATGGCTTGGGATCTCTCATTTGTCTTCTAGAGGAGAAAGAAGTAGGAACCACAAGTAAGTGGCTGGCAAAAGGCACAGTCCTCCACTACTGGCCCATGCTCTCTGAGGCCAGCTCCCTTGTGACCCCCCACAGTTGTTGGGAAGAAGACCTCCGATTGCCATCGGGACCTGCCTACCATGTGTGATCGATCAGTCCCAGGCCAGCCATCCTATCCCACACTTCCTCCTGTTCTTGGCCAGGGTAGCTTGTCATGTGACTCCTGCACTACATTCTCAGTGCTTTTACAACTGTAAAATACAGGGGGACTTTTCTCAAGGCCAGCCCTATTGTGTAGAGAAGAAAAGTGAGGGTCTGTGAGAGGAAGCAGCTCACTCAAGATCCCAGCATGATGGTAGAAGAAGATGCAATGCCCCTCCATAACTCCCAGGTCAGGTGCCTTCCCATCACCTACTGGTTCTACCCACAGGTCATATAGGTGCCCCTCTCCCTGAAAGACAGTCCCTTACTTTCTTCCTGTGACCTTCTGATGTTACAGAAGCCGTATGCCTGTCAGATCCCTGGCTGTTCCAAGCGCTATACAGACCCCAGCTCCCTTCGTAAGCATGTGAAGGCCCACTCTGCCAAAGAGCAGCAGGTGCGTAAGAAGGTAAGATGGCCTCTCAGCCAGGCTCCTTCTGAAGATACCCCCTGTTGTCCTGGCCAGTGTCCAGTATCAGGCCAGGCACCCATATTACCTGTGTGTATTATGTACCTGTGAATGGTACTCTTCATCATTCATTTGCCTCTCACCCCGACCCTGAGTGCATCTGCTGACCCACAGCCCCTCTTTATCCTAGCTATCCAGACATTTGCCCAACCACAGACTTCCCCCAGCACCTCTTCCCTATCAACCCACTCACCATATCATTGATGTCCAGCCCCAAGGTAGGTGTAGAGAGCACAAAATAGCAAAGTACAGTGCTCCTCCCAGTGACAAGAGGCAGACATCAGAGGACTCCATATATTATGATAAAAGTAACCGCAGGGGCATGTGCAAGTAGTCAGGGGCACAGATAGGGGGTCATGCCATCTACAAGAAAGAAATGGAACCAGGAGCTACCAAACGTAGTTGGCTAGGGACATGAGTTTTAAAGCCACCCAGGCTCCATCAGTGCTAGCTCCGTGGCTCTAGAAAGGTCCTTTGTGTCTCTGCATCCTGCCTATTACTGGGATGGGGACAGGGAAAAGAGAGTTTGCTTGAAAGGATGGTAGTGAAGATTGAGAGTATGTGCTATCATTTGTCTTGAAGCAAAATGAGCATGGGGCAGGTAAGTTCACATAAGAAGATACTCGGGAATGACCAGTGATAAGCAAGAATTGGCAACATATATGGCCCAGGCAAGGTCAGTGCACACTCAGCTCTATGTGGCTGAGCAGCCACTGTAGGCTCAAAGTTCTACCCAGGAGTTGAGTTATGTTTTAAGAACAATTCGTGCCATCTCTTAAGCAGAAAAATGCATGCCATCTTAAGAGGTGCCTCTGGGGCCATGAGGAGAATTATTTGGGGGTTAGGGGTGCTGGAGGAAAAGGCAAGACAAGAAGCCAATGCTAGGAGCAAGCCTTGTGGGGCAGTGAAAAATGGCAGAGGAGCTGGCAGAGCAGGGGGGCAGCAGACACCATAGAACCAGACTTGAGTAAGGGAGGAGGGCAAGATGGTGGCACCTTTTGACAGGGAAGAGAACTGAGCACGAGAATTCACTGGAAGAAGCCAGCAGAGTGGGTGGGTTCTTTCTAGGAGAGCTACTGGGGGTCACCAAGACCCATAGCAGAGACAGGATAGCAGTATGAGGCAGAGCCTCACACTGGGGAAACTCAGTTACTGAGAGAACATGGGAGCAGGGATACTTGAATGCCAGCAAGGCTGTGAAAGTGGGGAGAAATATGGGAGCCATCCCAGGGACTCTAATGTAGCCAAAGGCTATTCACTTGTTCAGCCTGATGTATGGAACACATATTGTAATCTAAGCACTAGTCTATGGGTCATGGATACTGCCACAAATAAAAGAGTAAAGGAATGTGGGCAGAGAAAGTAGACTGTTTCAGCCTACATAGTGGGGCAAACAGGAATGGGGGTGGACGCAAGCAGACCTGGTACATGAAGAATGACAGCCAGGCTACCTTAGGTATGTCTCCATCCTGAAGGCAGTAGGGAGCCATCAGAAGTGGTAGAGCAGGGCTGGGAACATGGCCAGTGGCAAGAGTGCTCACCTCATATATATGGGTTCGGTTCCTCAGCACCACATATATAGAAAACGGCCAGAAGTGGCACTGTGACTCAAGTGGCAGAGTGCTAGCCTTGAGCAAAAAGAAGCCAGGGATAGTGCTCAGGTCCTGAGTCCAAACTCCAGGACTGGCCAAAAAAAAAAAAGATGTGGTAGAGAAGAGGAAGGACAAGTTGAGAGCATGCTCAGTGAGCATGCTGGTGAAGCCACCTCCAAATTCATCCTAAGAATAACCTAGTTGCCTCCCCCAGCTCAGGAACCAGACCTGGTGCTTCTCAAACTATATCTCATTTAGTCCTCCCTGTGATCCTATCGGCATGGGTACTCATTTGGTTCATATTTTAGAAAAGTGAGAACTGAGGCTTGAAGTTTTAATGAAGCAGCCAAGAATGGTATAGCCCAGCAAGAACAGAGCCAGTCCCATCCCACACCATCTGTCTCCAGAGCTTCCCTAATGCTATTCTCAGGTCTGAGGGTCCTGAGCAGGGCTAGGAGTGGCCCAGGGTTCAGTAGGCTGGGGCTTCCTGCCAGGGAGGCTTCTGTCCCAAGCACACTAGTGCCCAAGGACCAGAATCCTTCCCTGGTTTTCCCAGGCCCCAATGCTTGGCTTACACAGAGCCCCCAGGGATTCAGCCGCAGATCTGCAAACTTCCCAACAATAAGCATCCATTAGAGCCATCGGGGATGATGTATCTTTCTGGGTAAAGCGACCCTTGTATTATGACAAGTCCTTGGCAGCCCTACTGCGTTTCAGAGAGAATTAGAAATGCTTTTCTTCCTTAATTCTCTTCTCCTGCTGTTCCTAATCCGATCGACATTGCGGTCTACAAGAACATGCCTTGGCCTTCTTTTGCCAGAAACTTCATTTACATGGAAAACAGCTGCTAGGTCAGGCGCTGAGAGCCAGCAGTGGCAGGCAGGCGTGCTGTCCCCAGCCTGATCCTGGCACTCTGGCCTGGGAGAGTGGGAAACCCCGTAGGCTGACTCTCAGTTACCCAGAAATATGGGACAAAGCTCTGGGTCTGTTTTGTCCTGGGTAAAGTAAGCTAGTGTCTAGGTGCCTCTACCTCTGAAATCCAACTTCTGGGATTTCCTTGGGACAAAGGGCCCCTTCCATGCAGGTGCCTATCCTTTGTTACCCACTGTCCTGAGGGAACACCCTCTTCTCTTCTGGATCCATCCAGAGAAGGGATGATGTTCTGAGGTGACTGGGAACATCCAAGGGGTATTGGTAAAGGTGCTGGGTATAACCCAGCCCAGGCTTGCTGCTAGCCTGACAACTCAGGTCCCATACGCTGTCCACTGGACATAGCAGATGCAGGTTGTCAGTGCTTTGTTTCACAGGCTGGATGGGTAAGACCCAGAGAGGGTAGATTATCTGTCCAGCATCAGATGAAATTTGAACCCAATTTTTCTAGCCTACTCTTGCATGGAGAGGGAAGAACAACGGAGAAAGGGGAAGAGGGACAGGCACTGCATGCCTGCTGCCCATTATGCCCATCTCTGCAGTTCACCCTTGATGGCAGTGGCAGTGCCTGACAGCTATGCTTGTCATCCCTCCTGCCTTTGTGCCTCCCATGGGCTACTCTCAACCACTGACTGTGAAACCCTTGGGGATCATAATTCTTCACAAGCACATCTCTCTTAAAAGACATTGGAACCCTGACTCCCAGCCTAGGAAACTCCCCATCAGTCTTTCCCTGGGTTGGTGTCTCAGAGGACACCTGACCCTCCTAGATCCCCTGCATTGTCTTACACAAGCACTTCCTATAGTAAAATCTTTATGTTGAGCCTGTCTTAGCTTCTGCTAACACCTAACAACATCTTCACTATGTGCAGTTTTAGCCCATTTTACAAATGAGGAAGCTGAGATACAGTGAGGAGGCTCTTGCCCTGGGGCTAATGACCTTCTTGCCCTTCTCCCGAGGGGTCCAATGGGAAAGTCTCCCACACAACCATGACCTACCTCTGCTCACTCCCCAGCTGCATGCAGGCCCCGAGACTGAGGCTGATGTCCTGACGGAGTGTCTGGCCCTGCAGCAGCTCCACGCATCTACACAACTGGCTTCCAGCGATGGGAAGGGCAGTCTTGCCCTGGGCCAGGAGCTGCTCCCAGGTATGCAGTGGGAGGCAGGGCCAGGGCACAGGAGGGGAGGCCCTTTCTCTACTGAGTATCCCCATAAGTCAATAGTGCTCCATGAGTTCAGGCCACATGGAGCAACTGTTGCAAGGCACACACTCCTCTGGACCTTATTGCCCTTCCTTGGGTTCCTTCTTCCATTCATTTTCTCCTGTCTGTCTGAGTAGACGCTCCTTCACACTCCTCCCCAGCTCTTGACTGTCAGTGGGATGAAGCCCATACCTGCTCAGCCTGACCCCAGATGCCTCCTGGCTTGAATACTCATGGTGTGATCTCCTGCCCCATTTTGGCACTCTGGAGGTGGTTCTCTAGCCAACTTTTGCTCCTTTGCACTCTGAGCCCTGTGCACACCTTGCCAGCCCCCTCTCCTCTCTCACTAAGGTGGCTCCTGCCCTGCTCTCCGGGCAGGGTTCCTTGTCTCCTCTTCCAAGAAGTCTTCCTCTGGCCTCTCACTGTTTCCCATCTGCACCTTCCACCAAACTTCCACCATCAGGCTTTGAGTTGCTCCAGAGAAACCCAGGTTATCTGGCTCATCTAAGAGTTGCCAGCATCCAGGACAGGACACGTTCAGAGCCACATGCCTTGATGTGGTTGTGCCCCTGAGTATAAGATCTAGATTCACCCTGTGGCTCATCTGCTGGATCACCTGCAGGGAAAAACTGCCTTTCTGCCCTTCACTATGCTTAGAGTCCTGTTAGAGTCCCCTGCACAAGGAAAACTGAAGCACTGAGAGGGTGGGCCTCTTGGCCAACCACATTCACTCATCATTGAGCTCAGTGGTCTACTGAGCCCTAGAACCCTGAAGGCCCAACCACCTGACTATCAAGGTCTCATCCAGCCCAGGAAGCCTGCATGTCCAGCAGCAGCTTGCCATGGGGAAGGCTTAGGCCACAGTAAGAATTTCTGGTCTCGTGGCTTGGGAATGCAGCCCAGATAAGGGCAGTGTGGCCTTTAGATTTGTCTGACAGTTCCTTTGTTCTGCCCCCCAGTTCCCTAAAGAAACCACAGCCTCAGAGCAGAAAACTCTGCCTATCCTCTGGGATTTCTTGAGTTACTTTAATCATTCAAAACATTTTTCATTTTCTAATTTTATTCTTCCCTTTCACCATTGAAGTAGCAACAGATTTTAAAATAACATCAGAGCCCTTACTAATCAGCCTTGGAAAAGAATAGGTTTTCACCTTTTTTCCAGGCCCACCAGACAAGGACACTTCAAGGGCTATAACCTTAGTCAGAGCTGCATCTCATAGGACCAGAATTCTGAAATTGTTGTCCAGGCTGGAAGGGGCCATACAGATAACCCTAGCCAAGGATGAGGACATCTCCAATGCCACCTCCCAGTGATTGGTCCTAACTGCTGGAGCCTGAGCCTGAGCAGCAGCTCAGGAGAGGGGCCTACCATGATTAGCAGAGGTGGCCCAAAGCTAAGGTCATGCAGCCACAGCATAGAGACCTTGGAAGGACTGAGGCTGGACAGAAGGACTAACCCAAAGTCATCTAGAACATCAGCAGAAGATGCAGGATATACAAATCAGGGTTGACCCTGTAGATGGGGACAGGACCAACAGTAACCATCCTTTCCAAACACTGTCTTTTCCATCCTCAACTGAGAGACAAGCCATCATGACAAAGTCAGTTGAGATGGAGGGGTCTTAGGGTATTCTCACACCTACCATACTTGCTGCTCTGGCCTCAGTTTCTCTCGGAGGCCTGTTGTGAGAACATATGCCAGAACATCCCAACAGCTACCTTGAGCCTAACCCCCTATCTGTGTTAATTTCACACTGCTCACATAAACTTGAGGATGTGTGTGCCCCTTAAGCCCTAAACCATGGGGCTGGGAATATGGCCCAGTGGTAAAGTCCTCGTCTCGTGTACATGAAGCCCTGGATTCGATTCCTCAGTACCACATATGTAGAAAAAAGCTGGAAGTGGTGCTGTGGCTCAAGAGGCAGAGTGCTAGCCTTGAGCAAAAAGAAGCCAGGAACAGTGCTCAGGCCCTGAGTCCATGCCCAGGACTGGCAACAAAAACAAAAACAATTTTTTTTTAAAAAGACCTAAACCATGGTCACAGGCCTGAAGATGCTCTCTTATTTGTTCATTCATTCATTTTTGTGGTTTTAGGTGTTTTAATTCAGAGCCTTGCACTTGCTATAAAGGCATTTCTACTACTTGATTCACACTCCCAGCCCTTTTTGCTTTAATGGTTTTTCAAGTAGGGTTTCATGTTTTTGCCCGGGCTGACTTGGACTATAAAAATCCTCCTATTGATACTTCCTATATAACTGGAATTGTAGGCACATGCCACTACACCCAACTTTTTATTGATAGAGATGAAATATCATAAATGTTTTGATTGTACTGGCTTCAAACTTTGATCCTCCTGATTCCCACCTCCTAAACAGCTAGGATAACAGGTGTGAGCCACCATTACTGGCTATGGCTAATATCTAATATGGCCTGCCTCTCAATGCTAGTGCCATTCCCATACCACCCTGAGCATCTCCTGCACACTTACCACCATGCTTGCCCCTGCCCTCCACTATAGCAAGTAGAGAAGGAGCAGTCTGAAAAATCCAAGCTGGACTCCCTGGCCTGGGCCCAACAGAGCCCTCTATAGGCCACATGGCAGATGCCAGAGACACAGTTGGGAACAGATGTTAGGGCCAGAGGTTAAACATTTATGACTGATGATTGATGACATTGTTTTACAACCTGGAATAGTATGTTTGGGGGAAGGCTAGGTAGGACTGGGGCCCCTACTCCCATGGCCCTGCACAATCCACTGAATTACGTCACTGTCCACTGTCTGTTCATACAATGTTCAGTGTCTCCATTTCACACACTCAGTCACCACCATATGTCTATCCTCAGGGGGCTATATAGACAGGAACCTAGACTAGAGCAGCAGCAAAGGCTGCAGACAGAGCCTGGGAGGTCCAGGAAAGATGAGTCCAGAACAGATGGGTGGAGAAGGAGCTGGAGTGGAAATATCAGATTGTCACTGTTATCAGAGGCCCCTGCAAGCTGTTCCTTCTCTGCAGAGTAGAGAAACCTCAAGCCCTTCTCTAGCAGGGCCATCTTCAGCAGGCTTTGATATTGTGATGGGCAGTGAGGACATGAGAAGCATGAGGTCAGCATGGTTGAGGGACATATCAGGATTCCAGGACCTCCCAGCTGTCAAGCCCCAAAATTGGTTCAAGATGGACAGGCAGGAGGTACTAAGGAGGCACTAAATGGTAAAGGCTGAGCTGTGCTGTGCCATGCCAGGATCCCTCCATAATCTTCCCCTCCAGGTATATATCTGAACTAGCCAGGAAGACATGGAGCTAGGACAGATGATGGATGGATGGATGGATGGATGGATGGATGGATGGATGGATGGGGAGATGGACAGATAGATGTGATGGATGGATGGATGGATAACAGTGCTGCCTCTGGGGGCAGAGGTCTCAGAGATGGGGAGTGGTAAGACTGTGGTAGGAGACTGGAGGGCATTTGGTACTTGCCCAGGATGTGAGGCCTTACAGCCAGCCAGCACAAAGCCTAGAACCAAGGCCCTTGCCAGCCCATCTAGATGCTAGCTTGAGCCACAGCCCCTGACATTCCTAGAACTGGCCTCTGACTTTCTCCCCATATCACCTGAGAGACAGGCCCTTATGAACTTTGTCAGGGTGACTTTGTGACTTCAGTAAGGTGCATATTGTATTAATATTAAGGGTCTTGGGACCAAGTGTAGTGGCATGCACCTGTTGTCCCAGCTACAGGAAGATGTTTATGGGTAGGAGAATTTATAGGCAGTCTGAGACCTCAGTTTCCTGAAGCAGCCTCCTAAATTGAAGGCCTGAGCCATAAGGGCCATCCTGGTATGAACTAGCCTTGGAATGTAGCCAGTGGAACAGGTAAAGTTCCTTCCTTAGCCCATCTATGAAGGAACCTGATGTGTGCTCACATTGCTCCTTATAGGGTGATAAAATCACTGGGGCTGGATCCACAGTGACAAAAGTAACATCCAAAGGTAACAGTTGTCTGAGGCACTGGACAATCAGAGTGGACATTGCACCAGTATCAGTCAGAGCACAGCCCTGGGTACCATGGGGTCCTCCAGTGCATCCTTCAATACTCGGATGGCAGGGAACGTGATGGCAGTTCCTCTTCAAATAAACATGGTCAGGTTAAGATGGAGTACAAAACTGATCCCCATTAGTTTTAGCCAGCCTGTCTTAAGAAGAGAGAATAAAAGGTGGTTATGGCTACAAATGTGTCCTGTAGGTTTAGAATCTGGGACCTGAGCACAGCTTGACAAATAATGTCCTCAATTGGGACAATAGGGACCTTTGAGTAGTGTGCAGCCTAGACAGCTGTATGTCAGCCCTTCTCAGGGCACTCCCAGGCCAGCTGGTCTAGTCATTCTCTCCCTAGAATGGTACACAGCAGACCCCTGGGCTCTTCTTGGATACCTCTGATGATTACATTTCATTCTCCTCCAGATGCCCAGTGTGCTGCAGCAATATTCCCGGCTAGAAGTCAATCTCATCTAAACTCCTTTCTGTCTCACCTGCACCAGCATCCCTGGCTAGAAGTCACTGTCAAATCTGAACTCCTTTCAGTCTCTCTCAAGCTTCTCTTGACACCTAAGACCCCACTTGTTTCGGTGAATACACAGACCAGTTACTTTACTAAAAGAGTCCCATAGAGGTTTCAGATAGCATATAAGCTCTCACCCCAATACACACACACACACACACACACACACACACACACACACACACACACACACACACACGGTAGCCATTTCCTGCCCCGCTCTGCCATCATAGCAGTCCTTAACCCTGGACATGGTCATTTAGCCAAGCAGAGTAGAGCTACCACCTTCCTTGTTTGGACCCTTAAACTCCTATTAATACAACAGTACTCATTGTCCTTCTTGTCATTGTCTCTTAGAAGTTGTCATATTCTGGTCCTGCTTGTCACAGCCATCTCTGGAAGTGGGGCAAAGCCCAGTGATATTTGCTTGGTTTCCTGCAGGTGTGTATCCTGGCTCCATCAACCCCCACAGTGGGCTTGCTTCAGGCATCCTGCCACCCACGCATGACGTCCCTTCCAGACCCCACCCACTGGATGCTAGCAGTTCCCACCACCATCTATCCCCTCTGCCGACCACTGAAACCACCAGGGATGGGTATGTATCCCAAACCAGTCCTCCCTCGGGAACAGGCAGGCACTTACATGGGAGGTGTGTTAGTGCAGGCACTTCACACACCATGTAGTTGTTAAAATAATGAGAATAGCCCACATTTACAGAGCTCTGTACTTTCTACCAAAGCATTTTCTTTCTACCAAACATTCTCCATGCATCATGTTACCAGTGGCTCCCAATGACCTACAGGCAGGAAGTATTGGCATTTGAGCTTTGGATACCTACCCTTTGCTCCCCACTGAGGGTCCTGGGAGGATGCTGGGCTCACACCTGTGTTCTGCTACATCCAGGCCTCCTTGAAGTCTCTCTTGGCTTCTCCATGGCTCCTCAGTGCATTTGGTGAGCAAACTTCCCACTTCCCACTCCAGAGAGGCTTGCCTGGTCTTCACCCATCTCTGCTACCACAGCTGTGGCCATGGTTCAGTCTGCCAGAGCTTCCCTGGAACCTTACAACAGAGCCACTTCAGAGAAAACCACCTTTCCTGCATTTAGTGTAGCTCTCACTGTGGCTACTTAAAGTCTAGACATAGTTAATGTGCTCATTTCTAACTTCCAACAATGCTGGAGTCTGTGTCTTCCTTGCATGCAAGCAGAAGAGATTCAGTCCTATCAACCTGTCCTTCCAACTGTCTTTGCTCATTACCAGCAGTGGCTTGTTTAATTTGTCACCCAAGGCGTGGTCCCAAAACTTCCCTCTTTCTCTGCCGTTACCCTGAGACTACAGCTCTGGCCTTAAACAGTGTATAGCTGAGGCCAGCCTGGCTTCACCACCAAATTCACAGCTCACACCTGGGCCCCTGCTGGCCAGTCATCCCTTCTTTCAGCATACAATTGAATCTTAAGAGTAGGCTGGGCCTAGTGCTGGGCCACTACTAGCACCATCCTGAAATTGCCATGTGTGAGGTGAAAGGGGTGGACAGGCTACAGAGATTGGCTGTGCAGGGCCAGGTGCTGTGAGAGAGGAAGCAGAAAAGGCTGTAGAAGCCCAGAGGATTCCCTGGGAAGGCTGCCTTGCTGCTAGCCTGTAAGGTGAAGCAGAGCTGTGCAGGTAGGAGACAGGTTAAGGGAAGGAATAACAGAGATGCAGACAGCCTGGTGAGAGTTGGTACAAAAGCTATCACATGGGTGATAGCTTTGGATAGGCTGCCAGGCCTAAACCACAAGGTTGGTGCTGGGACTATCCTGAAGGACATGGAGCATCCATGTGACCATATTTGAGAGTCAGACACAGGCTGGATTGTGGGAGGCAAGAGGGATTATGGGTACAGGACAGCATCCTGAGCTGAGGCAGGATGGAGTGATAAAAGAACACTCAAAAGGCAGCAATAGCACAGGCCAAGCAGTGGTAGGAGACCCTGGCAGGGCAGAAAGTGACAGGCCCCAAGGTATGCAGAAGGCTGTGAGCAGAGCTGGAGAAGATTGTGGCTATGAGAGCAGAGGACGATAATAAGGGAAAAGAAACACCCTCCTAACCCAGTGCTGATGGCTCATACCTGCAATCCTAGCTACTCAGGAGGCTATCTGAGAATCACTGTTCAAAACTAGCCTGGGCAGGAAAGTCCATGAGATTCTTGTCTCCCAATTAATTACCAAAAAGCCAGCAATGGAGCTGTGTCTCAAGTGGTAGAGTATTAACCTTGAGCACAAAAGTTCAGGACAACACCCAGGCCCTCCTGGATTCAAGCCCTAAATCTCTCTCTCTCTCTCTCTCTCTCTCTCTCTCTCTCTCTCTCTCTCTCTCTCTCTCTCTCTCTCTCTCACACACACACACACACACACACACACACACTCTCTCTCTCTCTCTCTGTCTCTCACACACACACACACACAGGAAAGGAAAGGGGAAGGAAAAGGGAAAGGGGAAGGGGACGGGGAAGGGTGAGAGAAAAGAAAGGGGAAAGGAAGAAAATCCTCATTGGGGTTCCCCATCTCCATGGGGCAGAGCACCTCATGACAGAAGTAGGACTTCCAGAAGTCTAGGCAGTACAGTGTCCCCACAGACCTATCTCAGAGGGCTGAGTGTGAGCATGTAGGACATGTCTGGCCTAATCAAGGCCCAGAGAATAAAGATAGTAATATTATAATAATTTTTATTAGAACATTCAGATTATAAAAAATAAAACTTATCTAAAGAGAAAAAATTGCCCTCCTCTAGGAACAGATGAGAGTTAGCCACAGGTGCCTGGCATTATGAATATCATTTGGTATGGCTCCTTGGACAGAAAGCCCTGCCCCCAACTTACTCCCAGCTCAGGCCACCTGCTAACTCCCCAGCCAGCCCCAACATCTCTGGCCAAAGGAAAATTAGCCATACGAGCCCTTCCTGCCCCAGCCTGAGCTCTGCTCAGCCTCTCATCACCTGCCTGCCACCTGCATAAGTGCTCATCAAGAATTCCTGCAGTGAGAGGCAGAGTGATGACAAGGCAGGACCCTCAGACCACTTGCCCACCCCTGCTGGCAGAGCAGGTGCAAGGCATCCTCACCAACCAAGTGCCCAGCCCCTCCGCTGCAGGAGAGAAGGGCCCTCGTGCCTGACACCAGTCTGGGGCTTGGCCTGAATGGGTTTATTTTTTCATCCACTGAGGAGAGAGGGGAGGGAAGGGCCTTCAACCTCCCCTTCCTGCCAAAGTCAACAGAGAGCGGCCACTTGAGGCTCCCCAGCGGTTTGCTGGTACGTTTAAATAGCTTGACAGAATTATCTGATTCACTCAAAACTATGCTAAGAGGGCCCGACTTCATGACCAAATGTATTTACCCTGGCTCAGAGAAGACGCCAAATAGGGTGGGTTTTTTTCTTCCCAGCTCCATGCTTGGTATGAAGCCCTCTGTCTGCCAGGCCAGTGAGGTTTCACATTAATTTTTATTGATTCCAATTGAAGCACAAGTATTTGATGTGGGAGTTATTTGCATGGCTCAGAAGAAGGCTCCAGGTGACCTCCTCTCTTTTCAGAGTCCAGGTGGAGCAGTGTAGCTTGGCCTGCGCGTCATGTCGTCTGCGGGTAGAGTTGTGTTCTGTTTAATTTCACTGGCTGCGAAGGTGGCAAATGTGAATTTATAGCAGGGTGGAGACAGGAAAACCCATGTGTTTCCCCCTCTGATCTGGTCTTCTTACTTCTGCAAGTAGTTCAACTCTGGAACTTGGAACTGAGCAATTCAAAAACCCACTTAGTGTCATCCTTTGCCATATGTCAGGTCTAAAGCTGGCCCTCCCCAGAGGAGCTGCTGAGGAGAGCTGGCTTGTCAGTCCTCAGATGGGATGGGGGCAAGTCAAACACAATACAGCAGGCCTGAAGGAGGACCATTCTCTTAGTCATACCTTGGCCCAGCTTCCACCAGAACTGACCATGAAGCTGCCAGCTTGTACACTACCCTGCAGCTCATAGTGGTCTCACCCTACCCCACTCAGTGAGGATTTGGCTCATGAACTGTACAGGTCAGGAACCCAACACAGAGGTCTCTACCCTTCATGATGGGACCAGACATGTATAAGACAGTGCAGTGGAGATATAGGGCTCTGGATGGAAGCAGTATAAAGGGTGTATCCAGCTGCAGATGGGGTCTCCACCTCACTCCAAATCTCCTGTCAGTGTCATGGAGTCCTGCCTCCCTCAGAGCAAGGATGAGCTGTCCCGTTAACACCTCATATGGTCTTAGAGCAACTCACAGGCCTCAGGAAAGCAGGCTACCTGGAACTGTTTATTTTAATGTGGATGATCCAACAAATGTACAGATCCAAACAAACATATGGAGACTGAGCACACACATACACACACATGCATGTATACTTACATACATATATACACACACATACAACATTGTCTCTCCTCCTTCCTAATGCATATAAATACTTCCTAGGCTGCAAGCCTTCTGCCTCATCCAAGAGCCCAACTAACCTCAAAGTCACTTTGGTCCCTGTGAGTATACACAAGGCTGAGGTGGGAGCCTGGTCAGCAGCAATGGCAGCTCATTTCAATGGTGCTTTGTGTGGCTGGATTAGGATACCTGCCCATATCTCAGCTCTCAGGCACATGGTCTTCCAGTGAGCACAGTCTTGGGCCTGCATCCCTTAGTCCAAAGGAAGGGAAATGGTGAGCCCCTATCACAGGATGCAAGTATAGGGGAGATGGTCAGGAGTACAGATGGGAGAGAAAAAAAGGGCAAGTTTGGACATCAGAAACAGCTACTAATGCTTCCCTTCCTGTTGATGGAGTGGATATTATGTATCTAGTTAGTCCACTGGGGCCTTGTATGCATTGCTTTGATTTTACCCAATGTTACTCATGAGGTTGATGCAGTGTGGCTGGGAAGAACATAGGTGACCTCTCTGATCCTTAGTTTTTGATCTGCAAAAGGGCATAAGAAGCCTGACACAGGGCTTGGGGCAAGGAAAGGCAATGAATGGTGATTTACTGCTGTTGCTGTGGACTCTTCTGCTAAACACCTGCCAAGGCTTTTGGTGTGGGCCGTTCCAGGGCTCATCCTCTACATGGCCCAAATGGCACATAGTTAGAGTTGAGCACCCAGCAGGGCAGATGGGAGTTGTGGAGTGCCAGAAGAGTACAACTCCTTGTAGGGAAACTGAGGTTCAGCAACATTACAATTACAAGTTTGCTGGTGAAAACAGGAGTTGGAATAGTGTTTTGTGAATTCCAAAGTTTATGTGTATTGCTGCGGTTCCTTTCTGACTAGCAAGATGGATGGCAGGCTCACAATCAGAATTTATTTTCCACTTGAACATAACGGAGCAAGGCTGCCTTTTTCACTTGCGCCATTGGTAGGAAGAGCAGGTAGTAAGAGGACCCAAGGCTGTGCTTCTCCCCCAGGCCTGTCTGCTCATGGTGGTCTCTTCTCTTCAGGTTGGGATCTGGCCTCCTCTCACCCATGGTCAGCCCACTGAAGGGGCTTGGGCCACCACCACTGCCACCATCTTCCCAGAGCCAGTCTCCCGGAGGTCAGCCCTTCCCCACGATCCCCAACAAGCCACCCTATCCACCCTTCCAGAGCCCTCCACCCCCGCCTCTGCCAAGCCCACAAGGTAAGCTCTGTCCTGACCCCTTCATGTATACCTCTAGTTCCTTATGGAGCAACACGCAAGCCTGGGGGAGGCAGGTGGGTCCTCAGAAAATGACATCCAGACATGGCGGCTCACACTGGAAGAAGCTGAAAGACAGTGTGTCAGAATGAAAGACAGCTTCCCACAGCAGCTAGCTAGGTTCCTCCATAGTTTGTAGGAAGTCAGTCCAAAAGGTGAGGAAGGGCTTTTCTTCTCTGTCCACAGCAAGGAAAGGGCTTTTCACTTTGAGGGAATGGCATGGAATAGCTTTGGCCTTGGTGGCAGGTGGGCCAAGCATGCTTGGAGAAAGGGGTAGTATAATGGATTTGAGAGTGAGAGTGAGAGTGAGAGTGAGAGAACCAGAGCACCATTTTCCACATGTGACCCCCTCAGCCCTCCTCTACCACAGATTCCTGGCCCCTTCTCTGCTCTGTACTCTCCCTTCTCATTCATAACCACAATGGACCAGATAATTGGCCCAAGTTATACAGTGATTCAGTCCCTTCCCTGCCCTGCACTTTCCCTTCATTAATGCAACCCTTGCTGCCCACTCCTCCAGGCTACCAAGGGAGTTTCCACTCCATCCAGAATTACTTCCCCTATGGTGACTGCTACCGAACCACAGAGCCAGCCACAGGTGGAGATGGACTGGCTGGGGAGGCCCATGGTTTCAACCCACTGCGGCCCAATGGCTACCACAGCCTTAGTGCACCTTTACCTGCCCCAGGTAAGTGCTGCCTGCTCTAGCACTATGGGCTTACCCTGTGCCACTTTAGGCAGGGTTCCTCATTCTTCAGAAGCCCCTTGTGGAAGATCCTCCCATGTACAAAAGCAGACACAAAGGTTCTTAGGGTCCCAGGTTCCACAGAGCTGAGATTTGCACCCATGACAGTAGATGGCTCTGCCACAGCCCCACACAACTGTGTATGTCAACTGCAGGTTTCTAAGGACCCAGGGAGCACTAAACTAGGGCTCCTAGTCTAACTGTTGCCTCACTCCAAGTGTTGATTGAGCACCTATGGTCTGCTAGCTCAGCTGTAGACCTCACAGATACAGTAAGGACCGACACAATCACTGATTCCCACTTTCAAAGAGAAGACTAGGAAGGGGCAATGCCTGGGGCAAACATGCTTCCCTGCAGGGCCTGAGAGAAGAAGGGTGGAGGGCCTGTCTCCTGGTTCCTGGTCAGCTAGAGAAGCCTGATGAGAGAAATAGCCTCTGTGTGACCCATGGTGTATCAGGTTTAGCCCAGCAGACCAGGTCTAGGCAGAATAGGATAGCAGATGAGTAGCTGAGACCTCTTGGAGTGCCCTAAGCCAAACTCTGCCTAAACCAGCTTCAGAGCCAGGTCTAGGTAGAGGCTACTGGGGCCCAAAGAGGAAGCTGCAGCCATACCCCAGAGGAGGGCTCTTGGGCAGCCCGGGGTCAGGGCCGCAGACAAGTACTCAGACCCATGAGTCTGTGGTAGTCCATGTGTGCATTTTTACACATCTGCTTCCTCACCTATGTGTGTCCTTCCTGCATGATGGGCATGCCAGTGTGCATATGCACATAGGGCCAGACCAGATGGTCTGGGAAGCATGAGGAGCTGCCAGGGCACATGCTCTCATATCTTCACACTTATACTTGAGCCACACCATGCTGATATTCCCACACCTGTCTCTGTGCACATTGTGTGACTCACCTGTAACTACCTCTGTGTCCACAGACCTGTGTATGCCCATTAGCAATGCCAGCAGTTTCATATGAGTGTTCTGTGTGCCTGTATGTTGGAATACAGTGTATATAGGAGGATGTGTGCCACACACCTGCATGACAGAACTTTGTGTGGGTCACCTGTGTGGTACATTCCAGGTTTGTGGGCACACTGATTGGTGTGTAATTTGCTCTACCTACCCTGCTGGCTCCCACCATCCTGTCTTCCTCACCCTCATCTACCTGGGCAGATTTCTCTGTTTAGATCAAGGTCTGGCATCAGTAACTTTGAGGAGAGTTAAACACAATCCCATACTGGGTCAGAAAGCTAGAGAAGCCCCCAACCAAAATGCAAGGCTTCTTTTGCCTTGTGCTCTCCCCAACACCCACTGTAGCACCGCTACTGTCATCCAGCTCCCCTACCAAGGTGAACATAGTCCCTTGGCTATCCCAGACTCTCTGGCGAGTAAGGCTCAGGACTCCCTCCAGCCCCTCTTCTTACTACAGCCACCAGCTCCCCCATCTGGACAGGCCTCATGGAGGGGGATGTGAGGAAGGACTCCAGGCAGGCACCTGAGGTCTAAGAACTGACCTTCTCCTGCCCTCCCACAGGCTACGAGGCCCTGGTCGAGGCCCCATGCCCCACAGTGCTGCCGCCACAGCCAGCTGAGGATGTTTCCAGTGGCCCTGAAGACTGCAGCTTCTTCTCCAACGGGGCTTTTGACCACTGCCTGACTCATATCCCCTCCATCTACACTGACACCTGAAGGAAGGCCCCCACACTTGCCTGCCCAGCTCACAGACTCTGCCTTACCATCACCATGGGCTCCTGCCCCCTGCACCTGGCAGGAGCAGCCAAGTGGCTGTCACAGGGAAACCTGGCACTGTGGGAGAGAGTGGCTGGCTGAGCTCAGAGGTGCCCACCAGCGACCATGCCCTGTTCCTTGATGGTGTCTTCCTATTTCTTTCCCCCATGGTTTTAAAATCACAGACCTCGTGTATATAAATTGTACAGAACTTGTTTTCCATTTCCCTGTCAGTTTTATATTTTTGGTTTTTACCAAAAAAAGCATTAAAAACTGGAAATGAGACTTGTAGGCCTGGGTCTCTTTGAAGATAGAGAAGCTGTATGGAGTATGGAGTATGGAGCAAAGAGCCAGGCGTCAGGGGCTTAGGAGGCTCCATGGAAACCAACTTGGCCCTAGGTTTGAGCCATATGGATGGGAACCACTGTTAACTGCCCCCTACATGTTGTGACCCTACAGATCCCCAAGGAGGGGTATCCTGACAGACAGGTAAGAGACTGAGGCTAGGAAACATGCCATGACCGGTGCTGTCCCACAGTGAGAGTGACATAAAACCCAGGCCATGTCCCCAAGTACCTGCAGGCTGCTGCATCAAGTCCACAGCCAGTGGAAGAGTGAGCTGAAGCTCTGACACTGGGCTCTGTGTAGACCACTGATGCCATGAGAGGCTAGACAGGCCTTTGAAGACAGAGACCGGACAGTCGTAGAAGGAAGGAACACAGGTGGGTCCCTGTGGAGCACAGAGGGCCTCCTTCATCCAGGAAGCTCCATGCCATCTCAGTGGCTGAGTCTCAGGAAGGTCTGGCCCAGCTCTGCCTCTGCCTGTCTCTCACCAGTGTCTAGCCCAATGCCCAGACACAGGTCTGGTGACCTGGATGGTGTGCATTTCACCTCGTCACCCCGCAGGTCAGATGAGAAAAGATGAAGGAAAGGTCCTGCCTCTTCTCAGCTCAAGAGACACAAAGCAAAGAGGACACATTCTCTGTTTACCTATTGTAAACAGAGGTCCTTCCCTACTCCTACAAACATCCCAGGGAGAGTCTTCAGCCCTCCCCCAACAGCTGAGGAGCAGCTTCCAGATTCAAACACAGATGAAAAGGCAGCTCTTGTGTCTATACAGCTGGCTTAAGTAGACAGTGTGAGATGAAAAGATCAAGTTAAACCCCTTCACAGAGGAGAAACGGAGGCGTGCAGAAACCTGAGCACTGACAGAACTCTTGCCACATACCTGGTCCCTCCTCATCATCTAAGGACATTCACCTGGGTCACACTTAACTGTGAGTCTGAGAAGTCACGGCACCCTGTCTTGTTCACTCACTGCCTCCTCCTCTGTGTGTGGCTTTCCTGAGCCACTGAAGGACCCCATGTGGGATGGAGGTACAGGCACAGGTATGTCCCACCAAAGGCCTCACTCCCATCCACTGACCTCTCCACCCACCCCTCTGGTCATGGAGTGGGGCTGGGGACTCCTACTGTCAGAAAGCCAGGTGCTATGCTTCCTTTTGTTTGCCAGACACTCTGTTTAAACTCTTCTCCATCACCCTAGTCTGGGCCTTATCTGACTCCAGATGATATTTATCCCCATTTTACAGATGTAGAAACGAAGGAATGCAGAAGTAACTTGTCCCCATGATGTAGTCATCCATACTGTACCGTTTGCCCCTTAAAGACCATGGCCCTTTGGCTCTTACCTCGTACAGCCCTGGCCTCCCAGTGTGGACTCAATCCAAGCCCCCACTGGTGAGGGGCCTCTGACTCCCAGCCAGGGTCCCTTCATCCCCATGTCTCCTCCCCCACTGATTTTACGGAACTAATTAGGCTGTGGCAAAATTCCTTTTACAGGGATGCTCAGGAATCAATACTGCATGTCATTGTAAGTACTTAATCCACTCCAGATAAGCAGAATTAAACTGTACAATGAGGACATATTTCTATTAATAATGAAAAGGGCTGAGCCTGGAGCAGAACACACAGGGAGCTGGCAGTTGGATCCCATTTAATTTCAGAGAGCAGAGAGAGAGAAAGAGAGACAAAGGCAGGAAACAAAGAGACCTGGAGAGGAGGCAGACAGTGGGCTGGAGATGCTGGTGGAGCCAGAGCCCTGCTTGCCTTGCAGCCTGCCAATGTGATTCCTCCCTCACTGGGGACTGCCCCCACCCTCAGGGTCCCAGGTCCTGATTCCAGCAGAGTCTGCTATTTATCCAAGGTGAGCATGGCACGGGAGGGCCCCGGGGCAGGACACAGAGGCACCTGAGCTCTTGCCTAGCCATCTTCCTGGCAGCTCGTTTAAAAAATGAAGTGCGGCCCTTTTTCCTTCCACCCTCTAGGGGAGGGCATGGGAGCCTGCCACCTCTATCCTCAAGGGCATGATTACTGCCTTAAGTGGCAGGGAGGTGTGACCGTCATTGTCACACAGCTGGGTGCTAAGGGGTGGGAGGGGGGGAAACTGGTGGGTTTTTTGGGTTTTGTTTTTGTTTTTGTTTTTTGCTGGAGGGCGGGCCAGGCTACAGGCTGTGTGGGTCTGTGAATATACAGCAATGGCATGAGTTCTCCCCAGGGACCCAGGACACCAGGACAGTGACTTGGAGTTCCAGGTGACCATGCTACCCTTCCAGTTCAGACCTGCTACAACCCAGGTCTCTACCCAGTGTAGGCTGAGATTGCATGGGCATACCTCCCGCCATACACACACAGCCTCTACCTCTTTGGCTCCCCCAGGCCTTGTCTCTGCCTTCTCATTCCCCACTCCTATTCTGGCTCTAGTCTCCTAGTCTCCTCTATCTTAACACTTCTCTGCCCAGACCCTATATCCATTGTTCTTCCTTTTCTCCACACCATCCAAGTCCCTGTGGTTTGCTTCTTTCCTCCTTTTTTCACCATTTTTTTTCTGTCTCTGCTTCAACATTACAGGTGAAAATCCTTTATGCTACCAGGTCTCATCGTAGATCAGAACATAGTTCTTTTCTCTCCTTCTTCCCTTCCTGTGCTTCTTCCTCCTTACTGTCCCCTCTCTGTGGCCCAGAGAAGTGACATGACCTGCCGAAGGCAATAGAGGCCTGGTAGCTGGGGACACAGCTCAGCATTTAGGAGGGAAGATCACACCCCTCTCCTGCTCTCCATGCTGCCGTGCCCACTGCCTCCTCCAGAGCATGGACACAACCATTGCTCCAGCCCTCCAGCAAAAAACATTGCCGCAAGGCAAATGCTGTAGCCCATTTTACAGAGGGCAAAACGGAGACTGAGACAGGTGACTTGTGTGAGAAAGTCAGGCAGAACTGGAATTCGGACACACCCCTCCCTGCTGGTCTGCATAGCAGACCTAAACTTGGGTCCCTGGCCTTGCCTGAGGATTTCTGGCACGCGCCTCTCTCACCCGCCCAGAAGGGACCATTACGTTTTTACAAGTCCTGATTTATACACTCGCCTGGGCTGCAGCCCTGCCAGGGATTTATAGGTTTCTAAGTGGTTCTGTCTCTGGGGGAAACGCAAACAATGCGAGCCCAGAAAGAACTGCCAGCCCTTGTCAGCCTGTGGCTGCAGAGCCAAAGCTGAGGATTTGCTCCCAGGGGCCCTGAGCCTGGGGCCACTCCATCGTGCTGGGGAGCCACTGCCTTCATGTGCTAGACACGGGCCTAGTGGGACTGTTTTTAGGGCAGAGCAAAGCACAGAGCAGCCCAGGCATCACCATGCCATGGATGGGATGGTAGGCATGATGGGTAAGGAACTAGACTGTATTGAAAGTAACAGGCACTGACACTGAGGATCGTCCATTCTTTTGGTCCCTGTGGTTGGCTGTACTTTTCTCTATTCTTGGAAGCATTTGAAATGTCCTGGAAGAGAATGTAAGCAGTCCAGTAAGAGCAGGCTGGGGTCTTCTCTCTTACTTGACAGCTTGGGCAGGTTCAGGAGCCCCAGTGGGCTGGTGTAGGCTGAGGCTTGAGTTCACCTTTCTTGTGTGACTAGGTCATTCTGTCAGGAGCCTAGTGCTCAGTACATAGTCTAGTACATAACTGATGTGTAATAGAAAATTCTTTGAGCTCTTTTGCCAGTGACAAGAATACATGCAGAATGCAAGCCAGCACATACCTAAGGGGGCTTAGAGGTAAGTCTGGGAGAAATGGACTCTGGGGTCCTTGTTCCCAAAGGTCTGCAGGGTGACCTGAAGGGGACTAGACTGTTCTAGGGGACCATTAAAAAGGTTGGGAGACCAGGGTGTAGGGCTGGGTAAAATGTTAGATTCATGACCAATAAAGTAAAATGGATGACTTTGGGATATAAGGGAGCTCCCCAAACCTAGAGGTATGCAAGAAAGAGTGGACAGGAAACTGCAGTCCTGCCATTGGGTCAAGGCCTGGATGGCACAATTTCTAAAGGCCTCTTCTTAGGCCCAACAGGGACTCTGTGCCAGCAGCTTTCTCCCACCTACCTAGGCCAGCCACTCCAGCACCATTCCTGTGACTGCATATGGGACAGGAGTAGCCAGGTGATGGTGTGTTTGTAAGGAAAGCAGGTGGCCAAAGCTCAGGTTACTGACTGAATGTTTTCTCAGTAGTTCAGTGTTACAGAGTACATGCCAGGCAGCTCGGGACAGAAAGAAGGGCAGCCATGCTAGGCTTCTGATCTCTACTGTCTCACATCTCCCAGAGAGGAAGTTGCAAGTTAGGAAAACAAGCCTGGTATAGGGGCCATGGGACAAGATAGGGCTCTTGCAGGGCTGCAAGCTGGACACACACAGTCAGTCTTTAGAGTCTTGGAGGCTGCCAGTAACTGGGCCCACATCTCCCTACACTCATACTTTACAGATGGAAAACTGAGGCTCCAAGAGTGGTCCCAACAGAGCCTCCATCTCTACAATCTGAGTCAAGAGATGGGGTTGGTTTCTATTCATGGGAGGAGAGATCAAGCCCTGAAGAAGAGGGCCATGATGACCCATTAGGTCTTTGGCAATGGGGCCTGAGCACCTGTCTCCTCTGCTCACCCTCAGAAACCCAGAAGATCTGTATGTGCCACTTGGCCTCTCAGAGACTCAGTTTACCCATCTGCACAATGCTTGAAGCAATGCCATCTGCTCTGCTGGCTCCATTGTAGACCCACTCAGGGGTTCTCACTGCAGACTAGTGTGCAGCACCAGATGTGTCCATAGACTTTCCTCTGTGAAGCCTCTTGACAACTATTGAACAGATTTAGGCCCAAATATTACTTCTGGCATCTCCCTACTAGAGTAGTAAGTGGGAAGTAGAAATCATGGTCTTTGTAGACAGGCCACTGTGCCAGGGTTGCTCAAAGACAAAGCCATCACCCCAAAGTCAAGACATCTATGACTGTGCTGCCTTCCCCCTTGCACAAACAAGGACCCAACTTGCAGATCTTGCTTGTAGCAACAAGAGTCTTTTGAGCCCTTCTGATGTGAACACTTGACATTTGTTCACTCATTCACTCTCAGACAACCTAGAGAGGGGAATATTTAGTCTCAGAATGCGAACCCAGGCCCCCTGGAACTTGCTGTTAATGCCAGTTACAGAATTCTGGAAGGTATTTTTTTCTTTAAGGACTAAGGGAAACTTTAGTGTGTATAATTTTACAGGTAGAGAAGATGAGACTTAGGGCTCTTGCTTGGAGGAGAAGAGAGTGATTTGTTGACAAAACCTGAGATGTTGGCCTCTATTATCTTTCTTTGCCAAGGAAGCCTGTGGGAAGACTTGCTGTTCTCATGGAGATTAGATTTTTTTTCTTTTTTTTTCTTCTTCTTTTTCTGTCCCCCCCCCCACCCTAACAGTCAGATTTTTTTTTAAGTTTAGAGAAAATTTAACAGATAAAGGGCCAATCCGTTAACAAGATACAATAATCATAAACATATATGAGCCTTATAGTACAGCAATGCATGAAGCAAAACTGATGAAAATGAAGGAAGAAACAGATAATTCAACAATAATAGCTGAATAGTTCAATAACCTGCTTCTTTAATGAATAGACCAACTAGGCAGAAGTTCAATGACCAACAAGAAAATAGACGAAGATTATCAACTACTAGACACAACCAATATGTATAGACTATTCCATTCAATGACAGGTTTCACATTATTTTGAGTTTCCCAGGGAAGATTAATAAATTTAAAACAATTAAAATCATGTAACATATGTTTTTTATTATACTGGAGTGAAATTAGAAATTAATATAAATAAATATGAAAAATCAATAAATATATGGAATATAAACACTCCCAAGTAACCAAACGTGGACAAAGAAAAAATTACAAAGGAAATTAGAAAATACTTTTTCAAGATGAATAAAAATACTGTAAATAAGGAATATATACTAAGACTTAAAAGATGCTGCCTAAAACCATACTTAGAGGGAATTGTAAATGCCCGCATTTTTAAAAAGGGCTAGAAGTGTGGATCAAGAGGTAGAGTGCCTGCCTAGCAACCGTGAAACCCTGAGTTAAAAGAAGGATATGAAGGAAGAGGAAGAAGAGGAGGAGGAGGAGACTATATTAAGACATTCTTATGTCTTAAGGAGAAAATGACTAAGATTAGAGTCGACATTAAGAAAATAGCAAAACAGTAGATAATATCAAAAAGTCAAAAACAGGATTAAAAAAGAAATTGGCAAACCTTTATCTTGATTAAGGAAAAAGATTCAAATTACTGAAATCAGGAGTACAATGAAAGACATTACTAGTGACCTTACAGAAATAAAAGGATTATAAAGGAATGTTATAAACAATGGCATGCTAAAAAATTAAATAGCTTACATTAAAAAAAGACAAATTCCTAGAAATGAACTAGTGAAGCTGACACAAAAGAAATAGAATGTCTGAATAGAGATATAACAAGCAAAACTATTGTTAGTAATTTTTTATAGTCCAGGTGTAGATAGCTTCAAGGATTAACATAAACCAAAAACAAACTCTTCTCAAAAATAGAAGAGGAGGAAATATTTTCCAATTCATTCTGTGAGGCAGGTATTACCCCAGACCCAAACCAAACAAAGCTATCACAAGAAAATCTCAGTCTGATAACCTTTATGAATGTAGATTGAAAGGCAACAAAATGGGCTAGAGGTATGACTTGAATGGTAAAGTATTTGCCTTGAGCAAGCAAAAGACTTTGAGTTCAAATCCCAGTACCACCAAAAATAAAGAAAATTAATAAAAATTAAAATAAAAGCAAAAGGTTGCTGGGAGCATGGCACAAATGGTAGAGGTGTCTGCCTAAGAAGCATAAAGCTCTGGCGTTTAAATCCCATTATGATCATCCACAAGAAATTTCCATTTAAAAGCAGGTAAATGGGAAGTGGAGCTATGGCTCAAGTGGTAGAGCTCTAGACTTGAGTGGGACAGTACCCGGTCTCTGAGTTCAAGTCTTGGTACTGGCATGCAAAAAGTATATATTTTCTGGGTACTGGTGGTTCACAACTGCAATCCTAGCTACTCAGGAGGCTGAACTCTGGGGATCACTATTCAAAGACAGCTCAGGTAGAAAAGTTCATGAGACTCTTGGCTCTAATTAACCACCAAAAGGCTGAAAGTAGAGCAGTGTCTCAAGTGGTAGAATGCTAGCCTCAAGCAAAAGCTCTTTCTCCCTGAGTTCAAGCCTCTGGTCCAGCACCAAAACAAAAAGCTAATTATATAGCTAGTGCTGATGGCTCATGCCTATAAATGCTTACTACTTGGGAGGTTGAGTCACAGTAGAAAAAATGTTTGAGGGCTGGTAATATGGCCTAGTGGTAAAGTGCTTGCCTCGTATACATGAAGCCCTGGGTTCAATTCCTCAGCACCACATATATAGAAAAAGCCAGAAGTGGCGCTGTGGCTCAAGTGGCAGAGTGCTAGCTCTGAGCAAAAAGAAGCCAGGGACAGTGCTCAGGCCCTGAGTCCACACCCCAGGAGTGGCAACAAAAACAAAACAAATAAACAAAAAATGTTTAAGAGATATCAAGGAAAAGCTGCACACTGTGGCCACACCTATTAGCCTAACTACCAGGAAGCTTTGTATAGGTGAATTGTGACATGCAGGAAGGGGAGACCTTATCTCAAAAAACAAAAAGCAAAAGCCAGGGCTGGAGGCATAGCTCAGCAGTAGGAGCACCCATCTTTCAAGCACAAAGATCAGAATTCAAACCTCAGTACCACCAAAAAAATACAAAAACAAAAAAAAGAGCTAAATTATAGCCATTCTTCACTTAGGCAGAATATTATGTCCACACAAGAGCATGTCCCTCATAAAAGCATCCTTCATAATAGCCCCAAATATTCATCTGCTGGTGAGTGAATAAACAAATGTGGCATATCCTCACAGTGGAACATTATTCAACAATAAAAAGAAATGAACTACTAATACATGCTGTGACATAGGGTGAACCTTGCAGATACTGTACTGAGTGGGAAAAGCCAGACACAAATGACCATACACTGCATGACTGCCTCTGTGAAGTGACTGGGCACAGACAGACAGACAACAGGCCCAGTGGTACCCAGCAGTGGGAGCTTGAGGAAAATGTGGAGAAACAACCATTGTGATGAGAGTTCTTTGGGGGATGGTGATAATATTCTAAGATTGATTGTGACAAGGTTGCACAGCTCTATACAAACACCAAGAGCAAGAAACTGTGCACTTGAAGTGGGTGACTTGGTAAGTGTGCAACTCATATTCAAGAAAGCTATGAGTTAAAATAAAAGAGTCCACGTGCACAGGTCACGTTGCTTGGAATGCGCTTAGTGGTGAGAGAGTCCATGCAGTCTAGTTAGAACATGGCTGGGAAGCAGTCCTGAGTAACTTCGCTATTATTTTTTCCCCCTAGCACTGCATTTCTCTGTCCCTTGGTCACAGAGACAGAAAATGAACAGATAAGGCACTAATTGCAGAAAAATGAGCCTTCTCAAATGGAAAAAGGAATAGCCATAAAGGGTGTGTCTCCCTGGCCTAGGCTGAGTTGTTAAAGGTGAGGGTCTCAGCTCTCAGAGTGCAGCAAACCCTGGACCTGCTCATACAGATGCAGAGCTGGTAGACGTAAGAGGAGGCTCACCCTTCTCCCAGGGAGGCTGCAGGGCTAACTTGTACAGGTGAGCTTTCCCCAATGCCCTTTGGGGACAGCTGGTGCAAAAGCATAGAAGAACTGAGGGAGGGTAGGGGGTGAGCAAGACATGGGGGGCATGGAGAACTGGAGAGGTCGATGGGCTGGATTACCCAGGGTTTGAACTCTGGATGGCCTCATTGGGGACCCTTGTATATCATTCACATCTCTGGGTCCAGGTTCTCATCTATAATTTCCTCCCAGGGTGATGGTAAGGATCACATGAAATAACACACTGGGAGGAGAGCAAGGGCTGCTTGAGTATTAACCTTGTATGATGGGTGACAAAAGTAGGTTGCAGAGTAGGTCATCTAAAAACTCTCAAAGGCTAGGGATAAAGGAGAGATCCTAAAGAGAAGAGAGGAGGGGAGGGATGACAGGGAAAAGGAGGGAGATAAGAAAGCCTCATGCAAAAGTATCAAATCAGAATCAGAGCCTCTCTGGAAAACTCCAGCAAACACCTTCCGAATCCTGGATGAAACCCCTTTCCAACCTCAGATTCTCTGTGCCATCGAAACTCATAGTTAAGGTCAAGTGTACATGAAGATATTCCTCACATGTGACTAGTGCACACACTAAAAAGTGATTTTTTTTGTCCTCATTTCCCAAAAGTTATGTAAAGATGTGCTCCAGAAAAGCACGGGGATACATGAAACAAGAAATCTCACAAGCAAGGACTCCAGTTCAGGAGAGGAGCAAGAAGACTGCAGGGCCCATGAGAGCCCAGGGCTAAGCCCAGGAAGAGAGGCAGGACTCATGCTCCAGCCGGCACTGATGGTGACGGTGAGAAGTATGGAACATGGCTTGTAGAAAGAATGGGGAAGAATTAGCAATAGGATCATAGTTAACTAGACATGTGAGAGATTGAGGCCATTATTAAAGCAGAAACAGGTTTAGGAAGAAATGAATCCGCATACAGTAGTTGTACTAGTGAATATCTGCATAGTCATGATAACAAATGCAGAGCAGGTGCTAAAGGCCTGAGTTGACTCCTGGGAGCGTGGGGAAAAGGCAGGTTTTCTCTGCCCTCTCTGGAAGCCAGTGGAACTATCTAGGGAGGAGCTGCTCTATATGGTCACCATGAGCCGGGAAGAGACAGCTTAGGAATGTCAACAAAGCTGCCCTGGTTGGGGAACTGGAGCTGGGGCTGGGTGAGATAAGTTGGGGACTAGTGTCATATGACTTTTGGAAATAATGTGTCTGTGCTACTTTGAGAAAAAGAAAAATTAATGTTTCCTGGGTATGATCAGTCCTTCTTGGCACTGAGGCTCTTCAATCGAAGGAATTTGCCCCAGACCCTGCATGGCCAGGCCAGGACAAGAGCAGGGCACCAAACTCTCCCATAGGTCTCTAAGTCACTTTTGGTGCAGGAACTTTAGGACAGTCCGGGCTTAACACACTGAGACTCGAGGGCAGATCTGCTCCGCACACGCTGGTACTGGCAGGACAGTTGTTAAAACATTCAATCCTGTTTACCTCATGGCTGACGACGCCAATGGAGTTCAGAAGAGACGTCTGGCCATGATTTATGTTTGTTTGATCCAAAAGCTTTATTTTCAGAGGGAGGGAGGAACGGAGAGAGAGAGAGACAGAGACAGAGACAGAGAGACAGAGACAGAGACAGAGAGACAGACAGAGAGAGAGAGACCCAGGAAATTCTTCTCATTGACAGTGAATTCTCAGACCATGGAGCAGCAAAGACCATTTCCATAGTGAACTACTTTATTCTGCACACATTCCCAAGCAGCCTTTGATACTACAATGAAGCAGCCAAGAACCAAGCCACCCCAAAACAGATCTGCTGGTTCCCACCCCACTTACTTAGCCTGTGTGCCCTCCTCACCCATAAACTCCATCATCCTCCTTCAATTTGATTTCCGGTAAGAATGTATTTCGGAGTGCAATGTTTTGGGGTGGTAGAGCTCATGCCAGAGATAGGCTTATACAGCTCATCAGCCATTGGAGCCCCAAAGCTGGTAGGAAAACTTCCATTCACCAGTGGTTCATGCCTGTAATCCTAGCTACTCAGGAGGATGAGGTCTGAGGACAGTGGTTCAAAGTGAACCCAGGCAGGAAAGTCTGTGAGGCCCTTATCTCCAAATTAACCACCAGAAAACCAGAAATGGCACTGTGGCTCCAAGTGATAGAGTGCTAGCCTTAAGCAGAAAAGCTCAGTGACAGCACCCACACCCTGAGTTCAAGCCCCACAACTAACATGTTTAAAAAAAAAAAAAAAAGGTAATAAAGTGCAAAGCAGTGTGAAAGAGATACCCAGGCTCTCTAGCCCTCCTGAGGTGCCCGGTGCCCTTTTCAGAGCCCTGGGCCTCCTCCCCTCACCCCATCTCCCACCCCACACCCTATTCTTTCGGTTCTGACTCTTCCTTCCCTCATGTCTTTGCCCCTGCTGTTCCATCTGGAACACTGCTCCTTGGAGAGCCAGGCCACCCTCTGCTCACATTGCTATCTGCCATAGGTGAGCATCGCCCCCTCTTGGCCATGGGCTACTCAACAGCTGGACCCTATGAATTCTCGGCGCCTTTGGGGCTCCGTGAGGTCTGGCCCGAGCAGGAGTTAGTTGGTGTTTCTTGAATAAAAGACAAAAGGGATGACCCTGTGGCCTCATTCCCTGGACAAGCCACCTTCACATACAGAGTGGTGGCTCATGGTGTTGCTTCATGGTACCTGGTTCACAGTCCCTTGAGATGGCACCTTCAGATGCAGATTCCCAGCCCCTAAAGGCCTAGGAGTGTTGAACATCCTGTCCTGGCTGCCTCTAGGCTCCATGCCCTTCCTCTAGGAAATTCATTATCTCCCCTAACCCTGAGGAACCAGGAGTTCTGAGGGGTTTCTGCCTTAGTATTCAACAGCAAACAGTGAGAAACAGAGCCACCCTGGCCCCAAAGTCCAACACATAGCTTCCCTGAGCTGTGAGGGTTTTTCAGGCATGTGGACTTGAAAGCATTTAGTTGTCTGTGCCTCCGTTTCCTCAGCAGCATAGTCAAAGAGTCTTCCTGACCTGAACAGGCCCAGCAAATTCCCAGAAGCCCTCAGGGATAGGAGGCAGCATGGCAGTCCGGAGCACCCAGGGAGGACTGGGCAAGGCATGTGTGAGATCACTGCAGTGCCCTCTTTCAGCTAATCTATCTCCCAGCTCCCAACCCTGCCCAAGGAAGGAAGGCATGCACCCTTGAGCAATGGGGAAACTGAGGCCTGGAGAGCCCTGGCAGGACTGGCCTAGTTTTAGCAGAGCTGGGGCTTGAGGGGGATCTTCTGCTTCCTTGCATGGACAGGAAAGGCCCTGCTCCATGACACACTTGTGCATTTTCATCGCAGCTCCCTTGGAAATACATGACAGTATGGGCTCCACTCATACCAGCTGGTTGAGTTGGGTCCTAGTGCCCCCTTGTGGCCTTTTCTTTGGCTTTCTCTGTGGCCCACCTGGGTGAGGAGTCACAGCTGGGGCTTGGCCTGGGCCTGACAGCTCAGGAAGCTGTCCTGGGTGGTAGAGTGGGCCAGAGTCCTGAAGCTCCCTCGGATTCACTGAGAGACCTGGGCTATGTTTCTGACTTCAGCCAGAGAATGTGTGAGCAGAAAAGCCTCAGAGCACGTGGATCCCCTCCATACACTCATTACTGAGAGGAGGGAGAGGCCTCAGGACTAAGACAGGTGTGATACTGGTGGGGTTATAGGCCCAGAGGAGAAGGGAGGGCATGTCATCATGCTGTATCCAGCTGGTCCCAGAGCCGTGTCTCAGAGGAGCCAGACCTGACTGCTGCCCAAATAGAGCCCTAGTGTCCCAGATCAGTCTTCCATAATCTCCCTGGTCCCCTCCCCCAGCCCAATCTAGATGTCCTGATGGTCACCAGGCAGGCTGGCGGTAGCTCCAGCCTCAACACTGCCGCAACCCTGATGTCTCCTGGAGCACCCAAGTAGCTCCACATCCCCCCATCCGTTCAACACTAAGGGCCTCCAAGGACCCAAACCCCCCAGTACTGGTGACAGACCTGCCCTGCTGGAGCTCCCAGCTGCCACCGAGAACCTTCTCATCTTCCTTCACTCCTGCTTCCCAGCCCCTTAGCCGCTGACCTCACTTTCTGCTCCCCAAGTGCTATCTGATGAAAGGCCAAAGGCCCCACGTGCCCATTCCCCAGCCTCTGTCTTCAGCTTCTTTTCCCCTGTCCAGTCAGCACTTGAAGAACTTCTCAGGTCATCTTAACACACAAGCACGTGCACATGCGCCTTTGTGCCCACAGGCCTCTTACACTTACTTCCTATTTCTGTCTCCCACTATGTCATAGCTCAGTTTTTAAATAAAAAAAATGAGTTTATACTCCCTCCTTCCTCTTTCCTTCCAGCCTTGATCATTCCATATCGTCCACATTCTCACATCTCAAATCCTATCTTCCTTCTGCTCCCCCTCCTAGTTTGGCTGCCTCCTTCCCCACCTCCTCTCCCTGTCACCACACAGTCCTTCCTTCTACCTGGGACACTCCCCCCGCCCCCCAGCCCCATGGCCTGCCCTTCCTAGCTCAACCCTAGGACCCTGCCCCAATCTGGCACTGCCCACAGCTTCTCATGGACCCATTCTCAACCCCAGCCCAATCCTGGCATCTGGTGGCTCTGGCTCCTGACTGAAACACCTCCCAGAAGGAACCTCACCAGGCTACGAATGGCATGCAGGTCACCAGAGCTCTCTTGGCAGAGTTCTTGTTCACCACTTTCCTGGCTACCCTCTTAGGTGAGAGCTGGTGGCACCTCCTGGAGCTGGGGTAGGGGACATACGACAGAGTTTGGCATCCCCTGGTTAACAGATTTGGAAGTGAGCCTGCCCGGCAGAGCCCAAGCAGGACCTCCTCTCCTGACACCAAACCCAGCCCAGCCCAGAGCCAAGCACAGGGGCTGTGTGGCAAGGGCTTTCCCAGCCCCGAGCTCCCGAGAACAGACGCTCCAAATCTGGTTTAGATGGAAACCAGCCTGGAGCTGCTCCCCCTCTCCACCCCCCCCCCCCACCAAGCCCTGGATGGAGGCCGTGCATCCCCTTTCATGCTGTTTATTCTTTTGAACAAATTGTGAGTTTTACAAGACATTCAAGGCCTGTGGTGGCAAACACATGTTCCCGTGGTGAGAGTCATTGACTGCTGGGATGAGGGCTATGAGTGCAGCCCATGGCCACCCAGGCCCGTGTGGGGCCCTGTTCTTCCCTGAGGGACTCCCATCCTGCTGCCCTCAGGGCCACCATGGGGAGAGCTTGTCTGCACCCAGTGTGGCCTTCATGGCCCAGGCCCCCCACACTCACAGGAATCCTTCCACACCCCCTCTGCAGAAGTCAGGGCCTCCCAGCCTCTGAGCAGAGGCGCTGTCTGTGGAGCGTGGTCCTCAGTACAGAGCACACAGCGAGGAGAGGGAGCTGACTGGTCTGTGGCCTCATGGCCCATGTGGAGAGGCTGGGAACTGGAACTCAGGTCTCCTGGCTCCAACACCCATGCTCTCCCATATCCTCTAAGACTTCGGGGCAGGGGAAGTGGCACCTGGTCCTGAAAGAGCCCAGGACTGTAGGAAGCAGGGGCACTGAATTCCAGGCCAGGCTCTGCACTCACCTCCCAGATCTCCATTCTCCTATAAAGAACAAGATGGTGGCCCTGAGCTCTGCAGCCTCGCCCAGACACCCTCATGGCTGCCAGGCCCCTTACACCCCTCTGAATGGCTGAATGGCAGATGGCTGATGATGATGCTGTTTGGTGAGGCCCCTCATAAACTCCTTTCATGAAGACATGAGGTTGTTTCAGTTGAGTGCATTCTCCCACCAGGATGCAGCCTTTCAATGAGGTAACAAATGCCCCACAAATCATGGCCAAGACTCAGATACGTATCAACTCACACTTTTCTGAGGGATGAGCTTGGGAAACAGCTTGATTTCAGTTCAGGCCTATATGGAGCCTGCCCTGTGCTAGTAAAGAAACAGGAACTTCTAGCAACAGCTGTAGAGAAAAGTTTTTCCAGTAGCCCAGATGGACCTGAGAGAGGACCTCAAGCCTTAGTTGAGATTGCCTCCTTGGTTTAGGCCTGGTTGACACCCTGGACAGAGAACCTAATGGGGTTGTCCCAGAGTTACTGGTGTTCAGAAACTATAGGTTAATAAGTGCATGTGATTTTCATTCACCAAATGGGAAGGTCCCCATGTCTTGTACCCATGGTTGACAGGCTCTCAATAATTGGGTGAAGAGGATCATCCATTCCACAGATGCCAATGAATCTCTTTCCCCAGCTAGTCTGTCTGTTCAATGTACTCATGAGCTAAGTGATCATAGCATCAAGTGTCTTAGCTTAGGCTTCCTTAAAAAGATACCAAAGGTGAGATGTCTTAAACAACAATAACATCATATTGGAGACCAAGAATCCAAGATCAGTGGCAACAACATGAATTCGCATGTCTTTTCTAATAATCCTATTAGATCAGGGCCCCACTCCTACAATCTTCTTCCACTTAGTTCCTTGGAATAACCCTGTTGCCCTTCCCCTGTATGACCATTGGTGATTAAAGCCTCAGCATATGAATTTTGAGGGCACAGAAACGCAGTCCGGTTCAGCAGACAGAGAGGCTTGTCATAGGCTAAACAAGAATGTTCCTCTCCAGAGCCAACCTGGCTATTGCCTCTGAGGCCCAGAGTACCAGGAGCTCTGGCCAATGCTGCCAATGGTGCTCAGGTGACCTCTCCTTCAGGATACCATGAAGGCAGCAGTTGATTATATTGGATGCTTTCCATCATGAAGGGCAATTAGACCTTGTAGAGTCTACCTTCCCAGCTGGAGGCCATCTGGGGCCATTACCACACCATGTGGCCTCCAACCCTGGAACACAACTAATAGTAAGAGAAGTATGACAGTGGCTTGCACCTGACAGCCAGGCCAGGAGGATGGTGGGATGGCATGCCAAGAGGCCCTCTTGAGCTGGGAGATAGTACTGGAGAAAATCAAGGGCCCCAGGCCTAGGAGGAAGCACATTCCCCAATGGGTGTGACCAGTATTTAACAGTGCTGTCTTCCACCAGGCCTGTCTCTATATACTTCCATACATGTTTAATGTAACAGCTTTATTCAGGGTTCATACCTGTCATCCCAGTGATATGGGAGGCACAACTTGGAAGGATTGAGGTTCAAGGTCACCTTGGGCAAAACACAGCCTAGGGTTATTATCTGAAAATTAATTTTATCAAAAAAAGGGGAACTGGAGGTGTGGTTCAAATGGTAGAATGCTTGCTTAGCAAGCCCAAGGCTCTGAGTTCTACCCCTCAGCACTACCAAAATTAAAAATAATAACAGTTTGAGATGTAACTCACTTGCCATATAATTCACCTGTTTAAATTGCACATTTCCATGGTTCTCAGTAATTTGTACAGCTGTGCAGCTATCGCCATAGCCCACTCATGCTTGTACCTTAATAATATACTTACAGAATTTTTATTTCCCATCTCTACAATGTAGCAGATAACGCTGGAGCTCAGCTGAAGCTCAGCTCCTTATTCCCATCTTTAAGCCTCTCCTACTTTCTGTGTTTTTGCTTCCAAAAGCCATGTCTGAGGCTCTTTTTAGAGAACATTCCTTGGGTTCCCAGAGCCTGTTTGGCCTACAGGCCAAGCAGCTGCAGGTGCCTGGGACTTCGCCCAGGGCAGCCCTTAGCCACTGATGAGGGCCATGATGAGAGCAAGGAGGCTGTTGAGGCCCTGTTCCCAGTGCCCATGGGACGTCTCTAAAGCTTCCCTATGGGCTGAGGCTGAAGCTTGCTTGAATCTGCTTCCTTCCTCGGTCTCTTCCCCTTCCCCATCCTCATTCCTCATTCTGTCTTCCTGATCTCTTCTGGAATTACATCCATAATAAATCACTAGCACACAAAACCTCATTTTGAGAAGTATGAGTGTTTTCAAAATCTAAACTAAGACAGTAACCTGGTGCTATCTTAATGTCTGCAATCAAAACTCTTCGAGTGCTGGCCTAATGACACACAGGAGAAAATTCCCTGTATGACTTCATGTGACTTGTCACAGTAAATACACACCACAAACACACACACACACACACACACATACACACGACATGTATCATATGAATTACCATCAGGCTCTGTTTAAGGACTATGTTTGAAACATAAGTGAATTTTATCGTTAGACTTGGGTCCCATCCCCAAGATCATGTACACGCATACACACACACACACACACACACACACACACACACACACACATCTTACACAAATCTTAACACTTGGGCTAAGGGACACTCTACCTGCATATCCCTATACCCACAGCCCCCAGAAGGCAGGCCCTCCCCCACAGGAGCCAGCCAGCACTGGGCTCTGGGAACATACTTTCCCCCCCATCCCTTCTGCCCTGGTGAGGTAGTGGGGGGGGGGGCGGGGAAGGGGAGTCCTCTGTGACTAGTCCCCTAGGGTCTAGTATTTCAGTGTTCTCTTAACCCTGAGCACAAGTGAGAAGTCATCCCTCACTGAAATCTCTTGAGACTTCCAAGTTGCTACATTTCCCACCTGAACCCCACTTCCAGGACACCTTTTGGACATGTGCTAGAGAGGCTGAGTTGGCAAAGCCCAGGACCTAGTCCAGGATAGGTCCCTGCCCTAGCTGAAGGTCATGGGCCTGGATGAACTACCCAGAGAAAGAGCATCAGCAAGAAGGGGGTGTTCAGGACCACCTCCACCCCGGGACATCCAATGGCCAAGGTGGGCAGAGAGGCTTGAAGGGAAGAGCTGCAGTCATCAGCTGAGATTACTGTCCTGGAAGCCCAGAGACATTCATGCACATGTTAGGCAACTGAGGGAGCTGAGGACAGGAAACCAAGTCCTGGATTTGGCCACATTGTTGCTGGGGGTCCCAGTGGGTGGGTCAGATGTGGTATTTACCTATGGGGAACCCACAGGAAAGGGGGTTGCAGAGGTGGAAGGGCAGGGCACTCCTGGCATCAAGGAGAGCAAGGCTGGCCTTCTGAGTCCAGGCACCACAGAGTGATGGCAAGGCCCAGGGGCAGGGCTTGAGCAAGTCTGGAAGCCTTTAGGAAAATGCTATGACATCCTGACAAAGAAGCACAGCACATTCCAAGCTGGTGTGGAAGAGGCCTTATAGGTTAACCTGGGGGCATGGGGAGCCAGGCAGGGCTTTAATGGGGGGGAGCTCAGACCTGAGTATGAGGGGACTAGCCCTCTTATCCCAAGAACCTAGCACAAGGCCTGACACATTGTAGGTGCCAAGTGAATGCAGTTGACTGTGCATGGCACACAGGCTGTGTCTGATGTTGCAGATGGTGGCTGACATCACCCCATGACTGATGTAAATATGCCATGGGAGTAAAAAAGCCACTCCAAACTAGAAAGAAAAAAAATTAAAAAGCCAGATGTAGAAAAGCACCAACTTAATTAAAGACTGACAACTGAATGGCCAGGGCTTCAAAGCCAGGGGTGTTTCACACATCAGCACGAGGTGTTGTGATCTCTTGTTTCCCTGGGGGGCAGTTGTTCCAGCAAGTGGTAGACTGTGTTGGGAGGCAGGGCAGAATTTTCTTGGTAACTGGAATAAATGGCCCATAAATGTGGGAAGACAGACAAGTTTATACTGCAGGTCCATGGACTGCTTCTACTACCAAAGGGAAGGGAAGGGAAAGGAGGAAGAGAAGTGAAGAGGAATGAAATGGAAAGGAAAGAAATGGAATGGAAGAGAAGAGAAGGGAATGGAAGAAAAGAGAAAGGAAGGGAAGGGACGGGAGGGAAGAAAGAAAGAAAGAGAGAGAAAGGAAGAAGGGAGGGAGGGAAAGAGGGAGGGAGAGAGGAAGGAAGGAAGGAGAAAGAGGAAGGAAGGAAGGGAGGGAGGGAGGGAGGGAGGGAGGGAGGGAGGGAGGGGGGAGGGAAGGAGGGACAGATTTTCCAATTCTAATCTTAAAAGCAGAAGATGGAGAGGAGATGCCCTGCTGCTAATTGCTCACAGGCCAGTGCCTGCGCTAGCTCAAATGCAAAAGCTGACATGATAAAAATGTTAGCATCTTGCGATCTGCTGTTAATAAACTGTAGAGCAAAGGCACAGAGGGCCTTCCATCTGCTCACAGGATGCTGCACAGCTCAGGAAACTCTGTGTAGCCTGCTTATCCATTGCTGGCTCACCAAGCTGCCTTGGAACCCCAGTCCCTGGGCTGAGGGAAGGGGCAAAGGTGTCATGGCACTGAGGGTGGACAGTTTGAGGAGGAGGGGAGAGGGCTGGGGCCTACCTGCTAAGATACCTTGTGATGACCAGATCAGCTAACTATAGGTCACCAGCCAAGGGTGACTCAGTGCTGAGGGGTCATTGTAGTGGCCCTGCCACAGAAGAAATCTCTACTGGAGAAACCTTCATGAAGTTAATGGAAGTAACAGCAAAAGATTAGCGCCATCTAGTTCTCTCTTAGCAAGAGATTGGTTACCTATGCCAAGTTGTGTAGATTTAATGAAATATTACATTGGTGGTAACAAGAATGGAGAAGATGCAGATCTTCAAGCTCTGATACAGAAACTTACAATGAGGGTCTTGAAAAAAAAGAAAGTGTTCTACACTTGAATGGAGGGAAAAAAAATTCAGTTCTTAATAACCTGTCATTCAGTCAGTCCTGGTAGAACTAGCTAGGCCAGGCCACTGACAGAGGGCACAGAATTTCTCCCAGCACTTTACACTACACTTGCAGTAAAACCTCAGAAGACCAATCCCAGAGCAACTTAGAAACTGTTTATCATCACTAGACCTTCGCTGGTTCTGGCTGTTCAATGTGTTATGCAAGAAGTACACTTATGACTCTATCATGAATCTATTTCTCTATTTTGACAGATGTGTCTAACTTAATTGGTTTCCTCTGTGACCTTATGAATTCTTTTTTCCCATGGATGACACTTCTCTGAGAAAGGATCACAAGCTTCGGCAGCTGACCAATGGAGTCATGATACAAAAACTGAGTAACATGCAGAACCCTGTAACGTGTGTGTGTGTGTGTGTGTGTGTGTGTGTGCAAAACAGATCATTTGACTCCAGAAACAAGCCCTCAGAAATATGCTCAATTGGTTGTTTTTATATGTGTGCTGGTCCTGGGCCTTGAACTTGGAGGCTAGGCGCTACCCCTGAGCTTTTGTGTTCAAGGTTAGCCTTCTACCACTTGATCCACACCTTCACTCCCAGCTTTAAAGTAGATAAATGGAGATAAGAGTCTCATGGGCTTTCCTGTCCAACCTATGTTTAAACTGAAATCCTCAAATTTCAGCCTCCTGAGTGGCTAGGATCGTAGGTGTGAGCTGTGGGGCACACTGACTGGCCCCGCCTGTCCACGCCCCGGAGGTGTGTGGTTGTTGCACCTCGGGAGTGAGGCCCTGAAGAGCCCCGCCTTCCTCAGTCCCTGGGGGCGTGCTTGCTTGTACCGCCTTCCGGAAGAGGGATCACGGTGAGCCCCGCCTGCTTTCCGGGTCCGGAACTGGAAAGGCGGCTCTAGCTGGCCACGTCTCCCAGCCTTAAGACCATGTGCAGCAAGATGGCTGCCAGCAGTAACCTGGGGGCGGTCCTGCTAGTACTTAGGCCGCCCCTTAGGGAGGTCCCATGGCCTTCCGCCCTTGACTGACAGCTTGGACCGCCAATCATCGCCCCTGGCTAGGTATGTTACACCCTCCCCTTCCTGCTGCCATTGCCCATACTTAAGATCGGGTCCGCCCCACTAAAACTGAGAGCAGTCTTGAACCTCTCCCAAGTCGTCTGATTGTCCAACTGCCGGCGAAAGGTTGGGTTGGGCTGGGTGCGGGCAACTCGTTACCTATTCTGGGTTCACACTCAGCAGGGTGTACTTCCTTGCCTCTCCCACTGGTTGGGAGAGCACCCGGGGTGCAGGGACCCCTGCATAAGCCACTAATATTTGGCTGCTTGATTAAATTTGACAAAGGGACAGCAAAATCCGGTGCCGAAAGCTAGAGCAACTGGACATCCACAGACCAAACATAGTGCCTCAACCTAGAGCTAACGTAACCCACTGCACAGTATAAAAGCATGGGAGTAGGCTGTGTAGATTATACCAATGTCCCATGATACTGTTCTAGAGTTTTGTACAATATTATCAATGGTAGAAAGAACATATATAATTTCTCTGTATTATTTATTTTTCTTCTTGCCCCTTTTATGGTAATTATGGTTTATAACTCAGAGTCTCACACTTGCTGGGCAGATGCTCTACCACTTGAGCCATGCCTAAGGCCCTTTTTTTCCCCCTTTACTTTTCAGAGAAGGTCATGTGCTTTTGTCCAGGCTGCCCTGGACTGCAACCCTCTTACCCTGCCTCCCACATGCCCGGGAGGATGGGAGTGAACCATCACATCCAACTTACTTATTAGGATGGGAGTCCCTCAAACATTTTGTCAAGGTTGGTCTTGAACTACAACCATCCCAATCTCCACCTCCCAAGTAGCTGGGATGATAAGCATGAGCTATCTCTGTATTTTCTGACAACTGCATAGGAATCTATAATTACCTCAGCATGGACTAAATTTTTATGAAAAGAAAAGGCTTGAATCATTACAAATCATCCCTGGAAAGAGACTCCTCAACATGAGGAGAGAGATGGTGAGGATAACGAAGGTGACAATGAAACTCTCTCTTGGCCTACACTTTTAAACTACTCACTAATTTATGCAGGATTTATATTTACAGTTAATTATTTTAAACAAAATGAAAATAGTCTGGAGAAATATGAAGAAATAAGGGCTGGGAATATGGCCTAGTGGCAAGAGTGCTTGCCTCTAATACAGGAAGCCCAGGGTTCGATTCCCCAGCACCACATATATAGAAAATGGCCAGAAGTGGTGCTGTGGCTCAAGTGGCAGAGTGCTAGCCTTGAGCAAAAAGAAGCTAGGGACAGTGTTCAGGCCCTGAGTCCAAGGCCCAGGACTGGCAAAAAAAAAAAAAAAGAAGAAGAAGAAATAAAGGGTCAGGAAATTATGCTAGTAAAACTATTTTCTGGAGCCAAGTGCGGTAGTGGATGCCTATAATCTCAGCACTCAGAAGGCTGAGGTAGGAGGATCACAAGCTCCAAGTCAACCTGGGATACATGGTCAGCCAGGGAAGAAAAGTTTGAAACACTCTTGTCTCTACCCAGCAAAAAAGCCAGAATGGAGGTGTAGCTCAAGTGGTAGAGTGCCAGCCTTGAACATAAAAGCTAAGCAAAAGTGTGAGGACCTGAGTTCAAACCCCAGTACTGGCACAAAAACAAATGAAAGCTGTTTCATAGGTTATACTTGGGTTAAGAGCACCAATATTGAAATTCTCCCACCTACTAGGTAAAAGAGATTTGGCTTAAATTTTAATATACTGTTAACACTCATTTTTTTCTAATCAACTTCGTGTTTGTTCATTTCCAAAACAAAATTAAAGAGTCTGGAAATTTCTTAAAATTACTTAATTTCTTTTGTAGGACTGGAGATAACTCGTGTTTGTGCCTAGCCTGTATACACCTATTGAAACACAGCTGGGTACAGGCCTGCTGTGGGGGGGGGGGCTACCCTGACTCCCCCAGGCTCTGAGAAGTAGGAGATCTCTGCCTAGGAATCTGGCATGGAACTCAGGTGGAACTACAATTTCATCCACCTCTGCCATCTACAGACTAGGACTGAGGGCAAGAACGCACCTGTTAGGCTTCCGTGAGGTATTCAGGTGACTGCCCTGAGGGGTCATGGAGAATTCAGAATGTGTGGAAAGCACTTGGCATAGTGCCAAGCATGTGGGGAGTGGCAGGAATGAACAGCCATGCCGGCCTTTGTACTTCTTAGGGTCTCTGAGAGGAGGCTGCCTGCATCCCACCAGTGATACAGGTACCATACAGTGGGCATAAAAGTGGCAAGGGAGGAAGGAAGGCTTTCACATACGAGTGCCTGCAACCTCAGATCGCCCCCTGAGCCAATGTTAGCAGGGACAGAGGGGAAGCATGGAGAGGTTACACCAAACACCCAGGAGCACACAGCTAGGCAGAGAAAAGGAAGAAGACCCTAGCCTTGGCCAAGGACAGGGGGTCATGGTATGTTCTAGAGCCTGTAAGCAGCTCCTTGTGAAGTCCTTGGGACTTCAGGGAAATCATGGTCCCCTGGCCCAGACTCAGAGGGGCACACTTTGTGTCAAGAGAGTAAAGCGTCTCCAACCTATACTCCAGAAAAACTGGGACCATCATGGAGGAAGTGTTTCTCTTTCCTGGAGTTTAGGGGGCCACTACCCAGAGGGACGGTCATGGAAGACACTCCTCATTCTCTGTCCTGACCACAAGAACAAGCATTAGGATTATCTCAGTTCATGGATCAGGGATTGCAGTAACTCCAGGCAACAGCGGGAGGTCAGGCAATGGTGGATGTTGACACCTGACCCTGAGGGATGTTCATGCAGGACGCCGCAGGCTCTTCCCACACCCACATAGCTCTCTCCCAGTCAGGTGTGCTATGGGTGAGCAGGGGTGCATGGCAGCAGATGCCTAAAGGCTGCTTTCCCTGTGCCCCGCTACAAGCCACCCAGGGAATGCTGCTGTATTATGATTTCAAAAGAGCTCAGGATGGCAACCAGGATTAAACACTCCCTCTCCTGCCTCAGCCATGCTTCTGCTGGGGGTTCTTGTGACTTTGGGCACGTCACTGTTGCTCTCCACACTTCACTTTCCTAGCTGAGAAATCCGTATCCTCTTTTGTCTTCAGACACTACCCCAACCTCCAGCCTTGGTGTCCTAGCACATATTCTGCTTTCTTCCCTTTGGGCTGAGAGGTTGACAGTCGCACAGCAGAGCCCAGAGGCTCATCGTTTTTACTTCCTAGTATACCTCCAATCTCCAGTCGCTGCTAGTGTGTTCCTGTTCCTCCACCATGCAGCTGAAACCTGGTCAACCACAGGAGTATGTAGGAAGGGGCATGTTGCTAGGCAACAGGCTCCACCCCCAGAGGCTACAGGTGCGCCCTCTCCTGGCCACTCACTGTCAGTGCAAGACAGGGACTGCCAGAGGCTGCCTTCTGGAATATTCTTAGGGCTTAGAGCTAAACCTTAACTATTTGGGCTGAGTCCTGTTATCACTGGTTCTGATCTCTCTGCTTCCCATCTTCCTCTGAACCTAGTTCACTCTACCTACCGCAGGAATTGGGCTGGGCCATTCAGTGAGGGAGAGGCTGAGGAGGTGGGAAGGCAGGTCCAGTTGGTCATTTTGTGACAGGGATTTGCCATGTGGCACAGGGTGCCCTGAAAGTCACTATGCAGCCCAGGCTAGCCTGGAACTCATGAGCCTCTGATTCAGCCTCCTGAGTGCTGGGATTATAGGCGCAGGCTTGTGAGGGAGAGAGCAACACAAGATATGGTTTCCCAGTGCTTATGTTATTGCTTCTGGAGCAGGCATTCAAGAGAGCATGGGCTGGATTGCCTGGAATAGCTTCAGGACTCAGAAGTCCACTGACCCAGTAGTGTAATCATGATGGAGACCACAGGAATAGGAAAGGCAGGCCTCACACCCAGAAACCAAAAGATTGGGAACAGCCTTCTTCCCTAGTTGATCATTTCACCCCAGGAAGTCCATCAAGGCTTCAGGAAAGATACTGAGCCACCTCTGGACCTGTTAGGACAGGCATAGAATGAACAGCTCTCCTGAGATCCTACCCACAGTTAGGATCCCCATAACAGCACAACACTCTTTTCACAAGGCCAAAGCCTATGCTCTGAATCCATTTCCTTGCCTTGCACTAATCTAGAATGGTACAGTCCACATGGTCACAAACTGTCTTGTAATTAATTCATCCTGGTAGAAAGATATTTCAAATGTAATGAGAAAGTAAAGTCACAATCTAGCCCTACCTTGCTGGACTGAAAGGTCAAGGGCTGGTTAGGGTGGTGAGGCCCAGGGGACCAAGAAGGCAAATATTCTCCCACCCCCCTCCCATGGTCCTGAATCACAGTGGTCTGCAGGGCAGGAACCAGCACTGAGAGGACTGAGCTGGGCTAGTCAACTCCATTATGAGGTGAGGCTGTAGCCAGTGCTGACTTGCAGGCCCCAGGCCTCCATATGTCTGTGTCTACCTGGATGTATTTGCCCTGTAAAATTCCCATTATAGAGACTGGTCTGGTGCCTTCTAACAGAACACAGCAGACCCTGGGCCCCCAATTCACACTGGTGTGAGAGAATAGGATAGGGTATCCTTTTGCAGTGGTCTCCCAGTCCTGGGATCTCAGAGACTATTTAGATGCCCACAGGCAAGTCAGCACGTGCACATGTCAGCCTGTTCTTCTTGGTGTTAGCCCTTCCCCGCCTCTCACACAAAATCCTTCCCTCTGGTTCCTTCCCTCTCCTCGCCCCACTGGGATTACTCTTCTTTTCCTTATTCATTCCTGCCCTTTAGAATATATTCATGATCTTGGCTCCACCAGGCACAGCTCCTCAACCTCAGTCCTGGTACCAGTGCATCTTCTTGTCCATCTTTCCTGCTAGATGCCATGCTTCTCAGAGTCAGAACCAGATACTGCCAGGTTCTGAATACAGTTGAAGGAACAAACATAACTAAGAGTAGAACAAAAACAAAAACAACCCTAGAATCATAAAGTAGCAGAATGGGGTCAGGTTTTGTTTTGCAGTACTAGGAATTAAACTCAGGGCTAATAGCAAAATGCTAACTCAGAATTTTTTAAAGGGCTTAACTAGTATTAATAAAGTAGAGTAATCTACTACACTTTTACTTGACACCTGAGATTAAGGGAGTGGAGGAGACCAGGGAGAACCTTGCCTAAGCAAGTGACAGGCCCTGAACCCAAATCCCCTAAAACTATGCAGGTTCCTGCCTCATTCAGCCCTCCACCAGAATTGTGAGAGAACAGACTTTCCACAAGGATTTCCATTGCTCATTTTATTTCAACAGTCAACTGTTCCCAGAAAGGAAACTACTGATGTAACAGGCGATTCTATTCTCTGAGAACTGCTTCAGTACTTACAAGTGGCCTACTTTAAAACACCTAATAGTAAAACTTGAACAGATTTTTTTTCAAACCAGAAATGATGCCTATGCCAGCTTAAGCTTCGTGGAGGGAAAGTGAAGCATCCACGGTGGTCAGGGTGCTTGCTAGCCAAACTACTAAAGAAGGTGAGGGCCAGTGGCCGAGTAAGGTGGGACACTGTGAGACGCTGCAGACCCGCTGTCAGCACCCCGGTCCTGGCTGCTCGCACTAGCCATCTGCATAGGTTGGGACACTGATGTGTGTGATGTCCCAGCCCTGGGGACCAGGAAAAGGTGGCAGAAGACTGAAATAAATGGTGCCTTCTGTCCTGAGTGGAGCCTGAGGAAATCAAAGGCTGCCTTTGGGGGAGTCCCATAAAGGGTATACCCCCAGGATGGCTAAATTCATTCCTAACGGTGAGCTTCACCAACCCCCACTCCTCAGAGTCCTGGCCCTCCCTCCCAAGTTATATCTTCCTCCATGCCTCTCTCCAACGCCAACCTTCCAAATCACTCATCTTCCATCTTGAGTGGAAATTAGCTGTCCTCTTAAACCTATCAATATCCTTCTTTCCAACACAACAATGAACATAGACAAGAAAATCATTGCTCTAACACCCCTGACTCCCCTGACGGCCGAGGGTGACCTGGGCTTAGTCAGACTTCTCCTGAGAGGATGGCTGGTTGGGCCTTTGGGGAGCTTCTGCACCCTGGTCATCTGTGAAAGACAAAGAAGACAGGCGATTTAAAAAGTGTGTGTGTCACCTGTCCTCACGTGCAGGACTCTTTCTCCAAGGCTTCTCTACTGTTCCCAGCCCTGTGGCCAGTGAATCTTCCTTAAAGATACCAGGTAGAAGATGGGCGTTCTGGCTCCAGACACACAGTACAGATGCCAGCTCCACCTCCACCTCCGTTCCTCGCTCTCAGAATTGCCTTGTGAGGACAGAACCACTATGGGTCCCCTTTTGCAGATGCTGAATAAGGCCCCGAGGAGGGAAGGTGCTCCCCAAGTCATGCAGCTGGGAGTGTAGGGGTCAGGACTCATGTGCAGGCCACCAGCACTGGACCGGGGAGCCTCCAGCCACCTAGGCCAGCTCATACAGTATTACGTACACATCTAGTGTGCAGCAGGCCTCGGCTGCTTTCCCTTTTAGTAAAATGGGGTTGGCACCATACTCCCCTAGCTCATCTAATGGTTCTTCTAGTCATGTTAAAAACAAACAAACAAACAAAAACCCTGTTCAAATCCAGCCCATGATCACAGAGGCACTTGGGGCCTGTGAATCCTGTGCCCCTCCCACAGATGCACACTTTTATGGAAACTAGATGAGGACGTGGGGACTGGAAGCTCAGGTTCTATGCCCCCATGTCACAAGGCTGTCCTCCTTCCTGGGTCTTCTGGGTGTGGGAAGACTCACCAGTGTTCTCCCTGTCTGTATCAGACAGGATGGCCAGAGAGAAAGGCGGTGGTGATGGTGGTGGTGGAGGCGGTGGGAGGAAGTGGAGCGCAGAGAGAAAGCCTGGTGGCAGGAACGGGGGCGGTGGCACTTGAGGTGGGGGTGGCGGCGGCGGCGGCGGCGGGTAGTAGGTTGGCTGGAAGTCTCTCACTGGTTCAGACACCTGTGAGACACACATAGCAGAATGATGAGAGACAGCCAGGTAGCCTGGCCAAACATGCTTCTCGCTCTCCAGAATGGGCGACTCACAAGACACTTGGCACAGGGCACTTGGAGCCAGTGTCCATAAACACCAGCCAAAATGACTGAAGGCTAGAAGGATCGCAGGCCTACTCAGCTATGCCTGGGACCAGCAGATCATGGTACTGAGTGCCCCTTCTGCATGTGCGGGGGATGGCGGGGAGGGGAATGGGTGCCCATGTCCTTAAATACTAGGAGGTAAGTTATATTCAACCTGGTTGTGCTAATAAAAAACAGGTTCAGTATAAGAATAGTACAGAGCCACCACACTGGTCAGAAGCAAATCTGTGTGAGCCCAACCAGCTAGTTACAGTGCAACCGTAGAGTCAAATACAACTTGACCCAGGAGAATCCCTTTCTGGTGCAGGAGATGATTTTTAACCCAAGTGTCAGGAGGCCTTTGGGACAAGTAATAAACAACTTGGGTGTAACCTGGATGCTCCTGAGGCAAGAGAGGCTAGGTGACCTCAGGCAAGTGGCCTCTGGGAGCAGACTGCCATGTTTGGGCTCCTTGGTGGAGGACACTAAGAGGATCTGGAGGGGGGATGCAGTAGACACAGGAGGAAATACATGAATTTGGCTCAGGCACCGCTAGGCCTCTGAGGCCTAGTGCTCCTCAAAGTGTTCTTTGTCAAGTGAGTCTGAGAATCCCCACATCCTGTTCCCTAGATTGGAGGGACAGATAGGACACATTTAAGGCTCTAGACCATTTCCTTACCCGAAACCATCATTTTCTGACTTGAATTGACCACAGGAAAGAGAAGGACTTCATTCTTAATCAGCTACAACGTTCCAGACCCTGAGTTAGGCACACCTTATCGAACCAGTTCATTAACAGGTGCTCCTATGTCTCTGTCATTTGGACCTCACCTGAGTGAGCTCCTGGGAGGCCAGGTTACTCATCTGGGGTACAGAGGCAAAAGTACATCCTGAGCCTGTTCAACTCCAGCCCCTGGAGGAGCCCAGAAGGAGCAGGTGGACAGGGACAGGACAAGAAAGGGAAGGGCATCCCTAGGGAGTGTCTCCAGCCTGTGAAGGGCAGCAGAGTAAAATGACTCACCAGCTCTTGGGTTTGAAACAGCTTCACACACATCAGATTCTCCCTCAGATGTGGTTGGAGTAGAAAGGGGATTATTAGGGCTTGAATCCCAAGCTGCTCAGCCCCTCCCAAGAGCTGGTGGTAGGAGCTCAGGACCAGATAACTGATGAGATGACACTCTTAAGGAAGATGTCTAGCAAACCCATCAGTCAGAGTCCTGCCCTAGATGCCAGGATCAGGCTTCTGTATGAGCAGAAGGTGCGTTGTTGGCGTTCCGTGGCCACAGCCCCTCTCTTTGTATGGAGGCTGGCAATGCCCTGCCTTCCTGGCTGCAATGGAGTAGCTAAAGGCAGCCCCACAGGCACTGGCAGCCAGCAGCAGCATGAGAAGGGCCAAGAGCCAGGTCTTCCCCGCCTCTGTGTGAGACATACCCTTGGGACAGGAGAAAACTTCTGGGCACTGGAGTCAATGATGGCAGTACACAATCCTAGCTACCCACGAGCCAGATGCACCATCTGAATCTCAGTCCCTCATTCATGCAAGAAGCATGGAGGCCATTCTAGCAGCAGTATCTCTTGAGTCAAAGCTAGTGATCAGCCCGTGCTCTGGAGCCTTCTAGCTCTGAAAAGTGCATGTTACAGCCTATGCCACAGGCCCAAAGCTGCAGCCCTGTCTACAGAGGGGCCTCCTGGAGGTGCACCATTTATGACCACTGGCTTCCAGGGACTACAAGCCAATAAATGCAGCAAGGGCAGCTAGGATAAGGAGGAAGAACCTGGAAAGAGTTGGGGCTGGGACTCACCAAGCCTCCTCCATGGAAGTGGCTGCAAGAGACATGCCGGAAGCCCCTCTGTGGGGACAGCCCCAGGCCTGGGGATGCATCCTGGTAACCCAGAGAGAAGGTGCAGTAGGAATGCATGGTGGAACAGCTAGGGTACAGCTTGGAAGACTCTCTCTCCATGTACTCAGTACCCACCACACAGCTGGAGTTCATGCTCAGAGGATGGCCTGAAGAAGAAGGGCAATGAGAGAAATATTACAAATAGAGCTGGAAGGGAAAGGCTTCACATTACTGTCCCAGGGTAACAGCATAACAAACACTCATACTCAACTGAAAAACTCTCACATTCTGAGATGCGCAGTAGTGGCTCATAACCATAACCCTAGCTACTTAGAAGGCTAAGATCTGAGGATCATGGTTTGAATCCAGCCCAGACAGAAAAGCCTGTGAGACTCTTATCTCCAATTAACTGGCAAAAAGCTGGAAGTAAAGCTATAGCCCAAGTGGTAGATGCAAGCCTTTAGTGAAAAAGCCAAGCAAGAGCACAAGGCTCTGAGTTCAAGCACACAGTAAAAGCTCATGTGAACACACACGCGCAGAATTTTCACATTCCATATACAGTCAGCCTCACTAGTCCTTCAGTCTCACCCCTCTACTCTTGCTTCATCTTGAGGCCTTTTCAGATGCTGCTCCCTCGACTTAGGCGGCTTTTACTACCTACTTCACCTTGCCTCCAAAGTCCACAGCAGAGGCAGTGCCTGACTTACCAAGGTTCAACTAAATGATTTTGATCTGTTCATGGTGTAAAAGTGGTATACATTCTAGAGAAAACAGATGACATTTTGATCTTTTCCTGAACTGGCAATATGCACGGAAATATTCTCTCAAGATACCAGTTATCTACAGAAAGGTGCAGTTTTCTCTCAGCCAGCCAGGGGGTCACCAGGAAAAACAGCCACTGCTGTATGCGAACTGTTACTAAAACAAGCATGTTACACACAATGAATAGATTTTTGACATTTTCCAGCTTATAATACTTATCAAGACAAAGGCCCATCATAAATTGAAGATCATCTATATTCTCAACTCTTCCTTGGGACAACAACTAATCCATCAGCTACTAGAGTTCTGTACATTAAGTTGTGTGATTCTTTACTGTCGCACACATAACACACATAAACATCACACACACAAACTAGATCCCAGAAGACAAGGAATGTATGTTAATCAGTTTCTCTGTGCTATGACAATTACCTGAAGAAGGATTTAATTTAGCTCAGTTTCAGTCCATGCTTACTGGTCATTGTTTCTGGGTGGTGGTAAGGTAGAACATGGTGGGAAGGGATGGAAGAGCAAGCTGATCACCTCATGGCAGCCAGGAAGCACAGAGAGCATGTCTGCTAGTGGACTCTCTCCTTTTCCCCTTATGTGCCGCACAGCACTGTACCCCCACCCATCCCAGCTCTGCCTATGGGAAAGTGGCACTCACGTTCAGTCATCTTCCTCCTTTAGTTAACCCTCTCTGGAAATACCTTAAGACACACCCAGAGGTGTGCTTCACTAGCCTCCTAGGGGCTTCTCAATTTAGTCAAGTTAACAACCAAGATTAATACTGAATGGAAGTTGAGGTGTGGCTCAACTGGAAGAGTGCCTGCCCTGAGCTAAAAAGCAGAGTGAATACTAGAGTTCAAACCCCAGTCACTGGCATAGGAAGAAAAAAACAAAAGAAAGGAAGGAAGGATAGAAGGAAGGAAGGGAAGGAAGGAAAGAATAAGATTAATATAGAAGGTGACTTCTTTCTCCCCATCTCTTCACATTACTGGTGTCTGCCACACTGTGCTGCTTCTGTTTGTTGAGAAATGAATAAAAGAAAGGGAGCCCTCCCCCCTCCCATACAAATCCTTAGATCAGGAAAATGGCATTCTCTTAGAATTGCTGTTTGGGGGTCTGTCTTCCCTATTATACAACTAGTTTCTTGGGTACCTAGATTTCCAGTAAGTTCCAAAAGGCAGAAATGACCACAGCTCTACAAAAAGAAATTCTCCAGAATACAGAAGGAAGAGATTGCCATGGAGGGAGGTGCTTGTTTAAGGCTAAAGGGTGAGCAGCTCTTGACTTTGACCTGTGCCCTTCCTATACTACCATGGAACAAAATACCAAGAAAACACATGTTTATACCCATTACGAGCTATTCTTATTTTTAAAACCTCAAATCTGCCCGTAGTTCTAGCTACACTGGAGGCAGAGATTGGGAGGATGAAGGCTTGAGGTGGGAGGATGAAGGCTTGAGGTGAACCCTGGGCAAAACCACCATGAGTTCAAAAAGTTCTGTCTCCATCACCTTTATATTAACAATAAAATGAATAAAAGCTTAAAAACCTCTATCGCAATCAATAAGAAGTTTGGTGCATTCCTGTCATCCCAGCTACAAGGAAAGCATAAATAGAAGAATCAGGGTCCAAGCATAAACACTTAAAACAAAAAAAACCCGAGGATGTGGCTCACATAGTAAAGCATCTGCCAACCAAGTTCCAACGCCCTGGGTTCAAGTCTCAGTACCACACACACAAATAAAAAGGCTCAAATCTACACGTGACTTGAAATTCTGCCAAATACTGAAACCAGCACAGCACAGGGAACATGCACAACCTGAGGAGAGAGGAAAAAGTTGCAAGAACATCTCTGTAGACCAACTATTGCTCTGTACAAAGTAGCCAAGAAGCTTCTGTCTTGTGCCCAAGCACACCCAGGTACGGCAGGAAGATGCAAAAGGGCCGGAAAGTGTGCACGTATGTGCACTGGAGAAGACCGCCGCAGCAGCGTTTTCTGCCCGCACCAAAGGAAGGGAGGATGCGCAGGCGCAGGCACAGTCCAAGTCCAACCCGTCCACTCGGGAAGAACTGCGGCCATGGAAGGCTCCAGCCTGACAAAATGGCGGGAGGGGGCGTGCACAGCGACAAAATGGCGGGAGAGGGCGGGAAGGCCTAAATCCTATGGAGGGAAGTGGGCTGGGACCACACACACCCCCAGAGTGTCTCCATGGAGATGCCACTACTGACTGGGATGGGCGCCATGTTTTTTCTTGCAAAATGGAAAAGCAGAAAAATCCCCCAAAACACGCCAAGCAACAATAAATTTAAAAAAAGAGAAAAAGAAAAACACTGCATCTAACTACTAAAAGACCCAGGACCGCCATTCCTTGTGTAAAAGCCCCGGAGAAGCACGCCCGCCCTGCCCCGCCGACTCGGTCGGCCACAAGGGAACCCTGCGGCCTGTGAGGCCGAGCCAGTGCACCCGCGCACGCGCAGCCCGGGACTTACGGAAGTTGGCGAATGGTGAGGTAGGCACAGGCCGCAGCGGCCTGCGCACCTCTGGACGGCAGGGGAAGGGCCGGGCCACGGGCTCTGGCGGCAGCGGGGGCACCACGCAGCTGGGCATCCATGAGGCGGCCGCGTGATCACTCGGCCCTGCGCGGCCGTGGCCGCGATTGCTCAGCACCGGCTGGAAGGCGCTGGGCCCGGGGCTGCGGCCTCTCGGCGGCCTCTGCATAAATCGAGGGGCCCCACAGCCGTCAAGGCCCAGGCCGACGCCCCGGGCCGCCCCCAGCGGAGGCGGCAGCAGGTGGAGGCCTGGGCCGGGCGTGGCAGCCGCTGCCGCCGTGGCGGCCATGGCCGCAGGTATAGTGGCCACGGCTGCCACCGCAGCCCCGGGAAGCCTTTGCGGCCCTGGCGCACCCAGGGCTGCCTCGGCCTCCTCCTCTGCCCCTTGCTTCTTGAGCACCTTCTGCGCGGCCATGATCTTCTGGCGCTCGGTAATTAAGTAGCACTTCTCGCAGGTGCAGTGCTTCCAGCTGCATTTGCCCGAATGGCCCTTGACCGGCACCAAGAAGCCATGGTTCCGGCATCTGGAGCATTTCGGGGTACGCAGCGTGTTGTCCGCCAGTTTGGCAAGGTCCACTTAAGACACCCGTCACCTTTGGGAGCTGCAGGGCGAGTGAAGCAGGCGTGCGAGGCGCCCCACAAGTCCCCGGTGCCCGGGCATTGGATACACTTGTAACAAAGTGGCTCTGGGCTGTCCCGGGAGTGGCTGCAAGGCGCTTGCATGCTTTCGTCATCAGGTGCAGAAGTTGCAGAGGGTCTGTGCGTTGGGCAATTAGGAGCAAGAGACTGGGGTGAATAAATTATTTTTAAAACACGGAATGCTTTTGCATGGTATGGCGTCTGGGTTCTCTGAATTCTTGGGTGCTTAATTTTCTTTTTCTTTTTTCTTTTTTTTGGCGAGTCCTGGGCCTTAGACTCAGGGCCTGAGCACTGTCCCTGGCTTCTTTTTGCTCAAGGCTAGCACTCTGCCACTTGAGCCACAGCGCCCCTTCTGGCCATTTTCTGTATATGTGGTGCTGGGCAATTGAATCCAGGGCCTCATGTATACGAGGCAAGCACTCTTGCCACTAGGCCATATCCCCAGCCCTGGGTGCTTCATTTTCTAAACTCCCTATTCCTGCCCATTCACAGAGGATGTTTTATTAAAAAAAAAAAAAAAAAAAGTTCAATAGTCCACAGATCTTAAACTCCTGAGGCAGCAGCCCCCTGTAAACCCGTTCCAGTAGAAAAGCATTGGAAAATCCAAGCCATTATTCTCCCCATAGTTGCTGCCTCTGCTTTTGTTTCTCATTTTTCTCTCCGGTTTACGGGGCTGCTTCCAGGAGCTTAGCGCAGTGTGGTGTACCCTTAGAGAGATTCCCATTCTTTAAGGGTCTCCTTGGTATCCGGTGCAGTTTTGGAAGATGGGGCATTCCTGTTGGTAATACCTTCCAAAGTAAAGCATACTTTAAAAAACATTTTTTTGGTCGGTTGTGGGGCTTGCACTTGGGGCCTAGGTGCTGTCCCCCAGCTCTTTTGCTCAAGGCTAGCACTCTACCGCTTTGAACTATAGTTCTACTTCTGTTTTTTTGAATGGTTAATTGGAGATAAGACTCTCATAGGGACTTTTCTGCCTGGGCTGGTTTCAAAGAGCAATCCTCAGATCTCATCCTCCTGAGTAGCTAGGATTAGGCATGAGCCACCAGCGCTTGGCTTAAGCCCGTCTTAAAATAGAATAGATTTAGGATATTCTGGTCTCTCTTGATGATGTTACTTTTCTATGTTTGGTCAGTCAGACTGGAATGCAGTTGGCTGTTTGCATTGGTAACTTTAAATTTTTTTTTTTTAACAGTCCTGGGGCTTGGACTCAGGGCCTGAGCACTGTCCCTGGCTTCTTTTTGCTCAAGGCTAGCACTCTCTGCCACTTGAGCCATAGCGCCACTTCTGGCAGTTTTCTGTATATGTGGTGCTGGGGAATTGAACCCAGGGCCTCATGTATGTGAGGCAAGCACTCTTGCCACTAGGCCATATCCCCAGCCCCTGCATTGGTAACTTTTGAAAAGAACTCACAGCTGTTAGTTGGTCCAAAGACAGATGCTTAATTCAATGTATGGTTACTCAAACTGCGAAATTCATCATGCTTATATAACACAAAATTGAGACAGTGAGAGGTTGCTTCAGCTTATCATTGATTTGCTGTTGAATGATTTCATGTTGTAGGTTATCAGTTCCTCCCTGAACTATAGGTATAGCAAAGATGTTCAGTTCCATTTGTTTACCTTTCACATCTTTGCAATGTTCACTAAGCTTCTCAAATTAGCTTCTCACATTCACCAGCATATTCAAGAGTAAGGAAATGCATTATGTTATTCTTTTCAAGTTGTCTTTTCTACAGCCTCCATTTAGTTTTAAACAATTTCACATTTAAAGCAGGGAGCTGTGCTAACTTTGACAGCACATACACTAAAAGTGAAACGTTACAGAGAAGATTAGCACAGCCACTGTTCAATAATGTCACAAAAATTAATGAAGTGTTCCCTATTAAACAAATGAATTATACAAATGAACCAGGGAGAGGAGAAGCTCCTTGGGGCCCTGCAGCTTGATGTTCAGCTCTGAAAGGTACTAGGTAATTCCCATTGTGAACAAGAGATCATACAGCCTTTTACTATCATTGAGCTCCCTGACATGTTTTCCCTTCATCTCTAGGAACTGATTGATTTCATCCTGCAGTTGATAAAACCCCATGTTCCCTGACTTAGCCACCACCCTTGACAGTGTTAAACAAGAACACCATATTCCAAGTTAAGACCATTCAGTGACTCCTGGTGGTTGTTCAACCCTCTGCTTATAACAAAATTTATATACAGTCCTTTTTTTCTCCCTTTATAATGCACGTGCACACACACATACACACACGTGTGTGTACTCACAAATTTAAACACTAATTATACTGTCCTTTTTGATATCACATTGTTGAGCTACCTGTGCACAGAGACTGCTTCAGTGTGTGATACAGTAGCATATAATTAAATAGCTTGGATCAAGATTGAGATGATTCAGTTCTTTTTTGACAAATGCTATTAACTTTTTTTTTTTTTTAGATAATCATGGCTATATCTAGTTGTAGTAAAGCCACTTAAATTTCAAATGTCCTCACTTTTTCAGTGATAAAACAAGTCTCTCTGTCCTCAACCTTAAAAACAAAAACAAAAAAAAGTCCCTCACATCTTGGGAGATGGGTTGCTAGCACTGGGTGTGTGTGACAAGGACTGAATGATGCTGTCCTTTAGCTTTTTGCTCAAAGCTGGCTCTCTATCACTTGAGCACAGCTCTACTTCTAGCTTTTGTGTGTGTGTGTGTGTGTACCTATTTTACAGCTTGAACTTGGGGTCTAGGTGCTGTCTCTGAGCTACTTCATTCAAAGTTAGCATTCATGACACTTGAGCCACACAGATAGACTTCTGGCTTTTTGCCAGTTAATTAGAGATCAGAGTTTTACAGACTTTCCTGCCTGGACTGGCTTTCAACCTTGATCCTCCTATTCTTAGCCTCCTGAGAAGCTCAGATTGCAGGCATGAGACACCAGCACTCAGCTCAGTCCCCACATCTTCTAGTCCTATGTATGGCTTGCAATGACAGCAGTTCCTCTCACGTGTCAAACTCTGCAGTTATCCAACCAACAAAAATAGGCAGTTGGGTAGTATTTGTAATGCCCATTGTCTTACAACAAGCTACAGAAAAAGAAGTGGAAATCTTCAGAGTCCTTCAGTGTTTTTCAATATCTTGTCCTGTCAGTAATCCCACCTGAGACAGTACTCCAAAACAAACCAGCATTCTGAAACAATTTTACTTTGGTACTAACAACTCTGCAGCAGCCACGCACACTCTTCACAAACCCCCCTCTACATGGGCCTCCACTTCTTTAGCTTGCTCACTACATAACTCATATGACTAATGTCTCTGTCACAGTGAGGCCTAGTGAAAGCCATTTGTGATTCCAAACTTCCCTGAGGAGCACTGATTTTTATCCAGTTGCATTTGACCTCTGATTCATTGAGTTCAGGATATTCTGGGCTGTAGTGGTGCTCCAGAGTGGCACAGAGCTTTGCCTTTGCCTTCAAAAACAAAAAACCAACAACAAAATCATTTGTCTATTTCTCTTGGAAAGATCACTGTATATCAGTTTTTGTTTCCCTTGTAGTCTCCGTTTGCAGGATTCAACATTTCTTAGGTTTTAATAACTTAGGTTTTAACAACTGTCCAGTGTGTGTCTGTCAGCAGCAATGAAATTACTTTGCTTTGATCTTTGTTCTAATTCTGAATCTTGGATTTGGAACATATTAACGTTTGCATTGTCGACTCTAGAGGTCTTTTCTGGATAATGTAGTTTTTGTCATCTTCCCCTGAGATCTAGTTTATGTGAGGATTATTGATCATGGACATGGATGAAGGTTATGTTGACAAAGATGTTGACATGTCATTCTTGTTGGAGGCAAGCTCATCAACATCACAAAGAATCACCACTGCATAACCTCATCAATGCCAGATAGTTACAGTTTCACCACAGGGTTTTGACACTTTCATAACATGTACACTCCCAGCCTGCTTGACATTGCTCTCTGAGTTGCCACAATACAGGGTCTGATAAGCATACCTGTCTATTCTGTCATGTATGTGTTCTGTATATCCCACAGTGGATGTTCCTTACTTGTCTCTCAAAATTAATATTATTATGATTCACTTACTACAAACATATTGCTATGATAAAATCACCCCCCCCCCTTTTTTTGGCCAGTCCTGGGACTTGAACTCTGGGCCTGGGTGCTGTCCCTAAGCCTTTGTGCTCGAGGCTAACACTCGACTACTTGAGCCACAATGCCACTTGTGGATTTTTCTGATTAGTTTATTGGAGACAAGAGTTTCACAGATTTTCCTTCCCTGGCTTGCTTCAAACTGCAATCCTCAGACTCAGCCTCCTGAGTATCTCGGATAACAAGCATGAGCCACCAGCTCCCAGTCACCTATATTCATTGAATTTCAAATTGAAATTCAAATTGAATTTCAGTTGCTTTGACAGGGCCAAATGATTTTTCACTTGTGGGCTGAACATTCTCTACCCTTGCTATAAAGCAACTTAAATCTTAAGGAAAGCTAGCACAAACTTCATGATGTACCTAAGAACTTGAAATTATTCATATTCTTTTTTGGCAGGAATTTGTGACACTCTGAGGTGTCATGAAGCATGTGCACTGGTATGCAATCTGAACATATATTGTAGATCAGTTATATTTAAGGAGGTATTTATGCTTCATACTTAGCTAAGTGTGTATTTTTCACTGCCTTTCTTTGAAATCTCTGGTGATAGGATGGTAGTAGCCTCAGACTAGGAAAGTCCTTCTCGATTTTCCGGAGTCTCTGAGTGAAGTTCTACTTTGCATTTCCTACCAGCTTCCTAGAAAGAAGAAAAGGTTGCCATTCGGAGGCTTACTAGACCTAGAGGGCTGAAAATAGGTTTATAAATCTCCTTTCAAGAAATTTCTCTTGCGGGCCCAGTGTAGTAACTAATACTTGTATTCGCAGTTGCTCTGGAGGCAGAGATGAGGTGGATCAAGGTTTAAAGCCAGCCCTGAAAGAAACTTAGTGAGACCTCACGCTCGTTTCAATAAGCTAGGTATGGTTGGTAGTAGGTACCTGCCACCCCAGTTACTTGCCAGCCATAATGGATGAGCTTATCTAAAAATAACCTGCAGCAAAAGTGACTGGGGTTTGAATATCCTTGGCAGATGTTCTACCACTTGAGCCATGTGCCTCCCGCCCCCCGTCTTTTTTATTTTAGTAAGTTTTCAGATAGGTTCTTGAGTTTTTGCTCGGGGCATACCTCTAAGCACAATCCTCCTCTCCAAGGCCTCCTCCACACAGCAGCATGCATGACTTATTGGTCGAGATGGGTTCTTGCATTGGTTTCCTTCCTTCCTTCCTTCCTTCCTTCCTTCCTTCCTTCCTTCCTTCCCTCCTTCCTTCCTTCCTTCCTTCCTTCCTTCCTTTCCTCCCTCCCTCCCTCCCTCCTTTCTCTCTTTCTTTCTTTCTTTCTTTCTTTCTTTCTTTCTTTCTTTCTTTCTTTCTTTCTTTCTTTCTTTCTTTCTTTCTTTCTTTCTTTCTTTCTTTTTCATGTGCTGACCAGAACTTCATTTCTCCCATTCTCAGCCTCTCAAGTAGTTAGGATTACAGGTGTGAGCCACCACACCTAGATAGTATTTATTTTTAGTACTGGTATTTGAACTCTGGAACTCATTCTTGCTAGACAAGTACTGTACTATTTGCCATCTCCTCATCTTAACAGAAGGACAGAAGCATGTTCCTTATATTAGTTGGCCCTTAAGGAAATTCACTGGTAGCTTTGCCTCTATTTAAGAAAGACTAGGTTTGTCTTTGCTTTTCTCCAACACCTTCTATATTAATTTTATACTTGGAATTCTTTTCCAAAAATTTCCTTAGATCAAGAACAGGCAAGCTCTTTTTTCAATCTGCTGACAGAAGATTGGGATCATAAACTGCATTGTTCCAGCATATTGCAAAATATGATCAGTTAGCATTATCAAATGTAAACTTGAACCTTAAGTAATGTTGGATAATAATGCCTTAAAAAGAAAAATGTTGGGCTGGGGATATGGCCTAGTGGTAAAGTGTTTGCCTCAAATACACAAAGCCCTGGGTTCAATTCATCAACACCACATATATAGAGAGAAAAAGCCAGAAGTGGTGCTGTGGCTCAAGTGGTAGAGTGCTAGCCTTGAGCAAAAAGAAACTCAGGGACAGTGCTCAGGCCCTGAATCCAAGCCCCAGGACTGGCAAAAAAAGAAATATCATTTACATTTCATGCTTGACCACCCATATGTCTTCATTTTCTCATTAATGACTTAAGAAAATTCAATTTAAAGCAACTCATTTGAGTGAATATGTTTTAGCCTTGTTTAAATACAAAATGCTACCATTTCCCTTAGTAGCATTAGCGGGGAAATATCCCAAGGTATTAGGAATTTGTATAGTATTTCAAAGACATCAATACACAACCATATATCTTTTTAATCAGTAGTCACATCATAAAATGCAGAAACTCCAGAGATTATACAGTAAACAAATCTAAGAAGGAGGAGGAAAAAAACTAGTTTATTTCTTCCTTCTCCCCAAAGTCTCAATTTGTGTAAGTAAATTTCAACAGCATGTTATTTATTCTACTCTTGGAATGTGGGCAAATTGATTGTTTTATTTAGGCTGATGATTAATTATTTCAGAGGCCGCTGCTTTTTAAAAGAAATATACGCACACATCTCTCTAAACTGTTACTTTAAAAAGACAGTGGCATGGTTTAAACTTAGGAGACTGGAAGGCAGAAAGTGTGGAGCAGAGTGTAAGTGAATGCTCCTCCCCGGCTCTTGAAACCTAGGACCCTAGGATGCAATTTCTGCACCATCCAGGCAATAGTTAGAAAGTAACAGCTTGTGAGGACCCTAGAGATGTGGGAGCTGTGAAAGTGCAGAAGGAATGATGGGATGGCATGTATGGAGAAAGCCTGTTGCCAGTGGAAAATGGTTGGCTTGTGTTTACTGGCTTATGTATGCTATCTTGTGTTTAATCACAAAGTGGCAAAAACATAGGATTCTGAGCATGTGACATTACATGCTGAGCCTATCCAAAGGCAAAGTGTGTATCTGTTCTTGTATGCCTGACTCTTGATATGTACTGATATCCTGCTATCTACCTCAGAGGAGCCAGTCCTTTGCTCTGTAAACCAAAACCCACCCAAGCTAACACATATTCTCTTATCAATTAAAAGCAGAGGACTAGCTGGGAACTAGCTCAATGTCTGTAACTCTGCTCCTCAGGAGGCTGAGCTCTGAGGATCAAAGTTCAAAGCCAGCCCTGGCAGCAAAGTCCATGGAAATTTTTTTATCTCAAATTAACCAGCAAACAAGCCAGAAGTGGAGCTGTGGCTCAAATGGTAGAACACTAGCTTGAAAGGGGAAAAGTTTAGGAGCAGCTCCCAGACCCTGAATTCAATCCCCAGGACTGGCAAGAAAAAGAAAGATGAAAGGAAGAAAGAAGGAAAGAAAGAGAAGGGGGGGCTGGAGGGAAGGAGGGAGGAAGGAAAGAAGGAAGGAAAAGAAAGAAGAAAGCAAGCAGGCAGGCAGGCGAGTCTTGAGGAAGCTCGGGAATTCACTGGGTCTTTCTTTCCTGTGGGGTCTCTCTTGCCTCTCTTGACCATTTCTTATGAGTCTAGAATAATTCTTTTTATCATCACGACATCTGCTGGATGGAACCTGCAACTGCTGCTGAGGAATCACTGTTTTGAGCACAAAGGTGGCAGTAGCCTGGTGAACATGTGTGACTTCCCACTTTAGATAGGGCCCCCTTTCTCTCAGGGTCCTAGGTATCCTAATGCCTCTTATTAAACTGCCACTGGTACAGTTTGAACCACCTTGCATTATGTACAGCATGCAATAGAATGTTTCCTTAGTGTCAGCACACAAGTAAGGAAAGGATCATTTGCTGGTAGCATCTTTCTCCAGCAGCTATACTCCAATATCTGCTCTCTTCCTCTTCAGCATCTCTCCTATGAACAATGAAAACTACTGAAGATTTCATAAGGTGGAGGGGAGGATGCTTAAAGCCATATCATTTCTCTTCCCTCAAGGGAAAACCTCACCTCACACACACACACACAAAAGGAAAATTTCCTTTAAATTCTGCTCCTATGGGAATGGCAAGCAAGGCCTGGAGCACAGTGGCTCACACCTGTAATACTAGCTACCAGGGAAGTGGAGATATGGAAGATTGCAATTTGAGGTCAGCAGACCTAAAAGAAAGGAAAGCCTCATTTCAATCCATAAACTGTGATCCCAACCATGCAGGAGGATTTAGGTAGGAGAGTTGGGATCAAGTTCAGCGCTGGGCAAAAATAGGAGATACTATTTGAAAAAAAGGGGGGGGAGGAGGTACAAAGTATGGCCATGTGGTAGAGTGCCTGCAGAGAGAGAGAGAGAGAAGCATACAGCAGGAATTTATCTCCCAAGAGTCCTTTCCATTTTATGTTTCAGAGGGCAAATTCAGTCCACATTGAATAGAAAACAAATGACAAGAAATACTAACTCTAATGACAAGCACACTAGGTTAGAACCCAATTGTTAGTGATTAGCTGTTGCATACATTGTTGCTTAACTTTTTTGAGCCTGGGTCACAGTAGTAATACCTCACAATGATGTGTGCAAATGTTTCTCTCACTTGGCAATGTTAATACTTAACTAATGATAACAACTTTGCAGACCTGGTCTCATTAAATTAAACACCGTTATTTAGAAGGAAAGCACTTCCATTGTGTTTATTGGACAAGGGTAACACTGCAGCTTAGCATTATGAAAAGCCCTACCCAAGTGACACCAGAAGTACAGAAGCATAGTTGAATCCCTCCCAGTGTCCTCCTCCTCACCCTCCCTTCTAGTGCCTTTTCATTTAGCCCTTTCCCTCACTTGAAATATGAAATGAGATCTCTAATTCTTGCAGGGCTGAGATGATGCATTTGAATGCCCACTACAGCATGGGTACCTGGCAGTAAGTATGTATTACATGAGATCACATTAGGGAGGGGTCTGGGGAGGAAATGAGGAGGAAGTAATACCTCTCACTTACCCAAGGTCCCCTCCCGCCACAGGGAGCATTCATCTACACAGCTTTTATGTGGCATTAGGGTTCTCCTAGCACTGATTAAATGCAAACTGTAGAATGCTGCATCTATCACTCTTTGTAGTTTGTGAGCACTGTGTGGCCAGTGCAAATTCAGATGTGCTGACAGGATAAAACATACCAGATTCCAAAGCCACAAGATGAGAAATTTTTTAAGAAGCAAAATATCTCAAAATTTTTGTTTAGATTCCGTGGTGAAGTAATATTTTGAAAATATTGAGGTAGGTAACCTTTTTATGTGTCTTTTAACTAGGCTCTTTTCTTTTCCCCTGGTCCTGGGGCTTGAACTCGACCTGGGCACTGTCCTGAGCCTCTTGGTGCTCAAGGTTAGTGCTCTACCACTTGAGCCACAGCACCACTTCTGGCTTTTTCTGAGTAGTTTATTAGAGATAGAGTCTCACAGACTTTTCTGCCCTGGCGGACTTCAAACTGTGATGCTTATATGTTAGCCTCCTGAGTGGCTAGGATTCCAGGTGTGGGTCACTGGTGCCCAGCCCTTTTTACCGTTTTAATGTGGCCACCAGAAACTTTGAAATTATATCTATAACTTACATTTTCTTTCTACTGGGCAACCCTGCAGAGATTTGTCTGCTTGGCCCACCTCCCACCTGCAAAGAGCGGGATGCTCCATCTCCCCGCAGATGGCACCACTGTCTCAGCCATCGCTCATCAGCTGGAGCACCTTCACTAGCACGGAGCTCTGCTCTGCACCATCCAGACCTTCCTAATAGAAGTACAATGCGGCCTCATGTCTTCGAACTGAAAATGTTTATCTGTTAGAACTTGCCAACTAGAAAAGAATCTAAAACTCTAGTTTGCATTTGAAACCTCTAATGTATTGACATTGTTTATTGTAATATTTTCATATTTACCTTGTGAAGTACAAGTTACCTGTAAAATACTATGCACACTTGCCAAGAAAGAAGAGTGTCACAAGGTGACACAGAGTGGCACAGTCTGCCTGTGATCCACGGTTTAGCAGTTGTCTAAACAAATGCCCAGGGGCTGAGGATATGACCTAGTGACAAGAGTGCTTGCCTCATATACATGAAGCCCTGGGTTCAATTCCCCAGCACCACGTATAAAGAAAACGGCCAGAAGTGGTGCTGTGGCTCAAGTGGCAGAGTGCTAGCCTTAAACAAAAAGAAGCCAGGGACAGTGCTCAGGTCCTGAGTCCAAGCCCCAGGACTGGCAAAAACAAAAACAAAAACAATAATGTAAAATAAATAAATAAATAAATGCCCAGCCAGCAGGCATAGGTTGATTGTGTTTGTGCTACTTGAGAAATGGAACCCTTGGGACATGTAATATTGTTAAGAACTCTGAAAAGTTAATGTGTGTGCGTGTGTGTGTGTGTGTGTGTGTGTGTGTGTGTGTGTGTGTGTGTGCTGTTCCTAGGGCTTGAACTCAGAACCTGGGCTATGTTCCTGAGCTTTCTTACTCAAGGCCAGGCTCTACCACATAAGCATTGCTTTTTGGTGGTTAATTGGAGATAAGAGTCTCATGGACTTTCCTGCCCAGGCTGGCTTTGAACCACAATCCTCAGATCTGAGCGTCCTGAGTAGCTAGGATTGCAGGCATGAGCCACCATGCTCTGGCTGGGAAGTTAACTTTTTAAAGTATTTGATTAATGACCTATTTCTCCCCAGAAACCAGCCCAGGTAAATAAGTACTATCACTAGGTGTGTTAATGTTACTTTGCACAAACAATTCCTTAAATGAAAAAAGTACAAAGATATACTGTGTACAGTTTTCTTCTGAGCATGTAAAGGTTATTACTTCCCATGATATTTCCTTTAAACATGGTTTAACTTAATCATCTGGTAGATTGTTGCTTTTTCCTCTTTAACTTGCCAGATAAGTCAGAAATATTTATTTTAAGAGACAGTTTAAGGAACTCCAGAATTCTCAGTCTTTCAGAGTTTTACAAATAAATCTCAGTTGTATGACTATCATTGTTTCCAATCTGGTCAAGCAAAAAAGAAAAAAAAAGTATACAATTCATCAGAATAATTAGTTGATTGGAGTTGAATAATTCTAAGAATAAACACTTGACACGCCCCCCCCCACCTCATAACCTCCTTGGAGTGAGGATTATAAATTAAATGTACAAGATGGAAAATGGTCCAGATACGCACTTAACATTATTATGAGCATGTGGGAGACATTTAGACAAGAAAAACCAAGTATGGGTTTAGAGTGTCGCCATTTTTCATCATTTGCTTACTAAAGCTTTATGCCTTTGGTGTGAGGATGGGGGAGGGGAGTTGTGTGTTCTGGAAAAGTTCTGGCAGCAGTGCCCCTTGCCGCTCGGTGGCCACTTCCCTTCCCTGCAACTCCAGGCTCAGATTTTAGAGGCATGGTACTCCAATAGAGAATGACTCAGGAAGGAAAGCAGTAACATGTGTTGCTAACAGTATGCAATTGTTTAACTGAATAGTATGAAGTTCATTACAAATTCAGGGAAGAAATGGATGTATTTTTGTAGATAACTAACTAAGGTTCAAGAGTCTTAGATAATCTTTACAAATTTCATTGCCACAAGTGGTGATTAATCCAGAATTTGGACTTGGGGAATGGCTGGCTTCGAAGCCAGGATATAGTGCTCTTTACATGGTAGCACACTGCCAGGGGCTGGAGGCCCTGAGCATACATAGCTCAGACTTCTAGAACAATGATGGTAAATACCCTAATTTGCTAGGGACTAAGAGGTTTCAGGGACACTAAAACCGGAATGTTCAGAGGAAACCAGGAAGAATGGGTCACTAGCCAGAAGTCACTTGAACAAAGCACGGGGGGGGGGGGGGGGGAAGGTGTCCTTGTGGCCAAGGAGGCAAGCTGCCCTGCTATCCTGCCCCTCCCAGTGCAGGGCTGCTGAGCTATGCATAGGACAGCAATCACTGTCTTGCTTACTTTATGCTTTGACATATCCTGGGGCATGGTCAAAGAAGTTCACATCTCTGCCAATTATGATTTCTTCATAACTGAACCATCAGTCAGTAGGAATGTAGTTAACTGAATCATCCACTCTAGTGAAGGGGAAGAAGGAGAGGCTGTGAGGGAAGAAAGGGCTAGAAAGTACCAGGGGAGTGATGGGAGTAATGCTCCAAGTGTGAACCCAGTGCTTTAGGTATAGTGTCTCACACCTCTGTGCACTTTATAACAACCCTAAAAGGTTGTGATCATCAACTCAAATTTCAGGTTTGGTGAAGGAAAAGAAAAGCTCAGGAAAAGGCTAAAATATCTAAGGCCACACAGCTAGAAAAACAAGTAGAACTCTGACTTATGTCTTCCATTGTATCCATGTGTGGCTGTGATATAGTGGTAAAGAAAAAAATGTGTATTTGGCCTTTATTCTAAGTCCTGATGTGGTCCCTAAGATCATTGTGATTTTCTGAGTGATAGAACAGAAACATCTTCTATTGTAGTATTTGGCCTTAGTCCCTAGTGAGGGAGGAACTGTGGGAACCGCTGATTTACAGCCAGTAGGTCAGAAGTATGGGAGGCCTTGCACTAGCCCTTGGTATCTCAAGTGCGAACAGCACTGTGCAACTGAGCCTCAGGGACCTTGTCAAAGTTGTACACCATGGATCTTTTCCAAGTCCACCAGTATTCCCAGGAACATATAGTGCAACATCCTAATTTAATCTGCAAAAGATTTTAAAAAATATGTTATTGTTCTTATGGGAGGGGAGTGGAGATGAGAGAGGAGATGAGGAGACATTGAGAAACCCAGTACATGTATCTACCCCTGCTGTGCTCTCTTCAGCCAGGATCCCATAGTTTTCATTTGGGGTTTAATGCCAGCCAAGGTGTTGTTTTTTTTTTAATTACGGTTCACATAAAGTGTGCAATGTGCTCTAATTATCTCAAGTGCACAGTTTACTAAATCTTCACAGTTGTATACATGTTCAGATGAGGATATTGGCTCTGAATTCTAGATCAGAAAACCTTAAAAAAAAAACCCTTGACCTCCCACTCATCCACATACTGTGGTTTTTCAATCTTGGGTGACATTTAGTGAAAAAATCCACCTAGGATCTAGTTAAAATCATAGACTCTTACCTCAGAGATCCTCAGTCAGAGGTCCAGAGTGTAAGCTGGGATTTTTAAACACTCCAGGTGATGCTAGGCAGGTGGTCTGTGGATTACAGTTCTCCTTGCTCTATAAGGGAAGAATCAAAGTCCTAAGCAAGACATTAAGGCCTTCCCTAATGTGACCCAATTTCATTTTTCCAGATTGAACTGCTGGTTCCCACCATGCTGCATTGCTGACTTCTCCTTAGTAAGTCACTCATTTGTTTCCCTTCCTTTCACATGGAATTACCTTTCCATCCCCCTTCTTATACTACAGGACACAGCTCTATACTGTCATCTCCTCTGCCAAGTCTACCAAACCTCACCAGGCAGAATTACTCCAGACCCTTGTAATAGTACAATACTTATAATAGTAGTTACAATATTGATATTTTAAACCCCTTTGTTTAGAAATAAGAAGGGATATGCCTGGTTTTTTTTTCTTTCTAGACTCTGAATTCTACAGTGTGAATGATGAATGGTTTAATGTTATTGACTTACACCTGGAGGCACTTAGTTCTCATTTTCCATACTCACGACAGTGCAAGCTCCACAAGAGACAAGAGTGGGGGTTCGCATTCACTTTCTTGTTCAAAATCACGCCAAGGATTCAGAGTTTGAGGAAAGCTTTACGTAAGGGGTGAAAACGACCAGCATTCACATCCTCCCCAATTTAGAGAGCAGGGGAGTGTGGGTGTTGAGGTAGATGTCATCTCCATCGGACAGACAAGAATGTTATGCAAGCCTGGAAAGCGCAGGGTGGGTGGGCCTGCAACGCCAGATTCCCCAAGGAATCCAGGTGGCCACTACCCTAAGGGGCACAGTCGATTGAAGACTCCAGAAAGTCCTGTATAGGAAGACAATGATGCATGGCCGACCCTACACCCCCTTACCACCGCATCTATTTACTCGCTCACTCCTGCGTCTGTAATAACCTGGGTGGGGTGGGAAGCCCCGCCCCGCCCCGCCCCGCCCCGCCCCGCCCCATGTTGTCATCATTGCCACGCCCCACTGCGGAGCATAAAAGGACGTTGAGGGGACCGGAACCACCTCCCCCCCTGCAGGCGGGGAGGGGGTGGGGAGGCTATAAGAGGGCGGGATATCCGGAAAAAAAGAAAGAGAAGGAGAAAGCAAGGCGCGAGGGGGTCCCTGGTGGAGCTGAGCAGCGCCCTGAGGGGAGGCCGGGCCTGCCGGCAGAAGAGGCCCCAGCTCTGGGCCTGTGGTGCGGAAAGGCCCGAGGTCTGGTCTGCATAGCGGAGAGGCCCGAGTACGGACAAGCAGCACAGGGAGCCCCGAGCCCAAGCCTGCAGAGAACGGAGGCCGGAGCGGCCTAGCTCTGGGCCTGCGGAGAGCAGAGGCCTGCTGAGAGCGGACAGAGAGGGGAGCTGAAGGGAGCGGAGCCTGGTGCCTGTTGGAGGAGCGGGGCACAGCGGAGGCCCACGGAGAGCCACATGGAAAGTGGAGGCCCTCAAGAGGGGAGAGGCCTATGGAGAACAAGAGGCCTGTGGAGAACAGAAGGTCCGCAGAGAAGCCTGTGGACAGGAAGAAAGGAAAGAAACTCGCCCCCGGGCAGCTGCAACTGCTCCTAGTTTTGGGGTAGCCCCGGGCAAAGCAGTTGCACACTGACTAATAAAACATTTAACACCTTTAACAGTGCTCGGTGGATTTTCACGCCCACCCCCCCTCCCCTCCAGATCACAATATGTCTCCTCCTGTTTATAGTTATTGACCTTATTTTATTAACATCCTTATGGAACCTGAAGCAGCCAAGCTGGACGAAAGCCACTTGGGTATAAAAAGTTCTACACCTTGCTCTAGGTGCAAACTGGAGAGCCTGACCACTGGTTCAGGAGTGCTGGCAGGAAGGAGTCTCCCTGGCAGGCAGGAAAGGGCGGCCCTAGTGGGAGGGATGGATGGGCCTAGAGGGAAGGAGCGGTCCTGGCAGGAGGGGGCGGTTCCTGAGGGAAGGATTGGTCCCTGAGGAAAGGGGCGGTCCTTGAGGGATCTGTCCCTCGCTGGATTGGCTACACGATCCACGCAGCCGGAATGCGCAGGCGCAGGTGTTCTCTCTCCAGGACGGTTGGGCCGGCGGACTCGTGGGGGAAGAGCACGACACCTCGCTCGCCTGGACGGGAGGAAGCCTCCTTCCTGAAGGAAGTATGTGCCTGGACAGGGTGGCCGTAGGTGACGCCCGCGGTGGCCGGGCCCCGCAGGCAGGAAGCACGGGCCGGGGCAGCAGGGGCCAGCCGTGGGCAGCCGTGTCCCCCGAGGAGGAGTACAGGGTCAAGTATGGCTCCCCGGAGTACCTGCTGCTGTGCGGCCTGGGCGGGATGCTGAGCTGCGGGGTGACGCACACGGCCATCGTGCCCCTGGACCTGGTCAAGTGTCGCATGCAGGTGGACCCGGCCAAGTACAAGGGCATTATCAGCGGCTTCAGCGTGGCGGTGCAAGAGGACGGGCTGCGGGGCCTGGCCCGCGGTTGGGCCCCCACCCTCTTCGGGTACTCCATGCAGGGCTTCTTCAAGTTCGGCTTCTACGAGGTCTTCAAGATCCAGTACGCACGGCTACTGGGCGAGGAGCGGGCCTACGAGTGGAGGACCGGCTTGTACCTGGCCGCCTCGGCCACCGCCGAGTTCTTCGCCGACATGGCCCTGGCACCCATGGAGGCGGTGAAGGTGCGCGTGCAGACGCAGCCGGGCTTCGCCGGCACGCTGCGGGAAGCGGCGCCCAAGATGTACGGCGAGGAGGGGCTGTGGGCCTTCTACAAGGGCGTGGCGCCGCTGTGGATGCGGCAGATCCCCTACACCATGATGAAGTTCGCCTGCTTCGAGCGCACCGTCGAGGCCCTCTACAAGTATGTGATACCCAAGCCGCAGAGCCAGTGCACCAAGGCCGAGCAGCTGGGCATCACCTTCGTGGCCGGCTACATCGCGGGCATCTTCTGCGCCGTGGTGTCTCACCCAGCCGACTCGGTGGTGTCGGTGCTGAACAAGGAGAAGGGCAGCACGGCGCTGGACGTCCTCCGGAGACTGGGCCCCGTGGGTGTGTGGAAGGGCCTTTTCGCCCGCATCATCATGATCGGCACCCTCACTGCCCTGCAGTGGTTCATCTACGACTCGGTCAAAGTGTATCTCAAGCTGCCTCGTCCTCCCGTGGTTCAAGCGCCCCCATCCCTGGATAAGAAGAAGTAGGGCGTGGATCTGGGGACTTCTGATCCCATGGGGGGAGGGGAGAGGGGGGTGGTCCAGACGTCCACCGAGGAGGGGGTCTGACGGGCGGCTAATGTGTAAAACGTTAAGGCGCTCAGGGGAAGAGGCATCATACGCAGTCGGAATGCGCTTTTAAAGGACTGATTGCTTCGTTTTGGCAGCCCAGGGGGACTGCAAACGTTTCATTTGGGGGTTGTGAGGGGGGAGGGGGGGAGGTTGAAGCATTATCTCTGGAGGGGTTGGGGGTGGTAGTGGTTGCTTTAGCTGGATAGCTTTTCACAAGTCAAAGGGGAAAAAAAAATCCTCCCAGGAAGCAGTGTTAGGAGATTTAGCGTGCCTAGATAAATCTCTTTGAGTCACCATTTTGGGGACTTTGTGCAGGGTAACTGCCGCATACCTACAACTCTGAGATGGGAACAAAGCGAGGTTCTGGCCCATGGTGTTGGTCTCAATAGAGGCCAGTACCTAGTGAATAGATGAAGGCCTCATTGAATGGCTCTTGTTCCTGTCCATCCAGGTTAAAAAAAAACCACACCTAGTGAAAGTAAAATTTGCCTTTACGTTGTCTGATAGCTTAGAATGCATTCACTGCTTTGAGAGCCACTAGAAGGTCTGTATTTTCTCATTTTTCTTTGTCCCATCTCTTCCTGATGTTGCTGATTAGGCCTAGCTCTCTCCAGGAAGCGCTAAAATTGGATCAATCTGGAGAGCCAAAATGAGATGAAGGGCAGGCTCTGGGAATAAATATGTAAAGAAAAGCCTCTGTTCTCCAAAGATTTCTTTTGTATAACTCAGCTTTCAACAGCCATACATCCAAAGAAGACAGTGCCACCCCAACATTAAAGAAAAAGACCCTACAAATTCCTATGATTTTTTGTTGAATATTAAAAAACGGTTTTGGTGACTTTGGAAGGAAAATCTTACTTGAAATGAAATAAATACTATTCACTTAATTTGGTAGATGTTTCAGTGATCTTTACACTAGTGGAAATTCATAAAATTTATTCGAGTTCTGAAGCAATTCTCTATAGCTTCACATTCCTAGGGAAATTATAAAAATCAATGGCAGTCCATGAATTAGAGATGTTTGGAAAAGGTGAATACAAAATAAACCTCAGGCATATCCTGGAAATTCATCCAGGGATAGAGTTAGGATTGTGAGGTGGTGGAAAAAATACCAAATTGTTATTGGTTGCCTTGTATTAAATTAGACTACAAACTTCAAATATGTTCACATTTTAACTTTGATAGTAAAATGTTTTTTAAGTGTCATGGTTTAAATATATGTAAGCTGTTTAGATAATACAGACTTCCACGTCAGAATTTGTGAATGAGTTAAAATGAAGCTTATTTATATTTAGTGCTTCTGTATTGCTTAGTCCTTTTGTATGAAGAAGGATTATCATTGGTCAGTAAAGCACATGAACTTTCCTTAGGAATTTAGTGTGCACATTTGTTGACAAGAAAAGTTCTCAGTGAAGGACAATGCTAAATTTAAGGGAACTTGATATAGATTTTTGTCTAGTGTTGGCTTGTAAACTATTTTTAGGAAGTTTTTATAGTTATTTTATACACCTTTTATCAAATAATTCATGTTTTCTACTTTCCTACTGATCTATGTTGTAATTACTTTTTATGTCATTAATTTTTTATTTTGTAGGAAGTTTCTTGAGTCCACAGTTTACTGAAATACGTTCTAGTAGTAATATAACTCAAGAAACAGCTCTGAAATCCATGGATTTCACAAATAAAAGATGATTTGTTCTGGTCTGTGATACTTCATGGTTATTCTGTTGATAACAGCAGATAATTTTGTGGCATACATTGTTTATGTTTAGAAAAACATAATCTAAGGAGAACTGTACAGAATAATTCTGACTGTCATGAATGTGGTCAGGAGATAGTTTACTTAATTTGTGTCCACAGTTTTCGTATTCAGTCTTGTGTATTTCTATTCACAATGTTTTAATTGGTGGTTTATGCATGTCTATTTAAATAAGATCCTGGATAGCTGACAATCCAGAATAAAGTGCAATCTAAAGACAACATCAGTTTGGATTCTTTTTTTTTTTTCAGTTTGGATTCTTAAGGATTTTTTCCTAGTTAGTATTCATTTAAAATAATATAAACTTCTTTTCAATGTTTTGCCTTGCCTGTGTGAAGACCAGAATGTGAAACCCCAAAATATGAAGGATTTTGAGCTGAAGACAAGCAGCAGCATGAGCATTCAAGAGATCTTTTTACTGTCCCTGGATTTTCCAACCAACAGCAGAGCATAAATTTAGAAAGACAAGAGGTTACCTTCCTCCCCTTCCACCAGAGAGAACAAAGGTTATCCAGCAAAAGCAGCTTGAGGACCGGATTGGCTTGGAGATGGTATGTGAGGTATCTGTCTTACTATGCTTTCTTAAGTAGCCTCATCCCCACTCCCACCCCACCCCCTTTCCAGTGGCTTCCTCCAAAGTCTCAAAGTCCTTTTCCTGGATTTTCTCTAAAATTTGTCATTCTTGGTTGAAGATCTATATAAGCTGGCATTCAAAGTCATTTCTCAAAAAGCCATTCCTCCTCTGGCTTCCCATGTATATGTGAAATATACATGTTAAACTTATTTATTTTCCTCAATTTTTTTGATAAGTTCATTTCAACTAAAAATGTACAGGGTTTTCTTCCTCTGCAGTGGTAATTGACACATTCTGAAGTCATGACACTAGAATTACAAAAGCTATTACATTTATCTAGTTTTGTTCAGCATTTTATATTTGTTTCCACACATAATCTCAATTTTTTGCACTACTCCATTTTACATATAAAAACAGACTCTGATGCTAGAACTTGTTCAAAACCATAGCTAATAAGTGATACAGCCAGAATCAGAGTCTGCATTTTCTTCATTACTCCATCTCAACAACTGGATATAACCAATGACTATCCTTTCCATAAATTATAGTATCTTAAAATTGTTTCTGACTTTATACCAGTGGATTTTGTAATGTGTCCCAACTGAAAAATGTATACCATCAATTCTTAGAAGTAACCAAACTAGTAAGTAATAATATTAGCATTTAAGATACCTTACACACTATGTCAATGTCTCAGTCTTAACTTGAAGGGACTGATCACAAACACAGTGTGTGTGTGTGTGTGTGCGTGTGTGTGTGCGTGCAATAAGAGTTTTTATTCTATCACATACTCTTATTTTCTCCTTCTAATCTTCAGTTCCTACTGCTAAGGAAGCTGGCTCAGGCTATTCATCTTTCCCCAGGTGGTGATTAAAGTCTCTTTGGCAAGTATATGAAACTAATTGCATGACAGAGATCTGTAATTTCATCCATGGATCAGTCCTTTGAGAAATGAATAAAGGGAATAGGTAAAAATCTTGAAAAACAAAGGCCAAATTTACATATTAACACTACATGATAAGGATTAGAAAAAAATCAAAGTATTAATGTATTTTTTTCTTGTTGTACAAATGTATCTTTAGAAAGTATTTCTTCTGAGCTTTTCTCAAAGATGAGAATCATCACTGGCATCAGAAAGATCACATTTTGCATTCAGTTATTCTATTATGATTTGCTTAGGGTTTTTTGTTTGTTTGTTTGTTTGCCAGTCCTGGGCCTTGGACTCAGAGCCTGAGTACCGTCCCCAGCTTCTTTTTGCTCCAGGCTAGCACTCTGCCACTTGAACCACAGCACCACTTCTGGCCATTTTCCATATATGTGGTGCTGGGGAATTGAACCCAGGGCTTCATGTATATGAGGCAAGCACTCTTGCCACTAGGCCATATCCGCAGCCCCTGCTTAGGGTTTTTTTGTTGTTGATTTTTTTTCCTGCTGGACCTGGGGCTTGAACTCAGGACCTGGTTGCTGCCCCTGAGCCTCTTTGTGCTCAAATCTAGTGCTCTACCACTTGAGCCACAGTGCCACTTCTGGATTTTTCTGAGTAGTTTATTGGAGATAAGAGTCTCATGGGGGAGGAAGATGGCGCCGCCACAGTAGGGAGGCACCCCAATTCGCGAAGAGCGAGCTGGGAACTCCAGCACCCAACACCCCATCAAGAACCCAACAAAACCAACAGCCAGAAGCAGTGGAGAAACGCAGGAAACAAAAAGGAGCAAAAAAAGAAGAGCCTATAACCTGCACGGAGCCGGAGAATCTCCAGGGTACCCTCCCCCCACCAGCCGACCCTGGCCTGAACAGGGCCAGGCTGGGAAAGGGGCCCCGGCGAATGGCAGACCGACTGCCGAAAACCCACATCAGGAGTGCAGAGTCCAGACAGCAGGACTCCACGGACCCCAGGGAGAGTGCAGACCAAGACAGACGGCGGCGACGGGAAGTTCGGGACCGCACGGCCGGGATCAGACGTGAGTGGGGGGGGGGGGGGGGGGGGAGGAGCGGTGCAGAAGGGGAGAGCCGGGGACGCCACCACGACCTTTCACCACACCACAGCACTCCACCCCCAAAGGACCAACAGCGGCAAGCGGGACACACATACAATCCAGGACCAGTGAGTTCCCCATTGCCCCCTCCCCCAACAGGAGACCAGCTATCAGAGACCCAAACCCTACAAAGAAGCTAGATCAATCTCCCTCCCCCTCCCCACCCCGAGGGAACAAAGAACCCCCAAATCAGGCGGCAAGGTCCCATCAGGCTCTGGGAAGACACAGGAGCTAGCAGGGGAAGGGCGGAGCAGCGCCAAGGCAGCAGAGAAGCCTGAACCGGCTGCACCGGCCCCGCCACCTTCCCAACAGGGGCCTGGGGATGGCAGGCTTGCAAGCCCCACCCGAGGTGCCTGGGCCGCGCAGACTTTTTCAACTAAAGTCACAGGCTCTGGTGGGCAATACCAGCCCAGCAGGGACACCTGGGCCTGATCACATGCCCCTCCCCCTCACAGTGGAGGCGTAGTCTGAGGACGCTAACCCGCGCCCAGACACTTGATCCCACTGGGGCCCACACATACCACCCCACATACACAGCGGACTCGCGGGAGGGCGCAAGCACAACCCAACAACCCGGGGCTAATTCTGGTAGGCGTACCCTGCCCAGGTGTGCAGGGCCACAGTGGCAGTGCTCGCTATAGTAGGCGCATGTTGCCCAGGTGGGCAGGGCCCCCGGCGACAGCGCCCACTCTGATAGGCATACCCCGCTCAGGTGGGCGGGGCCACAGCAGCAGCGCCCGATCTGGTAGGCGCCCCCGCACAAGAGGGCAGAGCTCTCCAGCGGCCGTGCCCACTCAGTTTGGCACATTTCGCACAAGTGGGTGGGCCACTCAACAACACCAGCCCTGGAGCGGTCCACACAGGAGGGCGAACCGCCTGAGAGGTGAGCTCCTCTGAGCAAGATACAGAGTGGTATAAAGAACCAAAGAAGAGAAAAGCCTCCACGCCACGCTGAATCAGCGACCAGCAAACTCCCACCAGGGGCACGCTAGGGTCAGCACAACACTGCAGCAGGACAATGTCCCGCAGAGAAAGACACAGAACCTCCCGACTCCCAAGTGCAGTGAGGGTGACTACCTCAGCAACAACCGAGAAGGTCACATTCACCCATTGGGCAGCAAAGTTCAACAGCCAAACCCAAACCCAGAGCCAGGACACCAGGACACAAGGCTCCCACTGACAGACCAGCGGGAACCAGCACAAAGCCAAACCAGGGAAGCCACCCACAGATCTCCAGATGCGAAAATCACAAAGAAATATAACACAGTTCATCAAAGGGCAAGCCAACTCCCCAGCTCCAAAAAGCAGCACAACTGAAGATATGGAGAATAAAAAATCAACTGAGGCCATGTTAGCAGAAATGATGGAAAGCTTCAGAAACGAAATCAGAAAACAATTCCACGAGTTTAGAGTAGAAGTGTTGAAGGACATCCAGGAAGCCAAAAAAGAAATGGAAGCAAAAATGAATACAATGCAAACCTCTGTTAAAGAAGACCTTAATATCCTGAGAAGTGAAATGCATGAAAAAATAGATTTAAAATACAACTCTTTAAAGGAAGAAATTTCCATGATCAGAGCTGATCTGGCAACCATAAATAGCTCTCTGACATCCATAAACGCCGCAATTGAATCCACAGCACAAAGAATTGACCATATGGAATCCAGAATCTCTCTCTTGGACGATGATGCAGCTGATAAGAACCAGAAAATTACCACACTCCAAGAAACGGTGAAGCTTCAGGGCAGACTAATCCAGGAGCTAGTGGACAAAGACAAGAGATATAATCTGTGCATAATTGGAATAGAAGAAGGAGCCGAATAGCAGAGCCAGAGGGCTTCAACATATTTTCAATAAAATTATTGCAGAAAACTTCCCCAATCTCACAAGGGACCCCATCCAGGTAACCAAAGCTATAGGACACCTGGCAGGCCAGACCCCAGAAAAGCCACGCCAAGGCACATAATATTCAAGACTTCAGATCTCAAGAATAAAGAGCAAATTTTGAATGCAGCCAAAGCAAAGAAAGAAATTTACTACAATGGGAAGAGGATCCAAATAACAGCAGACCTCTCCACACAAACCTACCACGCACGAAGAGAGTGGAAGAACACCATCCAAGTTCTACAGGCCAACAACTGCCAACCCGGAATAAAATATCCAGCGAAGTTGGAGTTCATATTCCAGGGGAAAACCAGATCTTTCCATAGCAAAGAGGATCTAAAGGAGTATGTAAATAAAAAAAACCAGCCCTACAGTGAATTCTAAGAGGGGAACCCTACCTAACAGAAATCGTACAGGACACACAGACAGAAACAGAAAGAAACTACAATAGCCAGAGCCCAACAGAAAGAGAAGCTCACTAAAGACAAGAAAAAAAAGAGGAAAAACAGCCTAACAAGAAAATGGAAGGAGAAAAAACACTCTTATCCTTGATCTCTTTGAATATAAACGGTATAAACTCTCCGATAAAGAGGAGCAGACTGGCAGAATGGATCTGCAAACAAAAAGTTGCCATCTGTTGTCTACAAGAGACCCACCTTACAGCAAGGGACAAAAACAGGCTCGGAATGAAAGGATGGAGCAAGATCTTCCAAGCAAATGCCCCTACCAAAATGGCAGGTGTAGCCATCCTGATCTCAGACAAGCTGGACTTCTCATTAAAATCAACTCAAAAAGACAAAGAAGGTCACTACATTTTAATACAAGGAAAAATCCAGAATCAAGACATCACGGTGATAAATGTATACTCACCGAACAAAAGAGGCCCTACCTATGTCAAGCAAATTCTCACAGAACTACAGAACAAGATAGGCCCAAACACAATCATAATGGGAGACTTTAATACCCCACTCTCTCCAAGAGACAGATCCAACACCCAGAGGATCAGCAAGGGAGCTGAGGACCTAACACCATATCCCAAATGGATCTGACAGATCTATACAGAATCTTCCACCCCACAGAGACCCAGTACACCTTCTTCTCAGCAGCCCATGGATCATACTCCGAAATAGACCATGTCATAGCCCACACAAAGAACCTCAGCAAATACAAAAGTATTGACGTCATCCCATGTATTATATCGTATCACAGTGGATTAAAGGTAACCCTCAATAACAACGGTTACCACAGAGGCTATACACATTCTTGGAGGCTAAACCCCACACTGTTATCCAACACTTGGGCCACAGACCAAATTAAAGATGAAATCAACGAATTCATAAGCCAAAATGACAATGAAGATACATCACAAAGAAACCTATGGGACACAGCTAAGGCAGTACTAAGGGGCAAGATCATTGCCCTCAGCACTCACATTAAAAGAATGGAAGCAGAGCAGGTGAATAACCTCAAGATGAAACTAAAACAACTGGAGAAACAAGAAATGATCGAATCTAAAATGACTAGGAGGAGAGAGATCACAAAGATTAAAGAAGAGATAAATCTGATTGAAAATAGAAAGACCGTTCAACAAATAAATAAGACTAAAAGCTGGTTCTTTGAGAAAATAAATAAAATTGACAGACCCCTCGCAAGACTTACAAAAAAAAAAAAAAAAGAAGAAGAGACTCATATACGTAAAATCAGGGACTCCACTGGAAAAATTACAACAAGTACACACAATATTCAACAATCATAAGGAGCTATTTCCAGAACCTCTCCTCAGTAAAAAACAATAGTTTTACAGAAATGGATCAATTCTTAGAGAAGTATAAACTGCCCAAACTGAACCAAGAAGAAATAAATCAACCAAATAAACCAATAACTTACAGTGAGATACAGGGCATAATCAAGAACCTCCCAACAAAGAAAAGCCCAGGCCCAGATGGATTCGCCAACGAATTCTATAATACCTTTAGTGAGGAGCTAATACCAATACTCCTCAAACTCTTCCGTGAAATAGAAACAGAGGGAGAAATCCAAAACTCATTCTATGAAGCTAATATCATACTCATTCCCAAACCAGGCAAAGACCCAACAAAAAAAGAGAACTACAGACCAATATCACTAATGAACACAGACACAAAGCTCCTCAATAAAATATTAGCTAACAGGATCCAGAAACTGATCAAGAAAATTATACATTAATACCAAATAGGCTTCATCCCACAGTCACAAGGATGGTTCAACATCCGTAAATCAATCAATGTAATTCATCACATCAACAGAACTAAAATCAAGAATCACATTGTTATCTCAGTCGATGCCCAAAAAGCCTTTGACAAAATACAATATCCATACTTATTAAAAGCTCTGGAGAGAACAGGAATAGATGGAACATTCCTCAAAACAATAAAAGCCATATACAACAGACCAACTGCTAACATCATATTAAATGGAGAGAAACTTAAATCATTCCCCCTAAACTCAGGAACAAGACCAGGATGCCCACTCTCCCCACTTCTTTTCAACATAATGCTGGAATCCATAACATAATGCTGGAATAGCAATAAGGCAAGAGGAGGACATCAAAGGGATCCACATCAGCAAGAAAGAAATCAAGTTATCCCTATTCGCAGACGACATGGTCTTATATCTGAAGGACCCAAAAAACTCAGTCCCCAAACTCCTACACCTAATAAACCATTTTGGCAAAGTAGCAGGATACAAAATCAATCCATGAAAGTCAGCAGCTTTTCTGTACACCAGCACTGTACAAACAGGAAAGGAAATTATGGAAACAATTCCATTTACAGTAGCCAAAAAAAGAATAAAGTACCTAGGGATCAACCTAACCAAGGACGTGACGGACCCATTTAATGAGAAGTATAAAAATCTAATAAGGGAAATCAAAGAAGACACAGGAGATGGAAAGACCTCCCATGCTCATGGGTAGGCAGAATCAATATAGAGAAAATGGCCATATTGCCCAAATTGTTATAAAAATTCAATGCAATCCCTATCAAAATCCCAGTCACATTCTTCACTGAAATAGAGAAAGCAATCCATAAATTTATATGGAGCAGCAAAAGACCTAGAATAGCCAAAGCAATTCTAGGCAAAAAAAGCAATGCAGGAGGTATCACAATACCAGACTTCAAGCTCTACTACAGGGCCATCATAACAAAAACAGCCTGGTATTGGTATAAAAACAGACCAGAAGACCAATGGATTAGAATTGAAGATCCAGAAATAAAACCGCACTCTTACAGTCAGCTGATATTCGACAAAGGAGCTAAAGACATACAATGGAATAAACATAGCCTCTTCAACAACTGGTGCTGGGAGAACTGGGCAGCCATATGCAGAAAACTCAAAGTAGACCCAAGCCTATCACCATGCACCAAGATCAACTCAAAATGGATCAAGGACCTGATCATGGATCAGACCTGAATCCTTGAAACTTCTGAAGGACAGAGTAGGAAAGACACTAGAACTTATAGGCACAGGAAGGAACTTACTGAATATAGTCCCAGGGGCACAACAAATAGGGGAGAGACTCAACAAATGGGACTACTACAAATTAAAAAGTTTCTGCACAGCTAAGGACATAGCCACCAAAATAGAAAGACAGCCAACCATATGGGAAAGGATCTTTACCAGCACAGCAACAGACAAAGGCCTAATATCTGTCATCTACAGAGAACTCAAAAAACTAAGCCCCTCCAAGCCCAATAAACCAATTAGGAAATGGACAATGGAGCTAAAGAGAGACTTCATAAGAGAAGAAATAAAAGGGGTAAAGGAACATATGAGGAAATGTTCAACATCCTTGGTAGTAAAGGAAATGCAAATAAAAACAACCCTGAGATACCACCTCACTCCAGTTAGAATGGCCTATACTCTGAACGCAGGCAACAACAAATGCTGGAGGGGGTGTGGGGAAAGAGGAACCCTTCTCCATTGTTGGTGGGAGTGCAAATTAGTACAACCACTTTGGAGAACAGTATCGAGGTTTTTCAAAAAGCTCAATATAGACCTACCCTATGACCCAGCCATACCACTCCTAGGCATCTATCATGAACAGCAGGTCCCAAGATATCAAAAAGACATTTGTACTTCCATGTTTATCGCTGCACAATTCACAATAGCCAAAATATGGAAACAACCCAGATGCCCCTCCACAGATGAATGGATCCAAAAAATATGGTACCTATACACAATGGAATACTACATAGCGATTAGAAGTGGTGAAATATTGTTATTTGCAGGGAAATGGTCAGAACTTGAACAAATAATGTTGAGCATGACAAGCCTAGAACACAGAAAACAAAGGGGCATGATCTCCCTGATATATGACTGTTAAGAAGGGGTGACGGAGAGACAGTAGAGACCAGGTCTGTGAAACCAAAAACTGCTTGTCAAATGGTATTTCCCACAGGATTGGGACAGCAACCCAACATTATGTAACTAAAACCAAACAACTACTCAACATATAAAGGTCAAAAATTGACCTCTCAGTGGAATACAATAGCTCAAAAACTATGTAGGTACGTTCATATAAGACTACTGTCGACATATTGTCTAATATCGACATTACATTTAAAGCCCTAGGTGAATTTTCTTGGGCGTAGGCCACTTGGCTACTGTATATGTTCTTGGTACATTGTGTATTGTATATATGCCTACCTGACCTAGGGAAGGGAAAGAAAAACAGGGTGTAAGATATCACAAGAAATGTACACACTGCCCTACTATGTAACTGTACCCTTTTTGCACAACACCTTGTCAAAAAATTTGTGTTTAGTTAATAAATAAATTACAAAAAAAAAAAGAGTCTCATGAATTTTTTTTTTTTTTTTTGCCAGTCCTGGGGCTTCGACTCAGAGCCTGAGCACTGTCCCTGGCTTCTCTTTGCTCAAGGCTAGCACTCTGCCACTTGGACCACAGCGCCACCCCTGGCCTTTTCTATATATGTGGTGCTGGGGAATCGAACCCAGGGCTTTATGTATACGAGGCAAGCACTGCCTCTAGGCCATATTCCCAGCCCCAGTCTCATGAATTTTTGTGCCCAGACTAGATTTGAACCATGATCCTTAGATCTCAGCCTCCTGGGTAGCTAGGATTACAAGCATAAGCCACTAGCACCTGACTAGAGTTTTTGTTGTTGTTTTATAGTCTTAAAGATCAGTTAGTATTTGAAGTCATGAGCAAAGAATTATGTTCAAAGAAGTTTACATTTCAATGTTGTTTACAAGGCCTGAGTTTTACTATTTGGGAAGGAGAGTATTACTAATAGGACTATAATTATGTATGTGTGTGTATGTGTGTCAGTTTGAGCATATTTTCAGTTTCTGTGATTTTAAACATTTAGTGACATTTGGTAATTCTGCCCAAGCCCCAGGTCTACAACACTACTACTGATGGACATATATAATGCACCCTGCATTGGTGAGGCCAAAGGCCATAATACTTGGACCTTGCCCCTGTGGAATGACAATCTACTAGGAAAATAAGTTACAATTGAGTAAAAGTGTCTAAAAGAATAGTAAGATTGTTTAAAATGAAACCTTGAGGATAAGCAGGAATTTGACTGACAAAGAGAAGACTCATGACACTAGGCACAACCTGCGTTCCTGCCCTGAAGAAAAAGGAAACCCAGTGGTCCTGAAAACCAGGAGCAATGCATGTTGGCAGGTGTCATTCACTTAATGAGAGGGTGATGCAAAATGTAAGCATCACTGGGACCATCCAGACCTCACAGTTCATATTAATAATTTCAACTTATTTTGGGAGGGTATCAATACTGGGTTTTGAGCTCAGGGTCTCTCTTTCTCTATGACTTGGGTTTTTCACTCAAGAATGGCACTCTACCACTTGAGCCATACCACCACTCCTGGGCATCTCAGACTATTCTTAGAGCCACTGAACCACCTCCAAGCTGCTGTAAGAAAAGTGGAGTAGAGGAGAGATGGGTCCATCACAAGGTTATAGTAAAAATCTAGGTGACAATGACACTAACAAGGATGGTGACAAGTCAAATGATAATGAAGCCAAAGACCGCAAACAACTCACCTGACCATGGGCAGATAATTGTGACACCTACATACAGAGGTATAGTGCTGCATTATGAAAAGGAATAAAATACTGATATACACTATGACATGAATGAACTTCAAAAACATTAGGCTAAATGAAAGAAGCTAGACAGAAAAGGTCAGAATATATGGCTTTCTCTACATGACCTCTCCAAAAGAAGTGAATCCATAGAGACAGAAAGTAACAGCTACTGGGGAGGAGGGCATGACTATTTAATGGTTATGAGATATTACTACAAATTTTTGTAAAGTTTTCAAAGTAGAGAAAGGGATTGAACAACATTGTAAGTGCACAAACTGTGACTAGCTTTAATTAAAACCAAGTTAATCAAAATGTTAGTGTTACTTGAATTTCACTGCAATTAAAAGAATCATGATAAACTTTATTCAGAATATCTAAAAAGTAGAACCAACCCAAATGTCCATCACCTAATGAGTGAGTAAAAATGTTATACATTCATACAATGGAATGTTTTCACCAACAGAAGGTATAAACAAGGCTGGGAGCATGGCTCAAATAAGGCCTGAGCTCAAGCTCCAGTACTGCTTCCTCTGACAAAAATGAATAAAATACTATTTTCCATAAAAAGAAAATACATGCTACAACATGGGCAAACCTTGAAATCATTATGCTGAGTAAGAGGAGCCAGATTCAAAGAGCCACATGTTGTATGATTTTATTTATATGAACTATCTCGATTGGGCACGCCCATGGAGACAGATAGTGTGTTGGTACCAGAGGCTGGACTGGTGGGCACAAATGGAAGAGGGAAATGGAGGGTAACTGCTAGTGAGTACAACGTTTCTTTGGGGGTGGCAAAAGCACGTGGGTGCACATTGGTGATATATCAAAAACTAGAAAGTTGTAAACTAGAAAGTTGTGTCTTTGAGAAGACTGTGTTTCATAGTATGTGAATTATATCTCAATAAAGCTACTACAAGATACCATGAGACTGTAAAATGCACCTTAAATACCTATTTCATCCTTAAGGTCAAACCCTTATCGCGGTCGTACTCAAGCAAGTTAACAGCTGCAAAAGGATTATGCAATTACTGGTTATGGCTGGTAATGACAGTCGCGTTAAATGCAACCCAAATGAGTGTTTAAAAACTCACCACGTTGGAAGAAGTGAAAATTACCTCTATGGGATGAATGACAGGTTATTCTCTAGGAATACAGAAACTATTAATTTTGGAGAATCATTTCACAATGTGAAGTGGAACTTCTAATTTCCCCTTTATTGTAAAGCAGGAAAGAGAAGCAGATGGGTTTTTTTGAGAAAAACAGGTATGTGGATCACATATAATAATATATGAATTAATCACCATGTTTAGATTGGTGATTTTATGTCATTACTTACAAGGTAATAAAAAATACTGTTTGTGAGGCTGGGGATATGGCCTAGTGGCAAGAGTGCTCGCCTTGTATACATGAGGCCCTGGGTTCAATTCCCCAGCACCACATATACAGAAAATGGCCAGAAGTGGCGCTGTGGCTCAAGTGGCAGAGTGCTACCCTTGAGCAAGAAGAAGCCAGGGACAGTGCTCAGGTCCTGAGTCCAAACCCCAGGACTGGCCAAAAACAAAAACAAAATACTGTTTTTGGTGTATCACTTTTTTTTTCTAAGACTGGGACGTTAACTCAGTTGATGCTTTGCCTACTGGCTGGTGCTCTACCAACTGAACCACACCTCAGTTTATTACAATTCTTGATGAAATTTTTTTTAGCTTACTTGCTTTTTATAAATAGGTGTGGGGAATGTGGTTTAAAATTCAGGGATTTGCAAAGCTTCACCAACACCAGTTAGAGAAATCAGTGCTTGTCATATAAGAAATCAATGCTTACTACTTTAGAGACCCATATGGGGCCTTTGGGTGGTACAACTTCCCCTCCCTGTTGCCAGGAATTGAACCTTGTCCATGCTAGACAAATGCTTTACCACTGAGCTATATTTTTAGTCCTATAGTCTTAAATTCTATCCTTATATGTCAGTGTATCTATTCTTCCTACAATAGAGACAGTTTTAAATGCTCTTGGAAAATACTAGTAACGTGTGGTATTCTAGAACGAGTTTCTGTAGGATTGTTAGGCCTCATCTTGCATCTTCCCATGGACAGGGTGCTTGCTGGTTGGAGGTGCTTCCTGGCAGAGGACCATAGTCCTTTCTTTCTTCTCCAGAAGCTCCTCTTCTGGCTAAGGGATTTGTTGTTGTAACCATTATCTTTGCCTTGGTGTCTCTCCTACTCTACCATCAAATGTTTAAAGCTCTTTTATCATACTGAAAATTAGTAACACTTGCCTTAACTCTGTGGTGTTTTTCAAATGCGTGTGTGTGTGTGTGTGTGTGTGTGTGTGTGTGTGTGTGTGTGTGTGTGTGTACCAGTCCTGGGGCTTAAACTCAGGGCCTGGACCCTGCCCCTGAGCTTCTTTTACTCAAGGCTAGTGCTCCACCACTTGAGCCACAGGACCACTTCCAGCCTTTTCTGAGTAGCTTATTGGAGATGAGTCTCATGGGGAAGTGGTGCTGTGGCTTAAAGTGGTTGAGTGCTAGCCTTGAGTGAAAAAGCTCAGAGACAGCGGCCTGGCCCTGAGTTCAAGCCCCACGACCAACAAAAGAAAAAAAGAAGTGACTCAATGGACTTCTCTTTCCGGGCTGACTTCCAATTGTGATCTCAGCCTCCTGAGTAACTAGTATTACAGGCATGAGTCACCAGCACCTGGCTTCAAACTTTCTTTTATATCATTATTGCCTGTTGCCTGCAGCAGCTATTCAGTATGCCAGGTATTGTGCTGGGAATATTACATACCTGATAATGTATTATAACCATCTTGTGAGGCTGGTATTTGTCTAAATTAGGATTTTTTAATGCAAGCAATACAACACCCAATATGTAACAACTATGAAGATATTTATCTTGAAGAAATCTGGAGATGGGCAGCCCAAAGCTGGTTCCAGAGATCACAGTTCCGCAAGACCAGGCTCTCCCAGCCCAGCCCTGCCTGCACCTTCAGTGAGTCATGATGTGTCCCTTCACATCCAGGGGCTACCAGCCAACAACCATCCCATCTCCACAGTTGGGAAGCCAGGGAACAAAGACTGCAGCACATTTCCAGTTCAACCTCATTGGGCGTCCTGTAGCTCCTCCATCCCTGGCCTATAGGAATGAAGCCCCTGGATCAGAGCAAAAGCTATCTTCTGGGGTTAGGTACATTGTGTCCTGAACAAAATTGAGTTTCTTTTTGTTGCTTTCCTTGCTGCTAACAACAAAAGAGGGAGGTGGTCTACCCAATCTTATTTGCCTTATTTTGCAGATGAGGAAACAGAGGCTCAAGAGGTCAAGAAAAGTCAGACTCCAGTGACAAAGGCAGGCTGCAACACAGATTGGTCTACTTTCCTTGCTCAGGCTGGAACTTGTTGAAAGGCAGAGCTGCCATAAATCCTATCAGAGGGATTTATTGCTGCAAGTGTCCAAAAGCTCTGTAACTGACCAATGCATAATGAGGTCTCAGAGCCAGGAGTGTATGGACAATGGCAAGTCGTGATAACAGGATATGATTAAATGTAAGCTTTGTTATCATAGCCTGAATAGGGTAGTAAGTGGAGGGGAAAAAATAACAGCCTCAAAGAAACATCTTTAAAGAAAACAAATGTTGATAATTCTGATTAGGTAGGAATCCACAGCCCTGTAATCCTGTACTTTCCCCCTCTCTTAATTTACCAGAAGTGGCTAATTTCTTTCCAGTGCTGTAGAATGGAAAAATCCAAAGGATTCATCAGATGAACCAATTTCAAAGAGCCACTACCAATTTATTTTCCTCTGAAGAAGAACATGGAGTGTCTGATTTGCTGCCGATAAAGACTCTGTAAGTAGCATTATAATTAAGCCCACACAGACCACTCTGTGTTTCCAAGAGCACAGCTGGGCTGGCACTGAGTCGGGGACAGCACACAGGCACCTAGTGGGGCTCTTCCACTGCATCTCGGCCACTGGGGTGGGCGGGGGGGGGGGGGGGGAAGCCCTGCTCTCCCTGACCCTCACTGTGTCACAGGCCAGTGCCCATTTGCCCAGGCTGGATTCTTAGGCACCTTTGCTGAGTGTTGGGACTGGCTGTTCTGTTTTTTTTTGTGTTTTTTTTTTTAAATGCCATGCATCTGCAATGATAACCCCTCTCCTAGCAATATAGCCCACGCACACTGGTAGCATCCATGGGAGAGGTTGATAGCCTCACAGTTTGAAATAAAACCGAGGAGAGAGGAAGTGGAAGGTAAGAGTGGCAGGAAAGGGCTGAGCACTCAAAGCAGGCTTCCTGACCTGACTTTCCCACTCCTTGAGGGATTGACCCCCACCCTGTGGTCCCAGGTGCATACAGGTGCCAGGCAACACCCCAGGTATGTGTGGACCTGCTTGATGTGCAGGCAGGGAGATTCACCTAAGCTCAGCTGTAAACAGTTCTTTGTGGGCCCAACTGGAAAGCCCCCAACTCCCTAGACCTAAGGGCTTTTTCATCAACCTCTGCCTCCTTGCTCAGACTCCATATAAGCCTGATCCCAAATTCACCCACTCACACAGTCTCCAAGCCTGCAGGAAGGTTGTGTCCCTTGCTGCTCTATCTCAATAAACAGTCCTCGCCTGTCTGGCCTGGTTCCTTCCTTTCTCCTCCATCTTCCTAACATTGCTGATTTATATAGATGTGGCAAGTTACTTTACCTCTCCAAGCCTCAGTTTCCTCATCTGTAAAAATGGGAAACCACAGCACCTGCCCTCAAGGCAGAGTGTGAAAATAAGCAACCATTTGCACAAAGCACATGCTATGGAAATAAAAGTTCCATCTAGTGTGGTACTTAGAATTATCTTCACCAGCCTCTTAGTAAACAATGGACTGGCTCTTAGCAGGAAGGGTTGAGCCTGAGCTATTATCTTGGCTGTGGCAGTTCTTGAATAGACACAGGATACAGTTGCTTTAATTTTTAATGCATCATGAAGTACATAACCCTTTGTGGGGAATTCAGCGTGGAGGAAAATGAAAAGCAAGTAGCCTGGGGGTGTTGTGTATATAGAAGCCCCTGGTGGCAACCAGGTCTCCTTCTAGCAAACAGTTTCTTTTACAAATGTGTTTTTTGGTATGCAAATCACTGTATGCAGATTTCTGTGTGCAAAACACAGCATAAAAAAATGGCCTCCTTGCCAGGGAAAGAGGAGATGTTGGCTATCGTCAAAGGAAACTGCAGTGAATTTCAGATTTCTTTCCCTACTGCTCTTTCTAACAATGTATGGGGAGAACAGATTTTTGGCACACTAAACTGAACTATTTTGGCTTTAGATTGTGTGTTCTTGTGATAAAAGTGTGCTTCTTGAAGCCCGGATCTACTTTTTGAAGCCATAATAATATGTAATGGTATTTAATTCCTCACTTCACAACAGTGTGCCACCTCAGCTTACAAAAGTGCTTGTTGCGAAGGCACAGGTGCTCCACATAGAGGGTTGGGCTGCTTGTCTCCACGTGCTTCTTGCTTGTCTAGAAAGAATTGTGCTTATTCAGTGATTTAATTTTACATTTTGGCAAATGTTTTCTTTCTAATTAAAACAGGTCTTAGTAAGTGAAAGGAATTTGCTTGATATTAAAATCATCTTTGTTTTTTAGCTGAGCAAGTAAAGCTACTCTTTTGTCAAGGCAATATTTTATCATCCAGGCTTAATAATCATAATACATCTTGTGATGTTGTGTGTATGTATATGCGTGTGTGTGTGTTTGTGTGTATGTGTGTGCATGTGCCAGTACTGGAGTTTGAACTCAGCACCTCAAATCCTGCTGGGCTTTTTTGCTCAAGGAAGGTACTCTACCACTTGAGCCACAGCTCTACCCTTGATTTTTGCTAGTTAAGTGAACCTTCCTGCTCAGGCTGGCTTCAAACCAAAAACCTTAAATCTCAGACTCCTGAGCAGCTAGGATTACGGGCATGAACCACCAGTTCCCAGCTTCATGATGTTTCTTACTGATTTCAAAGCCTTTTCTCATTGACTCCTCTTCTGCGCTATTGGAAGAAGGAGGAGTGAAAGTACTTCACTCACTACAGGGACCTGACCCAAACCCCAGGCCTAGGCTTCCTTTCTTCTCAGTCTCACTCAGGAAAGCAGCCTGAGTAGGCTGGTAGTCTTAGCCCCCACACACTTCCTCTCTCCTTTTCCTTCTAGTCAAGCATTTGCAGCTTGCTTTGTGTGTTTCAAACTTGCCAGATGAGTCACTCATTAATGTTACAAAAAAGCAAAGCTTCATTCAAAAGCATTTCTTTCAAGACAAAGGACCTGATCTGAGAGAGGAAAAAAGAAGAATAACAACAGTAGCTTACTCTATAAGACATCCCAATGGCTAGAAGTGGGAGGAGCCTAATGTCTTTGCTCATTATTTATTCATTTACTCATTCATGCAGGCACTCCTCTATTGATGTAGTGCTCATCTATTCATGCATACACTTACTTATTCATTTATTTATTTGGGTCTCCATTGACTTGGCCTCCTGCTCACTATGTGTCAGGCATTGTCACAGGCCCAGAAACACAAAGATGGAAATAATCCCATTGAGGAGCTCAGTGTCTGCCAGGAGCGGCAGATGCACAAACTACACGGGGCCTTGCTGCCTCAGCAGAACATGTATGCACAGGTGGAGTCCATGAGCTCCATCACGCTATGGACAGAGATGCACTTTGGAGCAGTTACATCCAGACAAGGTTTTGAAGGCTGACAGATGTTTGCCAGATGGGTGGGGTAAGTGGAGAACAGAGCACTGGAGGAAGAGTGAACAGGTCACTCAGGGGACAGTGGCCAGTGGGGAATTCTTCCAGCTGGGGCATTTCTTCAGCCTAAATATGGCGGGAAGGGCAATGGAAAATATTCTTCACATGTCAGGTTTCTCCTTTTGTGCTGTTATTTTACCAGTACCTGAGTTTGAACTCAAGGCCTTTCACTTGCTCAGCTAGCACTCTAGCTCTTGAGCCACCCCGCCAACCTAATTTTTCCCTGGTTATTTCAGAGATGGAGTCTCACAGACTTTCCTTCCCTAGCTGGCCTTGAACCACGATCCTCCAGATCTCAATTTCCACAGTAGCTAGGCTTGCAGGCATGAGTCAATGGAACCCACCTTCCCCTTTTGTATTTCTAGTCCACTGCCCATGTTAGGTCAACCTCATGGCTTGTCATTAGTGTCACAGTCTGTAACTGGTCATCTTGATTCTAGCTTCTCTCTCTACTGACATTGACAAAGGACCCTGCAGCTTCCATCCCCACCTTCTTCCCAGAGGTTGGGGCCTGTGTGACACAGCCCTCCTGGCCACTGGCTTTGATCACTGTCCACACCTCGCTATCCCTTGGGTCCCATGCCCCAGCCTGGCCTGCCTGCTCCCCTGCCTGTGCCCATGCCAGCCCTGTGGTTATGCTGCGCATTTCTTCATGACTCAGCCTGGCCCCCTTTGACTAGAATAGGCTCCTTCTTCTCCCTACCAGCCTAGCAGCAGGGACTAAAATATTTGGGATCTCAAGATGTGGGTTCCAATCCTGGCTCAGGCTTTGGGCAAGTTACCAAGACTCAGTTTCCTTAACTGTGAAAGTTATCTGCCTACTTTGTGCTATCATTATTGGATTAAAAAGAATGCTTATGCATGCCTGACACTCAGTTCTCAGACTCCAGTGTTCTGAGTATTGGTGCATTTAACCTCTGTGAAATTCAGGCACTCATTTCAGCCAATAGGTATGAAACTATGGGACAATGAGAAGCCCTTTGGTGAAAGTGAATTATTATTTGTATCTCTATTAACTGACCCATTCTTGTTTGTTTAATCATCCATTTACACATTTAAGATTTATTATAGTTAAATATTAGCTCAATCTAAGTTCAGGATAGAAAATGTATAGATAGGGCTGGGAATATGGCCTAGTGGTAGAGTGCTTACCTCGCATACATGTAGTCCTGGGTTCGATTCCTCAGTGCCACGTATATAGAAAAAGCCGGACGTGGTCCTGTGGCTCAAGTGATAGAGTGCTAGCCTTGAGCAAAAAGAAGCCAGGGACAATGCTCAGATCCTGAGTTCAAGCCCCAGGACTGGCAAAAAAAAAATGTAAGATGAATTTGAGTGGTTCAAGTATACAGCATTAGCTTAATGAGAGCTAGGAAGCCCTGAGTTTAAGCCCTGGTGCCACATTTTTTTTTTAATAAAGGCCAGGAGCTGGTAGCTCCTAACTACTCAGGAGGCTGAGATCTGATCATCACGAATTGAAGCCAGACTGGGCAGAAAAGTCCATGAGACTCTTATCTCCAATTAACCAGCAAAAAGCTGAAAGTTTAGGTGAGGCTCAAGTGTTTGAGCATCAACCCTGTGCAAAAAAGCCAAGTGAGAGCATAAGACCCTGGGTTCAAATGCCAGTACACACACACACACACACACACACACACACACACACACACACACACGATGACCTTAAAAGTATGAGCTTGAAAGGCCTCTTAAGAGCTCATAGCCTCATGGAAAAATCAAACAGGAAGACAACAGGTCCAACACCAGTTAGGAAATACTATCACCACATTCTTCAGTGTGGGAGTATGAGAGACTCACAGGTGAGTTCCAGAAATACAGCCCTGTTTTTACACTTGCAATGGGATGGCATGGCACAGAAGGGCATGGCAGGTGGGGGAAACTGGGTTCGTCAGTGAGGGCCAGGGAGCATGAGGCTGCTTAGGGTGTGAGCAGTTGCAGTGTCAGGCCAGGGAGCTGTATGCCTGGGCTGTGGCCTGCAAAGGAGGGTGGGTATGGTAGGGTGCACCTGGAGAGACTGAGACAGGCCAAGAGGTCAGAAAGGCAGACTTGTCACACTGTGATGGTTCTGTGCACCTGTGAGCACACAGTCCCATCTAAACTGCAACCCTGGGAGATGTGTTGTCATCTTTTTATTCTCCCAAGTTCCCCACAGCACTCATAGCACAGAGCAACCCAGAAAAGCCAGAGGCAGAAGCAAGATGGAATGTCCCTAAGATTCTCAATCAGATCCCCCCCAGTAATGCCCCAGGCTGTACCTCACCATCTCCCGTAGCCCCTCCCTCCAAACCCCTCCCTATGGAGGGGCCTTGTGTATGCCAGGGAGTTGGCTCCATTCATAATGTAATAATATAAGGCAAAAGTGGATATAAGGGGAAAAGTGGGTTTGTGTTTCAAAATTTCACACAGTAAATTTTGCTGAAAGGCATCTAGCTGCAAGCCCAAGGACAATGTGTCTGGCCAATGCTGTTGAAGCATTCTGGAAATGATTCAATGCCCGGATAATGCTTTCACAGGCATTCATACTGGGGGGTGGGGCAAGTCCGACAAGGGTGGGAGTGGGGAAAATAAACATTAATTTTAATAAACATTAATTTTAAATGAACATTAATTTGTTGATGAGAAACCATAAAGTGTCAGGTGAATTGGGAGCATTTCAAGCAGTACAATGTTTACCAGAATGTGTGAGGCCTTGACTTCAATCCCTAATACAAATAGATAGATAGATAGATAGATAGATTGATTGATAAAGTGTCCAAGGCTGAGGATTAATGACCCCTTTTGAATTCTTGCATGTGAAGAAATGCAATCTTGTGATGAAAGGGGTGACTTGATCAAGATGCATTGTATTCATAACCTGCATTGTTGAATGGCAACTCCTTCGTACAACTACTTAAAGATTATATATATATATGTATATGTATATATGTATGTATATGTCCATACATATAAAATTTTTAAGAAATAAAATCTTGGAAGACAAGTGAGCTCTATCTAAACACTAGGAATCCAGTGCGGCCCTGGTCGTGTTACTTCCATCCTCTGAAGTTAAGTTTTGCAAATAAACACTTGAAAGTCTGCCCAGACTGCTGTAATCGTATTAATCTAACAATGAGACTGAGTAACAGCCTCAACCAGGGGGATCTGCATTTACCATGTAATTTGCAACAAGCAGATAAACACACCCTCACCCCACTTGAAGAGAAAAATCTCCTGCTCCTACCAGGAAAGCAGTTGGCAGAAAACACTGCTAGAGGATTAGCCCCCCCCCCACCCCCAAAAAAGACTGTGGTTTAGATTCCTGGGTAAATATTTGCTCATCTCCCCACCCCTGGCTTCCTGGACCCTGCCACCTCCAAGTTCAGAAGCACAGTGTGTGATTTTCCTCTGGGTCTCCCTCGGTAGGATCTCTGTCTTGGGGGTCTCAATTCTTTGGTGGATACTGGACACCCAAACTGACCCCTCACGCTAGTCTGAGGTGGTGACAGAGAGCAGTGTCCTCTCCTCTGTTCTCTTGAAGCGTCCAGTTGGATAAGAATTTCAAACCTGGCTCTGTGTGGAGTTGATGGTCACCCCTCACAGGCAGCCTCTGAGTGCAGCGGAGAAGAAACAGCAGTAGCCAAGAAGGGTAGCCCGCAAGGTTTTGCCAAGTTACCTATAGTCTGGCCCCACCACCTACTGAGGTCCTAGCTACCCCTTCCTGCCCCATAAGCTTGCAGTCGTCTATCTCTAGGAGCAAGCATAGCCCTTGGGCTTTGATCCTGGGTGGGGGCCATGCCAGCTTTCTGCCTCCCCTGCACTGGCTAAGCTTCCCCTCCCACCAGGACCAGCAGATTGGGCAGGGAGGAGATGGACACGCCCACCACACTCCCCATGATGATACAGAATGCAGTGCTCAGCATGGCAGCGGGGCATTCGTTGAGTCCTCACAACAAGCCTGTACATTAGAAACTGAGCCGCAGAGAAACTAGCACTCCCAGGGGCACACAGCTAGGTGTGCACCCTTCACTCTGGGGATTAGAAGAGGCCACACTGGGCACAACATGTAAATCTTATCTCCTTCCAGCCTCTCTTACTTCTAACTAGCGCCTCCATGCTCCCACCTTTAACTTCTGACCCTTCTCACACATCTATTTCCATTTGGTTTTCAGGCCATTGATTCTCTTGCTCACTGAGCCCCATCTGGGCTCTTATCTACTCACATCACAGCCCAGTCCTCTTACCTGGTCTGCGCAGGATCCTTTCTGAGTTAACCTTGTTCTCAAAAGTTCACATGGAAATCCACGCAAACCCAAATGTATGCATGCATTCCTCCCTTGCATACTAAAGGCCATCCTTGTCAGAGTCCAGATCAATAAGGGAAAAGGCACACTGGCCTTTACAGTAGAAGGCTTCTAATCAAAAACATGTCTTATCAATGAGCGATTGTAACCTGTGTGGCTAGAAGATTTGGCCTTGAGGATGTTTTATTATTTAAAAGATGGGCATGCTTGGAATATGACTTGGTGTGCATCTGATCAATATTTATAGCATTAAGGAAGAAGAGAAGCCGGGCCCAGGCAGGGTTTATTGAAGGTCCATGTTCTTCTCATGAGCCCCTTATAAACAAAGCCTCAAGTTCAGAATTTTTTTTCCTAGTCCTTTCATTATTTATTTCTCCTTTTCTTATCTCTTTTCACATTACTGAGTACCTCCACTTATACTATTGGGGACAGGCTTTTATGTTTAGAATTTATTTTAGTGAACACACACACAGAGAGAGAGAGAGAGAGAGAGAGAGAGAGAGAGAGAGAATTCTTCAGGTCCCATCCACCACTGAGATCTGAGCATGACTGGTTCTGAATCTACTAGGCAGGAACTGTGGGTGTCTTAGTCTGCATAGCCCAAAGAACCCCATGGAGATTTCTCAGCAAGAAAGGATAATTAGCCATAATTGCAGTGGGCATGGCTGTGTGATAAAGTCTGAACTGTAAACCCATCCTTCTAAACATAAAGCAGTGGTTCACTCTGTGTCTCTACGGTGGCTAGAGGTGCTTGACAACTCCCCAAATTCAACTTGGAGTGACATTTCACAATACAGATGGGCCAGCACTTTGAAAGTACCTATCTTTGGAATCTGATGCAAAAAGAACAGAACAGAAAGGTCACAAGACACCTTTTCCTAAATCAGAGTGACTGAACTGGTTTCCACTACCTCTGTCCTCTCCTGAAGGCAACCAGCGGGGTGCAGCTCATCAGTCTCCTGCCACAAAGATGAACGACATTTTGTCCAGACCCTCATCCCCCTGCCCTCAGCAAAAGCACCTGCCAGCCTATATTAAGAAGAGGTGGTGCCCACACAGATGGCACTGCCTGGCAGGCGGGAGGGAGGCGAGGCGGCTGTCCCACTGTGCAGACCCCCTTTCCTCCTAGGCCCTGCTACAGGCCACTCCTGCCAGCATGGATCTGTCTTTCCTGCTGTCAGGAGCAGACCATGGCGGATGTGTCCTGGTCAGGGGGCAGAGATGCTGCCAGGACAACCAGGGACCTGCCTTGGAGTATTTCTACATATGAGGGGCATTCTATTTGACCAGCAACTGAAAGGCAAGCCCCAGGCTGCTTGTTTAGGGGAGCCCACCTCTCCCAAGGGTCTCCACCCCATCCCAGCATCCTTCTGAACTGCCCCCTGCCAAGGTTGCTTTTTCACATTGTAAGCCCTTCAGGAGTAGCTAGGTTCCTGGTGCCCAGAGCACCTAGACCTTGCATGGCAAGGCTGGATCACATACCTGACGAATCCATTTAAACCCCTGTGGCCCAGTGGATGAAACTTCCAAGGGTCTTCTGAGGTTCTGGGTTCCCTGAAAGCAGTACAGACCAGAGCCAAACAATTGTGGGTTCTGATTTCCAGAATTTACTAAGTATTATGTTGTGAAGACCAGCATAAGACAGCCAGCTTAGGCATAAGCCTGTGCCTGCCAAGATGTCCATTGACATGAAAAGCTGACTCCCTCCCCGCCTACCGAGGGGCTCAGCGGCAGTAGTGCTTACTTAGCACAGCCATTTTCAGAAGCCTACCAGGGCTCAGCATCCCAGCAACCTCCATGTGGCTGGCAAGAGCTTATGTCTGCACAATGCAGCCTGTCTGATAAAATGTGCAGGAAAATGGAGCCTTTAGACATTACAGAGTTTTCAAATATTATTACTGCTCTATAAATAGCCCACGCCCACAGCATATCAGGTGCCACGTGGGAAATAGCGGATTCAGCCGGAGATTTTTCTTAAAAGACACATAACTGTATAACCATATGCCAGTCATCGTGGATATTTATGTACATGCTGCAGCAGCAAAGATTAGCTGTGTCAATATGTATAGAAAAAAACCCACAAAGAAAGAGTGTGGGGGATGTGTATTATCCACACTCAGCACAGTGCGCTTCCCTAATTTCCTTGCTTCTTTAAGAGCTCTTTCACCCAGAAAGGCCACAGGCGTGAGGAACTAATGCAGCAGTAATCGAGGGGAACTCATCAGAGGTCCCAGGGGTCTCCCAGTAGTTCAGGTCCCCCACCACTGAAAAAAGCAGTCTCAGAGCTATGAAAGCAACAAGCCCTTCTTATTTATTGTTCATAATGGGGTCACAGTTCATTCCTTTTTCCATTGCTTGGTGGGGGAGAAAAAAAGATATTTCAGGGTAGATATAAAATATGATCCTAAGTGCCGATTTGTACTTGAAAATTGTACATAGGCAGTCAGGCATTTCAGGCAGATGGGTTCTGTGGACTGAATTGTGCCTCCGGTTCCTACTTTGGAGCCCTAAGTGTTCATCCAAAGGTATTTGGAAATGGGACCTTTGGGAGCCATTTAGATTAGGTGAGATTGTGAGGGCGGGGCCCTCCTGCTGGGACGCGTGCCCTTTGAGTAGATGACCTACGCCAGATGTTGTAGTGCACAGCTATAATTCAAGCACCTGGAAGGTGGAGGTAGAAGGCTCAAAACTTTGAGGCCAGCCTGAGCCACACTGCAAGACCCTGTCTCAAAAGCCAGTCCAAAAAAAACAGGTTTCCACCCCCCATCTCTCTCTGACAGGGAGGACACTGGACAAGGCAGTTGTCTGTGACCTGAAAGAGAGCCCTCTCCATCACCAGGCCATACTGGTACCTTGACCTTGGACTTCAGGCATGTGAAAAATAGATGTCTGTTTTTCAAATCACTTGATCTCTGGTATTTTGTTATGCAGGTTGGCCTGCCCAACACAATGAGTTCTTCCCTTATGAGCTTCCATCTTTGATACTAACAAGATCAAAGTTGGGGTTACATTATGCAGACACCCATTCAAATGACTGAGTCTTGGTGGAGCTGATTGTTAAGGACCAAAAGAATATGTGACTCTTTTAGAGAATCATTTCTGGGCTAAAAATATAAAAAATTGTCCAATTGTATTAAACAGTGAAAATTGAATGCCAGTGAAATTGATATCCAGCAGCAATATTATAGAAAGCAGGCAGATGAAGGGCAGAGAGAGAGTAGAAGAGAGAGAGAGAGAGAGAGAGAGAGAGAGAACAACTAACATTTTCTTCACTGAACAGTTTTGTTTTTAATTGCATAGTGTTGAGCAGTTATTACTGAAATTCATTTTTGTAATAAAAGGTCTTTGTTAAATCACAGTTTTTATTAACAATGATATGAACTAGATTTTGCTGTAATAAGATACTGAAGCACTTTTTTCCACCTCAAGGACAGAACTCTACCACTTCAGCCACAACTCCACTTCCAGCTCTTCGGTGGTGAATTGGAGATAAGAGTCTCACAGACTTTGCTGCCTGGGTTGGCTTCAAACAATAATCCTCAGATCTCATCCTCCTGAGTAGTGAGGATGACAGTTATGAGCCACTGGGGCCTGGCTTGAAGCATTTCTAAAATGTGGAGGAAAAAAACCCAAGCAAACAATTCTTCATCATAACCTTTTCTTCAAATCCTAAACATTAATATGACTGTTAGGCAGGAAAGAAGAGTGACCTAATTGATTTGTATAAGAATTCAGGAGCCTGGAGATCTGGATTTATTTAGATTTTCCAATAGCTGTGTGACCTGGGGAAGATCCCCTGCCTTCTCTGGGCTTTAGGTGTTCCAGCCATTGGAAACAAAGCAAGACAAAAGCAGAAAACACAAGGGAACCCGAACGTCTGTTTTAACATGCTGTCAGGAATGCGGCTGTGCACAACAGTGGGCAGCTCTAAAAGATGAACCCCCAGACCTGGCAAGCTGAGAAGAGTTCCAGACAGAATCGATGCCCACAGGCCATTGATGGAGGAGGCCTGGGCCTCCTCCGGCCCCTTCTGGGAGCACCAGCTCCGGCCCCCACCCCATGCTGGCAGCTCGACATATCCAAAGCCTTGCACAGAAGCTGCGGGCCATGGGAGGAAGGGCCTAGCCGAGGGAAAACAGCCTGGCACAGGTGTGCAACGGGAAGGGCCCCGGCCAGGCATTCCGGGGACGTCCAATGAGGACTCTGTGCTCCAGTAAGGGTTCTCACCTCACAGGCCTCAGGCACACTAAGGGTTGAGAATATAGTCATGTGCTAGTGCTGGAGCAAAGTGCCACAGGCTGGCTGGCTTAAATAACAGAAAGGTGCTTCCTCCCAGCAGAGGTTGGAAAGCCAGCTTCAGTTGGTGTGGTCAGGCCCGGTTTCTTCAGGCCTCTCTCCTGGGCTTGCAGATGGCAAGATCTACCACATGCTCTTCCCGCCGTGCCCCAAATTCCAGGCACACCGGACCAGGCCTGCCAGTGGTCCTCATTCTGAGCCACTTACTGCCTTAAAGGCCCTATGAGCACATGCAGTGGCTTTCTGAAGTTAAATCCAGCATTTGAATCCTGAAAGATTCAGCTCAACTCACAACAGGGGCATGATGGTGACAGGGCTCTCCTGTTCAGTTCCTAGGTTTGTCCTACCATGCTGGGGGCTCCGAAGGGCAGAAGTAGCTTCCTCACAGCTTTGGAGGCTGGAATGAGATGTGGCAGGGCCGTCATTGGTCGTCAGGGGTCTCTAACTTCCTGGTATCTCAAACAAAGAATTGACAGGAAAGCACATGAGTAGTGAGAGAGGCCCTGGCAACTATGGATCCTCCCACCCTTACTTGACCTACCTGCCTCACTTCTGTGGCTCCTGTTGTCCACTGGCATGTGTGTGTGTGTGTGTGTGTGTGTGTGTGTGTGTGTGTGTGTGTGTACCTTCAGTTATAAGGTCTTCCCCTTTTTAATGCCACCGTATTTAACCTGAATACATATATAAAGGTCCTATTTCCAAATAAGGTTGCCCTCGTAGAAACTGAGGGCTAAGACCTCAACGTAGAGGGGGACACAATTCAGCCCCTCCTACCTAATGCTCTGCAGAGCTGCTCAAGTATCACTAGATTACCCAGAAAGCTTGTTAACAGCTTTATCCTGCTTGGTACTTCCTCCTTGTCCCAGGTCCTCCTTCTCTTTGCTCTGCTTTCCTCCCTCCTCCTCTTGCCTTCCTCTGCCTCTCTTCTCTCCCTACACCACTTTCCCGTTCTCCTCATTGGCCCTTGGCCACATCACTCTCTCTCCTTGCTGGGTCCTGTCCAGACCATGCCAACGCTCCTCAGGCAGGACAGGAAAAGTATGGCTCCATTGTCACTGCTCATGATCATACTACAGATTTCTTTCTGAGCTTGTTGTTGATTAGATCTACTTTTTGCTCCAGTGTGTATTGTAGTTATCAAACCATAATCTATTTCAGTCTCACTATGTAGCCCAGGATGACCTCAGTCTTCCTGCAGTCTTCCTGTCTCAGCTTCCCAAGTGCTAGGATTACAGGTGTGTGCTATCATCCCCATCTTCAAACATTTCATAATGACATTTGGTGTTTTGTTCTTTTGAAGTTGGCTCTTGGGAGTTAATTAAAGAACTGTGGGTATTTCCTTCTTCTGAGGAAAGTGCAAACTGAGACAGGCAGATTAAGTTAGCCTGAGTACATTCTCTCCAAACCAGGTGAGAGGACAGATACTGTCCCTCTGCTAGCAGCTCCTCTACCAGCTGCTTTCCAGCCTGATGTTTCTCTTCTGTGTTTTATTAAAGAATGTGGTTTAGTGGTAGAGTGCTTGCCGAACATGCATGTGGACCTGAGTTCAATTCCATGGCATATCACATAAACAAAAAAAATTAAAACAAAAAAAGAATATAGATTCAAGCCAGGTTCTTGAATCTCAGAAGGCTGAGATCTGAGGATTGAGGTTCAAAGAAAGCCTGGACAGGAAAGTTCATGAGATTCTTATCTCCAATTAACCACCAGAAAACCGGAAGTGGTGCTGTGGCTCAAGGGGTAGTGTTAGCTTTGAGCCAGGCACAGTGCTCAGGCCCTGAGTTCAAGCCCAACGACTGACACACACACACACACACACACACACACACACACACACACACACACACAAAGTCTAAATAAATAACTAGCAAATCAAATCTGACAGTTTATTAAAGGAATAATAGGCTATGGCCAAGTAGGCTTAGCATTGGGTTCAAGGAAGATTGTGAGAAATGGACCACTGATCACCACAGCAAAAATAGCCGCAGGACAACAACACAGTCGCAGCCATACTGGTGCTGCTGATCATGAGTGACAGAGTGGGGGCTGCCGGGGTGAGGGCTGTGGAGGCGTGTGGGCTGCCAGGGGGGCTGAGGGAGCTGTTACATGGGCACAGAGGAGGCTTTGAAGGGCTGGCGGCAATGGGTGTGGTCAACCCACCACACTGCACATGAAAACAGCTCAGAGAAGGTTCCACATTAAGCGGCTCATTAGTATTAGGTGTCTATGGCTTGGTAGAAAGCATACAATGGAGAGTCATCTGGTGACTGGTGTGGCCTATAGCAACCTCCCACACAGGCTTGCCCAATGCCTGAGGATTCTGGAGTCCCCGAGCAGGGAAGCTTGTGCTCCAGCTTTGCACCTAGCTTTTGGGAGGTGAAGGTGTAACCCCCTAGGCGCAGAGTGATTGGAGGGTGAGAGGGGAGAAAGGTATCCAGTAAGTGCTCACTTCAGTGGAATGAAGAAACACTTACCTTCCCATGGGCTGGCTTGCTGGGGAGTCCTCAGCCTGCCAGGTTGTCCCCAGAATCCCAGGATTGTGAAAAGAAAGAGGTTCAAGAGAGCCACCCCAACCCTCAACACCTAACAGGGCTCTTTTATTGAGTAGCCCCTCTTCACTGGCTTTCCAGACATTGCTTTTTGATCCCTGGGGAAGGAAAGTCTTTACTCAAAAACAAACACATTTTAACCATTTGAAAGGCACCTTGAATCTGTGCTTCAAAAACTGGAAGTAACAATAAACACAGTATAATAAAAATAATACAGTTGAAAGGAAATTCAGATCTGCATTTGAGAACAAAGGGAGTCACAGGGCTGACCTCGGACAAAGGGGAACTGCCTTTGTGGGAGCTAAACATTCAGAGTAGACGATATGTGTGTGTGCATGACTTGTTTTGAACCTTTTAGAACAAACCGTAGAGTTTCTTTGATCTGGAGGGCTAGTTCAAGGAACAGAGACCTGCCAGGAGGGGGGCACAGACTGAGGTATGAGGAGGAGCTTCAGAGGCTGGGCCAGCTTGCCAGGCTGGGGTTTGTGCAATGGGTTTGGTTGCAGCTTTGATTGGTGGTGGGAGGCCTGCAGCTCACTAAATAGCCCAAATGTAGGCAGTTGCATGCTGGGGCAGGTTCTAGCTGTATCTGCTCCCATCACAGAAGGACAAACCCTTCATCGTCACTGTCACCATCATCAGCATCATGGAAGGAAGCTCATAGTGAGCATCCATCCTTTCCTGGCCCTGCTTGGAGCCCTGTGGGGCTTCACACATATCTCATCCAATCCTGACAAGCACACTAGAGCCACTGCTGTTAGTATCTTCTCTTACTGATGAGAAATTGAGGCTTGGGAGGGGGCGGGGAGCAGAGATACAAGCGCGAAGAGTCAATAGGAGGAACTTAGTAGAGTTGTGGCTCAACTTGTAGACAGTTCGCCTTGAGTGGAAAAAGACAACCAAGAGTGCAAGGCTCTGAGTTCAAGCCCCAGTACTGGCACTTAAAAGGAAAAAAAAAAACACACTTTTATTCGTATTCATCTAAACTTTTCACTAAGAGTATTCTAGAAGGATAGGGATATCCCCCAATGGGTAGCTATTTTAATGATGCTCAGAAAAGAGAAATAAGGGGCAGACTGGACTCAGGACTTGGCCAAACACAGAGTATGGAATGAGTCCAGTTTTTCTTCCCATAGCATACATGGGTGACGACACACTATGCAGTGCGGAGCCTGAACTTGAACTCAGGTCCCTAGGGTGCCAGCTTTGCCACAACTCTTAGATAACGAGAGTCCATCCTTCTTGTGCCCAGAAGCTGCCTTGATAGTCACATGAAGGATCCCGTTAGAGCCCCACTCACATTTCTGTGAACCAAGTCCTCAGGCCTTTAGAGCAGAGCTGGCCTACTACCCTCTAAACCTCTCTTCTCACTTATGGGAAGCTGAGCTCTGAAACTGCCATTTGCAGATATGGCCACCAGGGGGAGCTCCAGGACAGTCAACTTCTTTGGATTCAGCCACACACTCATGGCCCAGGAATTGTGTCCATGCAGTCAGTTAAGTGGCCCTCCTCTTCCTCCTCTTCTCAAAGCAGTCAGATGTCTTTTACAGATTGTGTTTGTACAAACAACTCTACATCTGATATCCTTGACCAAGCCCTGTGCTTTGGGAAGAGAGGTTCTAGAAATACCCTCAGTATGAGAAACTTTCTTCAAGATAGTTGGCCAGTCCATTTATCAAGGAAGGTATCAGAAAATCTTAGGGTGAGAGCTGGAGAGATGGTGATTCAAAGGCTTTCCCAGGGTTCTCCTGTGAGCATTCACCAGGTGGTTCCCTACTCAACCCATCAGGCCTCTCACTGTCATGGGAACTGTATGGCAGAAGGGGAATCAGAACACGGGGAAACCCCTACTGTAGGGCTACCCATACTGAGGCCTCCTCTCTACCCAAAGCCAGGGAAGATATGGCTCTGATCCAAGGTCAAGGGTACAGATCAGGCTCGGCAGTTCCAATGGCTGGAACTGCCCCGGGGTAGACAGTGTGTGCTGTGGGCCTGGAGGGAGGCCTGCCATTGTTATTTTAGGGAGCCCTGCTCAGGAGGGCACACTGTGTGGTACACGTCAGAGGGGCAGAGTTCAGAACTGTAATTAGCACACACAACAAAGTGAATCCCACAGCTACTTAAAGATGTGCAATGGTGATCGTGGTGCTTGTGATAGTGATAATTGGGGAGAAGTAGAACGCACATTGAGTAATGATTGTAATTAATTCCACTTTAGCTTGGCAGATCTTTAAACAGCTTTCTGTTCTCTACTAGGGCTTTCCTATTGCAGGCAGGGATGGTGGCCCTTTCTTCTGATCTTGGTTTGGTGGTCAGCCTATCCATTAGAGCAGAAGCATGGCTCTCCTGGGCAAATCCTCCTACCCATCCGCAGTACATGTGCTTTAGGTGGTGTGCAAGCTCAAGGTGAGCATGTGACCCTTACAAGCCCCACTGGAACACTGCACACATACACACACACACACATAGTGACTAGTTATGGGTGGGTGTGCCAGCTAGTCCTGTTCTCCTGGATGATAGATAGCTCTGTAGGGGAGAGACAGCTCTCTTCCTGCTGGCCTCAGTGTGAGGAAACTGAAGCTGGCCAAAGAAACAACAAAGCAAAAAGATCAGATCCTCTTGACATTGCTTGATCTATTGGATCCAGCCAGGCCTGAAGTAGTCCTTGGGACCCTTTGACTATATGAACCATTAACTCCAATCTTAAGCCTATGTGAGTTCGGTCTTTGTCACTTGCAATTAAAAATCTCCTGCTTGCTTTACATTAGGGCAGTATAAAGCCAAAGTGAGATGAGGTGTTGGTGGGGGTGCTGCCTATCAGCCAGGAGAGCCTGGATCTCAGTGGGTATCAGAGGCGGGAGCCGGTGGACAGAGCTTAGGAGAACTTAACAGGTATCGCCCGTGGCCCTCACTGAGTGTCTGGATTGGTTGGGAGCAGGAGAAAGAGGAGTGAAGGATATACAAGGAGGGCCCCAGGAGGGTCAATTGCAGAGTCAGTGGTGTCTGTGAAGAGGAGGTAGGGATGTGTGTGTGTGTGTGTGTGTGTGTGTGTGTGTGTGTGTGTGTGTGTGACAGAGAGAGACAGAGACAGAGAGATAGAAAGACAGAGAGATAGAATGACAGAGAGAGAGAGAGAGAACAGCTTCTACATTGCAACTGTGTGGTTCATGAGCCTCTACACCTCCCAGCCCTGGACAGGAGGCTATTGTGTGTCTGCTGGTCAGAGAACCTGGGCCTGAGCAGGCACAGTGGGGCCGAGCAGGGGAAGGTCTGGAAATCTTGAGAATGGAGCCTCTCCTAGGAGAAGAGAGAGGCCAGACATTAAGGGGCACCTGTGTTATAGGAGGAAGAAAACCTGAGAACAGAAGAAAAGCATCAGGACGATTCCAAGGGCTCTACCCTAGCCACTGTCAGTCCCCCTTGACCCTGCTGCTAGCAGGCTGGCAGTGCTGAGGGCAGGGACAGCATGTGACTTGCCCCCCCACCCCCATGTGTGCCAGTGCCAGGAAATACCTGGGCTGGATGCTCGGTGAGTGAGGAAGGAAGGGCTGGCAGGCCTGTCACCGATACAGGTGGTTTGTGAAGTAAGGACTGCTCACTTAGGGTCTTTGATGCCTCAGACGGACTCTAATAGGAATTGGTACGATGTCTTAAAAAAAATAAGAGTGAGGCGTGAGGAGGCCATGTTGGTGACTTGCTCAAGGGAGCCCCTTTGTCTGGCACCCCTGTGAGGCCTGTCTCCTCAGATATCAGGGCCAGAATCCTCCCCCACTCCCTTCCCTTCCTTATGCCGTCTCAAGTCACAGCCAGGAAGGAACTGGTGGAAACAGGGAAACAGGTGGCTCCATTTCATTTTCCTTTCAGTCCTCCCGTAAGTGGAGGTGCGCCTCAGTGCCTGGCCCTGGCCCTTCTGTCCTCTCCTCCTGTTCCAGGCAGTCTCCCCAACTCCCAGGGCTGTCAGACACTCCCCTCCTCCAACCCCTGTGCTGTCTGCACCCACCTGGGGCTCTCTAACCCTGATGTGTGGCCAGCACTGGACTTGGGCCAGCATGACCAGACAGACCACCAACCAACCTTACTTTACAAAGTACAAGGGGGGGGGGGGGATGCTGCATGTACTTGGTGCCTGGGACCTGGGTGAAGACTGTTACCCTGTCCCTAGATAGTCCATCCCCCCCTTCCCCCCGCCCCCCCCTCTGTCCTCCACCCTCTCAAATCCAATCATTTCACATGTCCCTTCAGTGCTGCCTGCTGAGTCCTTTCCATCTGTGTGATTCATTCCCTTAGTCCCTGCCTGACTTCAGGCCTTGTGCTGACTGCTTCCTGCTCTCTCCTCACCGTTCTTCTTTGCTCTGGCGTGGTCTGAATGCCAGTGTCTCCCTTAAATTCCTGTGTTGCAACTGAATTCCCAGAATGATAATATTAAGAGGTGTGGCCTTTGGAAAACAATAAGAATGAATGGGGTTAGTGCCCTTATAAAAAGAGGCCTGAAGGGCTGGGAATATGGCCTAGTGGAAAGAGTGCTTGCCTCATATACATGAAGCCCTGGGTTCGATTCCCAAGCACCACATATACAGAAAACGGCCAGAAGTGGCGCTGTGGCTCAAGTGGCAGAGTGCTAGCCTTGAGCAAAAAGAAGCCAGGGACAGTGCTCAGGCCCTGAGTCCAAGGCCCAGGACTGGCAAAAAAATAAAATAAAGAGGCCTGAAGCTGAGTGTGGTGGTTGAGGCTGAGGCAGGAGGAACTCAAGTTCAAGGCCAACCTAGATGACATAGTGAAACCTTGTAGAAAGGGGAAGGAAGGAAGGAAGGAAGGAAGGAAGGAAGGAAGGAAGGAAGGAAGGAAGGAAGGAAGGAAGGGAAGGGAAGGGAAGGGAAGGGAAGGGAAGGACTTGAAGAAGCTCCCTGACCCCTTTGGCCATGCGAGAACCAAGCAACAAAAGGACTCAATGGAAACAGGCCCTCAGCAGACAGAAAAGCTGCCAGTACCTTGGTCTTGGTCTTCCCAGCTTCCAGAGCCATAAGCAATAACTTTGTGTCATTTATAAACTACTCTGTCTCCCTTCTGCTTTTTATAGCAGCCTGAGTGGACTCTGACCCTCCAGCAAGTTCCTCAGAGACAACACAAATGCAAGTGTGAGCCGTTCCCACCCCCCCCCCACCTCCCCACCCCCCCCCCACATCCCACCCCCCTCCCGCCCAGGCTCTGCTGCTGCCATTGGCCACGATGGCCTTTGTTCTTCTTTCTCCTCCCCAGATCGTTCTGGGCTCCAGACATGGCCCTGCACAATGGATGGGGCTCAATGAACTCCTGAGCACGGCAGGTGGGTGTCTGGGGTGACAGGATGGAAGATGTAGGTGAAGAGAGGCAGATGGCCTCCTTCAGATGCTGGGAGTAGGTGAGCCTCCCGTGCTGCACTGGCCTGGGGGCAGACATAATGGAACAGGAACTGGAGCCATCTCAGTGGGGGTGCTGCTGTCTCCTCTGGTTTTAATTTGCATGTCCCTAATGAGCAATGGCTTTGACCATCTTCCCAGGTGTTCATTTGCCATTCATGGGTCTATTTTGGTAACAGTATTGGTTGGAATCTTTAGCTCAATTTTTAAAAAACAAATGATTTTATTGAGCTGCAAGAGGTTTTTTGTTTTTTTTTTTTGGTTTTTTAAAATGTAATCTGGATACCAGTCCTTTGTGAGATATTTGGGTGTTTTTTTTTTTAAGCTTTACTGAGAGATATAATTTACATTCCTTAAATTTCCCCCATTTTAGATAATTCAGTGGCTCTTAGTAACTTACAGAGATGTCATAGTCATCACTGTGTTTTGTAAATATTGTCTCCCAGTCTGTGGCTTGCTTTTCCATTGTCTTAACATATTCTTTTGAAGGACAAACAAGCACAATTTTGATAAAGTCCGGTTTACTAATCTTTTTTTTTTTAATAATTTGTACATTGGAGTTCTACTTAAATCTTTTCCAAGCCCGTGATCACTCAGATTTTTTTCTAAAGTTTTAGAGTTTAAACTTTTATATTTAGAGATCCAAGTTAATTTTTGTTTATGGAGTAAGACTTGAGGTTCATTTTTTGGTTGTATAATTGCTCTCGCATCATTTGTAGGAAAGAAAGAACATCCTTTCCCCCTTGTCAAAAATCTTGGTCTGACATATCTGAGTTCTTACTGTATTTTATTCTGCTTCATTTCTTTTTCGTTCTTCCTTCCTTCCTTCCTTCCTTCCTTCCTTCCTTCCTTCCTTCCTTCCTTCCTTTCTTTCTTTTTTTTTTTTTTTTGCCAGACCTGGGGCTTGAACTCAGGGCCTGAACAGTCCCTGGCTTCTTTTTGCTCAAGGGAAGCACTGTACCACTTGAGCTATAGTGCCACTTCTGGCTTTTTCTATATATGTGGTATTGAGGAATTGAACCCAGGGCTTCATATATGTGAGGTGAGCACTCTACCACTAGGCCATATTCCCAGCCTCTCTGCTTCATTTCTTTGTCTATTTTTATATCCATACTATATTGTCTTGTTTTCCTTGGCCTTACAATGTCTTAAAAGCAGGTAGTGTGTGTCCTCCAAGTTTGTTCTTTTTCAAAGCCATTTTCAGATATTCTATATGCTTACATATTTACATATAAGTTTTAGAATCAAATTCTCAACTTCCACACACATTTAAAAAAAACACCTACTGGGTTTGATTAGGATTATATTGAATCTATAGATCAATTTTTGAGGAGAATTGACACAATATAGAATCTTCTGATCCATGAACATGGTGTATCTCTCCACTTTTAGGTCTTAACTTCAGTTTTAAATGTTGAGTCTTTTGACAAATTTATCCTGTTTGTGATACTATCATATACTGTTGCTTTTAGAGTATGAATCTCTGTTTCTAGTATATAGACATATAATTTATGTATTTCTAGTATGTAGACATACAATTCTTTCTTGAATGTTGACTTCAGATCCTTGTTAAAGCTTCCTTATTATTAATAGCCATTTTTTTAGAACCTGTAAGATATTTCTCTTTTTTTCCCTAGTGATACTATATTTTGTTTTGTTTTGGTGGTACTAGGGTTTGAACTCAGTGCCTCATGCTTGCTAGGCAAGTGTTCTGTCACTTGAGCGAGCCACATTTCCAGCCCTTTTTGCTTTGTTTACTTTTGACATAGGGTCTTGTTTTATTCCTGGGCCAGGAATCCTTCTATTTATGCTTCCTTCCATAGATGGAATGACAGGCAAGCACCACCATGCCTAGCCTTTCCTGTTTAGATGGGGGTCTTGTGAAATTTTTGCCTAGGATAGCCTAGAACCCTAATCCCACAAGCACAGCCTTCCACATTGTTGAGATGATAGGCACATACCACTCTTTCTAGTTATTGTCTGAGATGAGGTCTTGTGAACTTTTTGCCTGAGTTAGTCTCAAACCTTGATCCTCTTGATCTCTGCCTGCTGAATAGCTAGGATTGAAGACATGAACCACAAGTGCTCAGTGATCTGGAAGGTATTTCTACATGCACAATTGCATCATCGGGGGATAAAGCTTTTCTTCTTTTCCAATCTATGATCATCTATTTCTTTTTCTTATCTTATGGCACTAGCCAAAGCCTTCACCATAATTTGAATTAAAGTGATAAAGAGAAACTTCTTGTCTTGTTCCTGATCTCAGAGGAAAACTTTTTAGTGTTTCACTATTAAGTATTATCTGCTAAAGGATTTTTGTAGATGTCTTTAATCATATGGAGAAAATTCCTTTCTATATTTAATTTTCTGGGACCAATTTAATCATAAATGGAGCCTAGTTCTTATTAAAAATGTTTTTTTAACCTTTTTAGTACAGTGAATTCTGTTTATTGGCTTTTAAATATTAAATCATCCTTACCTTCCTGAATTTACCATTTGTTCAAAAGGATGTAATATCATGTTTAAATATGGTTACACTCCACTGGATAGGAATTTTCACATGTATGACCAATGAGAATGTAATCAATTCCCTAAGTTGCATGAACTCCAGCTGTTACTCCACCTGATTCTTTTGGATGGCTCTTGGTCAGCTCAGGCCTACTCTGTACTCAGCTAAAGCTCAAAGGTAATGCCCTGTAGAGCACTAGCAGTCTCTCTGAGCAGTTCCCTCTCTAGATTCTCTGCCCTCTGAATCTTAGTGCTTTAGCTCCCTAGACTTTCACCTCTTCCTCAGAAAGGCCAGGCTTTCCCCTGGCTTTCCCTGCCAACTGAAGCCTGGATGTTCTTTCTAGCCAGCCTCAGGCAATTACAGACCCACTCCCCTGTCTCCTGCCTTAGAGTCACTGTCCTGAGCTGCCTGATGGTTCCTGCCTTAAGTGCAATTGCTTTGCATATTCTGTATGGTGTTCTACTTATTTGAGGTAGGAGTTTTTATCTCCTCCTTGCTACTCCATCTTGGATAGAAGTGTAGTTTTAGGGTGTTTTTCTTTCTTTCTAAGGAATTTTCTTCATTTTTAGGTAATTAGAATCATTTGGCCATATAATTTTATATCCTGTTTTTCTCACCCAACATTTTTTTTTTTTTTTGGCCAGTCCTGGGGCTTGGACTCAGGGCCTGAGCACTGTCCCTGACTTCTTTTTGCTCAAGGCTAGCACTCTGCCACTTGAGCCACAGGGCCATTTCTGGCCATTTTCTGTATATATGGTGCTGGGGAATTGAACCCAGGGCCTCATGTATACGAGGCAAGTGCTCTTGCCACTAGGCCATATCCCCAGCCCCTCACCCAACATTTTAAAACATAAGCTTTTTCATGTGACTTGTAACTTTCCATAGATGTTGCTTTGAAGAACATAACTGCTGTCAAGGCTATGGACTAGTTTCATTGACTTGCCCCAGCCCAGCAAGCTGAAAGGGGCCCTCCCCCAGCCCGTGCCTAGCACTCTGAGGCACTTCCTTACACGAGCATTCTGTACCCTGAACTTCAATGTGGCGGTGATTACAGACTGCAGAAGAAGCGTTTTTCAATTTAAATCCTTTTTTTTTTTTTTTTTTTGTGAATGGAGCAGGTGTCTGGAAGTCACAGTTATAGGAATAAAAGGGCCAGGTTATTCATAATTTTCCTGTAATTAAACTCATCTACTGTCTGGATGAGGCTCTGTGCCCAAAGTAAGAACTGTGGCTCCCACTTGGGAGCCCTCACTGGCACCAGCTTGGACCCCAGAGCGGGGTTGGGTATTCCTCTGCACTGGTCATTCTATGAAGGCCTCTGCCCTGAGCCCAGAGCAGGCCAAAGCCTGTTGTTAGAAGTCCCTCCCGATGGTCTCCATGGGTGTAGGAGGAGATAAACAGAGCACGTAATCAGGGGGTTCATAAGATAAACTGAGTGACAGCACAACACTAATTACTACTGTTTATTAAGGTTTGGGGTTAAATGTGCAACCTTCCTTTGAGGAGCAGGATGGGAAATGATGACTTAGGGAATTGAATTTCCTTGCTCAGTTCACACAGTGATGATGCCATTCTAACAGGGGCAGTCTGCCCCTCCAAGTTGTTTAGCTGATAGGAACCCATCAACTTTCCTTGCACAAGAAGCCCAGGAGACCCAGAGGGCCAAGATAGCCTGAGAAATGCCCAGACCCATGGAAAACTTCAGTCCTGGAACTGACCACTGGATAGCCTGACATACAAAAAGTCAAGAGCCACACAGAGGCCACACTTCCATTCCAAGGGAGTCATGTGGGCCCTCTGTCCAACGCAGGTGTCTCCTGGTCTCACGTCTTGCACCCAGACCCCTAGTGCCAGCGTCCTTTTTCTGTTTTGACCTCTCAAAGAGCAGGAAATTATTTAGTGATGTCAGGTACTACCCTGCCAACCAACACTAGCAGTGTAGTGCATTACAATATTTCTTAAGGAGGTCTCCAGGGGTCATCCTTCCAACTCTACTGATTAGAAAACCAAAGATGATGCCTAAGAGATAATCTGTCCAAAAGGAGTGATGGAGGCAGGATTTTTTATTTATTTATTTATTTATTTATTTATTTATTTATTTATTTATTTTTTGCCAGTCCTGGGCCTTGGACTCAGGGCCTGAGCACTGTCCCTGGCTTCTTTTTTGCTCAAGGCTAGCACTCTGCCACTTGAGTCACAGCGCCACTTCTGGCCATTTTCTGTATATGTGGTGCTGGGGAATCGAACCCAGGGCTTCATGTATGTGAGGCAAGCGCTCTTGCCACTAGGCCATATCCCCAGCCCTGGAGACAGGATTTGAACTGAGGTCCCTTAAGAATTCTGTAAAGCTAGAGTGACCACTGGGAGGGGAATATTTCATAGCTTACCAAGTTGTTGTTGTTCTTCATTTATCTCATTTGTGAATCTACAAATGTTGATGAGCAAGATGGAGACCGAGGGCATGCTGTGCTTCCCCAGGTGAGAGTGGAGGATCAGACAGATAACGGATATTGCACTCTTAATCCCTGGTCGCCCTGACCACACAGATTGATCTGAAGCTTCCTCTAAAGCTATTCTATGGATTAATTACAGCATGGAGGAGTCAGGGTCCTTGGAAAAAGGCAATAGAAACAGACTTAATGAATCAAAGCAGAAAAGCAGCTGGATGAAAGGATATTGGCTTGAATCAAGGACAGCCTGGCCAATGACAACCGTCCACACCCGGCCTTAGAATCAGCCTGCTTAAGGTGTAGCAACACCTGGTACCCAGCACTCCAGCTGAAAGCCTCACAAAAGACCTGTCACTATCTTAGGTCCTAGATGTAGTTCCCGTCATGAAAACCAGCCAGTCAAGCTTCCCTGAGATTCACCAGGCCATGTACTAAGTGCTTTCCTGTATTAACTCACTCTGTAGATGAGAAAACCAAGATAAAGAAAGGCAAGGCAGTTATCAAGATTAACCTTGGGGCTGGGGATATAGCCTAGTGGCAAGAGTGCCTGCCTCGGATACACGAGGCCCTAGGTTCGATTCCCCAGCACCACATATACAGAAAACGGCCAGAAGCGGCGCTGTAGCTCAAGTGGCAGAGTGCTAGCCTTGAGTGGGAAGAAGCCAGGGACAGTGCTCAGGCCCTGAGTCCAAGGCCCAGGACTGGCCAAAAAAAAAAAAAAAAAAAAGATTAACCGCCAAGAAGCTGGGAGGTGAAGGCAGGGTGGCTTGTACCCATCATCTTAGCTACTCAGGAGGCTGAGATCTGAGGATCATGGTTTGAAGCCAGCCCAGGGAGAAAAGTATGAAAGATTCTTCTCTCTGATTAATTACCAAAAAGCCAGAAGTGATGCTGTGGCTCAAGTATTAGAGCACCTGAGAGAAGTAGAGCACTTGAGTCTAAAAGCTAAGGGACAGAACCCAGGCCCTGAATTCAAACCCCCCTCAGTGGCACAAAAAGAAAAATATTAACAGCTAGTAAACAGAAGGACCAAGATCCTCCTGGATCACTGAACACTCTAACTTTTGCCACATTTATTGTCTGCCATTGTTTTTGATGGCTCCTCCTCCTTCCGGAGTTTAGGTTCCTGCATGGTTCCGAGTCCAAAACAAGGAAACCGCCTGTTCTGCCTCCGTTTCCAAGATGGGAGGTAAGGCCCTATAGCTGAGCCATCCTGAGACACCCAGCAGATGGGAGAGATTTCTTTTTTTGGGGGGGGGGGGGCAAGCCTCCAATGTCAAATGGTCCCCATTGGACAGAAACATCTCCTCTTCATGAAGGTTGTTCATCATGTCTAGCCCTCAAAACCTTTGGCTGCCAGGTGGGAATCCAAGGTACTCATACTCCTGGGTCTTAGTAAATGGGGTTGTTCCTGGTTTCCAGAGTAGACTGGTAACCTTTGGCATGAGCTGGTAGTCTGTCTTGGAGACAGTTGGGTGGGGTCCCCTAGGGGCCCAAAGGCCATTACCACTCAGGCAGGAAGCCCCAGTTCCAGATAGTGTCAGCAGCCCTTACTTACCTTCAGAGCCATGGCCCCACTCACTGTGTTCCTGAGAGCAAGGGGTGGGTTGGGGGATAGAGGGCTGGGAGGGAGCTGAAGGGAGTTGTGGGGAGAAGGAAGTCTTCATTCCCCTGGAGGCCCATCTCAAGGGGAGAAGAGCTGCTATCTTTGTGTGGCATTTTTTCAATGTCAGCAGTAGAGAAGTGAAATCAGATCATAGGGCTGTTTAATTGCAATTGATATATATTTTTTTAAAAAATCGTACTTTTTCAAGAGGGAAAAAAGGAGCATTCTCCACCCTTTCGGTTTCCAGCACAATCCTCTATCTGCTGATTCCATCTCATTCAAATCCAAACAAGCGCATTCATCATTCCCCAAAGTGCCATTCAAGCAGCTGCTCTCCGCAGGCCCGCACTTCGCTTCAAATGTTCCCCAGCCCAATTAAGCCCAGTGCAAGCCACGGAACCCCAGAGGCATAAGCTCTGAGGGGAGACACTCCCCAGGCACCCTAGAAAATGCTGTGTGGCTCCTCTGATCCCCCCAGGCAAGAAGGAAGTCAGCGGGAGCCGGAGACCTCTCACAAGCCCATGCCAGCTCCCAGCCAGCTCCTCCCTTCCTCTCTCTGGGGCTCCCTTCCCTTTCTTCACAGTCAGCTCAGGCTCCATCAAGGATGGCAAGCCGAGGAACAGTGTGCCAGGTTCCGCCTCACCTCCTGCCTGTCACCCTCCGTAGTTTATTTCCTGGCCTAGATTCTACTGATCCTCCACACAGCTCTCAAGGCCACTAGCACTCAGTGTAAAGGGTGTTTGCCACCCTGGGCTGCAAAAGTCCCCTGGGTCCTTTCCAGGACACACACTTGAACTTGGAGAGCTATAGTCAGAGCCAACAGCCCTCCCTGTGAGCTTTCTGTGGGCCGGACAGCATTCTGACTGCTCTGCCTCCTCCAAATACCGGACAGAGGATTTCCAAATCAGCCCCACCCCAATATCCTAGTATGTCCTATGATATGGACATGGAAGAGACAGAGATAGGTTGACTGACCCAGGGTTGCACAGTTGACAAGTAGAGGAGCTGGAATTCAGGCTCAAGCCATGCAGCTCTAGAATTAGAATATTTTTTTTTCTTTTTTGGCACTAGGGTTTGAGCTCAGGATCTAGTATTGCTAAGCAAGTTCTCTACCACTGGAATACACACACACACACACACACACACACCTCTTTTACTTTTTCTTTTTTTGCTGGTAGCCCTTTATTTTTCAGGTGGCACCTTGAGTTTTTGCCCTAGGCCAGCCTTGATCCTCCTGCTTATTCCTCCCAAGTACCTGGAGCTATAGGTACACACCATTCCATTTCGCTTGTAATTTGAGATGGGGTCTTGCCAACATTTTTATCTGAGTTGACCTCAAGCCTCCACCTTCCAGATCTCTGCCTCCTAGGCAGCTGAGATTACTGGTATGGAAAACTGCACCCAACCCTGATTTTGACCTCTTAACCTCTCACCAGGAGACACACATGAAATCCCTCAATACAGAAGCCACACTCTGGATAGAGACAAAGGCCACACCTGGGTTCTTTTCATGCCTCTCCCACCCCCACCCCATATACACTTAACAGTGTTTGGGAAAACAATAAATAGGTGAAGTAAAAACTAGGAGAACTTTGGAAATAATGCAATACTAATGCTATTGCTGACAAATGTTACTTATTAAGAGTGCACTGTATACAATGCATACTCCTTGTTTGAGGGGAGCTCTATAGATATTTGTTGAAAAACTAGGTACAGGAATCCATGTCTTTGGTATTCCTTGCTGACCCCTCCATGCCAAGGCCTAGAGTCTAGCCACACTTATGCAAAGCCCTTCTGGTTAATGTTTATTTGTTTCATTGTGACCCCTGGAAAATTTGTGTTCTACACACTGAGATACCAGTCCCACCAAGCAATAGCTTCCCTTTCTAAATGTGAAGTTTTATGATAACTTCCTATCCTAGGCGAGCAAAACAAAACGCCAGGGGAGACCCACTAAGTCAATTTAAAGGCCCATTAGTGGGCTGTGTAATTTGAAAACCATCACATTGCTTGAAGGTTATACATGAATAGTAGCTAGCACTAATTGCACACTCATAATCCAACTGTGCAGCTCATAACCACTGGATCCAGCCATACACAAGCCTTATTAGGCAGGTTGTTACAATCTGTAAGATAGAAACATGAGAGGACTGACGCCCAGACAGTCTGAGTAATTTAGCAGTGCTTCTCTGTCATGGGGATCAGCTACTGACACAGAATAGACAGCTGGAAACCTTGGTGGTGCCAACACGATGCACCTTTCTCCTGAGTTGGACGGCTCGCTGGAATGGCTAAGTACCACATGCATCTTGGCCTCATCCTGGCATCACTAGACCAGCTGGGATGTACTCGTTCCGTGATAATGCCAGTGGAACAAAAGCCCCTCCCCCCACTATGAAGCACATTTCCGGCCTCCACTTGCTCCCTATCTGCCACCTCCCAAGTCATAGGATGCATGGTTGCACTTCTACTGAAGGCTCAGGGCTTTTCAGAAGAGAAAAACACAGCCTTATGCATCTCAGCACAAAACTACTGTATGACTTTGCTCAGAACGTTCTGAGGATGTGGAGTCAAGTCCAAACTGCACTTGAAACTGGCCCATGTACATATTTACAAGACTTGCAATTCTTTGTGTCTGTGTACCCAGTGAATCCAGTCCCTTGAGGAGGAAGAGGGAGGGGGAGGGAGGAAGAGGAAGAGGAAGGGTGATAGGCAGGAATATAACTTATATCTCTTAGCTGAAATTTCCCCACCTTTAAAATGATGATACAGAGGAATACATTTTGACACACTGTCGAGTGACAAAATTAGGTCAGGGCCCAGCATACGGAGTAAGGCTTCACTTGTGCCACACTGTACCCGTTCTTATCGCATACATTTGCATGAGCACACAACCTTCGGTCCACAGGGGAGAGGTCAGAGAAAGGGTCCTATGAGTCTCACCAGCACTTACCTCACGGTGCTAGGATCTAGGGCAGGCACTTTTTCTTGTGTCCTGCTGCTGGCCACGTCAGTGCCTTCTCCAGGAGGATACTTGACGTAGATCATCAGATGAGGCAACACAGGCAGTCGTATTTTGCAAAACAACACCAAAACTATCCTTTCTGACAGAGGCTGTCTCCACCCACTGACTAGCCCCTCTCTGGAGCACAGTCCTACTATCTCTCAGATAGGGTGCCAGCCTAGGCACACCCTGTCCACATCTCAGCTTCATATCCTTGTTCCTCCTGCTGTGTGCCCTGAACACTCTGGATAGCTTATCTTTCACATCCCATCTCCCCTGCACAGTCCCACAATCTTTAAACAATGGGGAATTAATCACCACAGATGCCTTGTGAGGTTGATATTCATTCATTCATTTGCCCAAACATCCACTCTCTGTCCACTTAGTCATCAAATACTCCCTATGCCCACTCTACCAAGGTCTATGCTAGCTGTCAGAGACACAGAAATCAGTTACATACCCACTCTCAAAGAAATGCCAGACAGATAGGGTCAGATAGAGAGATACATAAATAAATAAGATAACAGCCCCAGCCTAAACAATGGCACAGACCAAGTACAACAGCAGCACAGAGGAAAACTTGGCCCTGGCCTATCCACAAGGTCACAAAGAAGTAAATATTACCTTCTTACACCAATAAAGCAATCAGGAGCCACAGTCTTGGAGCTAGAAGGCACCAAGAGGAATCCACTGAGGACTGCAAATATGTGCTCCACATTACAGCACTCCTCCCTTCTCATGACCATGGCAGACATTATCATTCAAACAGGGATCTTTCTCTGTGAACCTTTGAATCAACATCAATATAGATGTCTCTTGGTTTTCAAAGAACATTGCATCCACAATCACTCATGGGGTGCCAAATCTGTGGGTACTTAATTTCCTTATGTGTAATGATGCAGTATTTGCCTATAACCTCCACAAGTCTCCTCTAGATTACTTGTAATACTTGATTACAAATGAAAATGCTATGTAAATTGTCACTAAACTTTATCATTTAGGAAATCATGACAAGAAATAAAGTCTATATATGTTCAGGACAAATGCAATCTTTTTCTCTTAATAGTCTCCATCCTTGACTGGTGAAATATTTCATCCACAAAGATGAGGAATGGTTGTGCTCTGCCCCAGACAGGCATCACAGGCAACTGGAGCTGGTATGTGTGTCAGGTTCAATCCTAGATGGTAGGATGGAGACACAAAGGCTCAGAGACACTGAAGGCTGCTCAGTGGACTGATCTTCACATTCTTGCTGTTAGGCACCGAAGAAATGGTCACAGTCAGAGTTGCTGTGCATACATAGCTCCAACCGGCCTCCCTCCACCACTGACAGGTTGAACCCTCCTGATGGGAGGGGAGAAAGGATGGCCCTCAGCTAGAAAAATCCAGGAAGCATTATGGCAGGTGGCTTTTTGGCAGGCTTCATAAATTGCCAAGAGGATTAGGCAAGATAAATAAGCCAGAAGGTGCCAGGCCTACACACAGTCACAGGCCCCAGCTTGGAAGTATTTCATTTCTGATCATACTGGAATAGAGCAAGAATTATGGACAAAGTATGTAAACCTAAGTAGCCATATCCGATCAGTTACATGGCTTACTGTCATTTTTAATGCCCTGTATCTGCCTCTCTCCAACCTGAGAAACACTAAACCCAGATGCTTAAAAAACCACCTGATGCTTCAATATGTCAAGATGTGGCTGGTTCCCATGGGAGCATGTCCATGCTAGGAGAATCCTGGGCCCTACCCCAAGACTCTGCTGTGAACTGGAATCTAGAAAATAGGGCACTTGCCCCCTAGCCTGTAACACACACCCACACACCCACACACACACCCCTAAGCCCCTTCTCCAGAGCCCAGCCACACTACATATTAGAAGGAGTTGAGAGACAAAATGTGGCTCATGGGTTAGATGGCTTGTTAGAAGGCAATGTAGTCAAATGGCCTTGGAGTTGACTTCCAACTCCACACTTCTGAGTGGTGGGACTTAAGATAGGCATTTAGTCCCAGCTTTAGAACTTTCATTTTCAAGTGGCTAATAAGAACTACTTCATGTGCTAATTTAAGTTATGCATATGGAGAATATCTGAAAAATGCTTAGCACTAGTATTAACCCAATGCTTTGATCATTATGGTTAGGGTTCATGTACCAATTTAGGATGACTGGACAATCTGCCTCCTGGGGCCCATCTGAGCTACCCTCAGGGCAGGCTCACACAGACTCCCAGCTGGTCACAGGAGATGGACTCTGTGTGGATGAGTGGATGGCTGGAAGGATATCTGAATGGCTTATCAATTTCTGGAACAGGGACCACCAATGTAGAGATTAGGGTTGCTCAGTTTTGACATCCAGAATGCCAGCCTCAAAGGTCACATCTCCTTAGTAACCCTCCACGTTACAGAAGTTACCCAAACCCTTTCCCACCCTGTCCAGACCCCAGAAAGCTGACCTAGACCTTACTCTGCTGCCCTGCTTGGCTCTGCCACATCCAGTCTGGAGTCCTTACCTTCGCCTTCAAGGTCACTAGGCCACTGCTGGGCTGGGCACAGCTCTGTGGAGGACAGAAGCCCCACTCTGGGCTAGACCATGGCAGCAGCCTTGACACCTGGAGCAGGACGATCTGCCTGCAGGTGGGATGGGGAGGCTCTGAGTCCCTTCCAATGCCGCAGAGTGTTCCAGGTCTCAGGCTCTCAGCTCCGTCCTGCCGTGAGCACCATCCCTCCCCAGCTTTAATCAAAGGCTGCGAGTCACCCTGCTCAGCAGTCAATGTCTCAAGCAGCTGCCCATGGCAGCGGCTCAGGGCGGGCCTTCCTCCTATCTCCTGCAGTCACTTGACACACAGTAAATTGCTTTTCATGAACTCAAGCAGGAGGCAGTCCAGAGGGAGCCACTGCCTTGTGACGAGTGACATTCACAGGTACAATCTTCATTCTGCCCAGACAGTGATGGCAGAGGCTCCAAAATACCACAGCATGATGGCACCTGGCCCAGACTCCGAGTGGAGAAATGTCACTGGAGATGCTGACAGAGGTGGAACCATGTGCTAGCCTGTCTTATGAGAATACGAGGGCCTCTCCCACCTTGGGCTGTCCTGTGCATGAACAGAACAAGAAACATAGTGACAGAAGCCTGGGAACAAATCAATGCACCTTTCCCACCTGCTTCCTGAAAAGTCCACCATGAGCCTATGAGTCATGTGTTCCTGTCTTCTCCATCTTTATTCTCCTTCCCACCCCTTTCCAAAGGGCAGCTCTGTGCTGTGTGGGCTCCAGAGAAGGACCTGATGGTGGGCAGGGTTAGTGGCAGGCAGGGAGTGGCTCAGGGATCCATAGAGGTCACTGGCTTTTCTGCTTTGGATGAGAGGGGAAGGAAATGTCACACCCGGGGGTAGACTGGCTGCTTCTAATAGCCATAGCTGTGAATGAATACCTCCATTTCACAGAGGGGAAACTGAGATACAGAGAAGACAAAAGCATACCCCATTCCCATAGCTAGAAGCATCCAGATTGTTCTCTCTGAGGTAGGGTTAGGTAGATGAGCAGTACACAAATCATGACTGACACAGGTCTTGGATATGTGGTAGGCAAGTGAGCAGGCAGTAAGCGGATGGGGGAATGGATAAAGGTGGGGGACACATGGGCTCAAGGTATGGTTCAAGTGGTAGAGCACCTGCCTAGTAATCATGAAGCTCTGAGTTCAAATCCTGGTACTGTTCCATCCCCCTCCCCCCCACCAAGAAAATCTTGGAGGGTGTATGTTGAACTGTAAATCAATGTTGGAGCAAAAGATGGAGCCAGCCTTTGTCCCTACTGTCCAGACATTCCCTAGCCTGTTACACAGGCCCTGCAGCCAGGCAGTGGAGGCCTAAACCTGGGCTCAGTCTCCAGGAAGCCTGGGTCCTGAATAAGGGACTGAAGTGGGCACATGCACAGTAGAGGAAGTTGATTTCTTCATGCTCCAGCTGAAAACGGAAAGCACAACCCACCATGGCCCTGTCTCTTTCTCTGCAGGTGTGTGGACCAGGTTCAGGCCTGTGGCAGGAAGGCTGTATGGGAAAGTCCTGCCTGTGGATCTGTACAGGAGAGGCTCATACCTGCTAGAGCAGGGGCGGCACACCTGCGGGACGGTGGTACGTTGTACATCTCCCGGGCCTGGGCGTCCTGGACTGGCCCAGCACTCCACTGCTTCCTCGTCTCTGCTGGCAGCAGCTTCTCACATCAAAGCACTGCCTCCTCCATTATTCACTAAGTGCCTCCCCGCTCCCCGCCACGGGACACTCCTTTCTGGGCACCTGTCACCCTTAGAGCTTTGATCATCCAACACTTCTCTCTGCCTGCCTATTTCATTTTTAAATATAGTCATTTCCTAACTCATCTCCTAGTCCATCAGCAGGGACAGCTTTTCAAGCACTCAGGCCAAAACCTTGGGATTGTTCTGGAAGAATTGCTCCCCTCTACCCACACCCATCCGATATCCAATGACATCTCTACCTTAGCCTGAGCCCTCACCTCCTTCTTGCCCTTCCCCAGGCCCTATCTTCTCAGCTTAGCAGCTACAATGAGCCTGTTCAAAGGGTCAGATCGCACCCTCCAGGCTAGAAACCTGGGTGGCTCCCAGCTCACTAGGGCAAAGCCAAAGCCCTGCAGTCCTGCCTGCCCCTGCCCTGGCCTCTCTCTGAGTCTCATGTTCCTTACTAATTCTGGGGCCTCCTGGATGTTCCTGGAAGGCCAGAGGCCCATGCGGGCCTCAGGCTCTCCTGGAGACCCTCCTCCCCACTCCCTACCCTGCCCCACTCCCACCCTCCTCCCCACTGCCTTTCTCTGCTCACCTCTGCTTTCTGCCACATGTGACACCATCTCACACATTCCTAATTTGCTTATGTATTGTCTCGTGTTCACTCTACAGGTCATCAGAAGCACAGATTTTTGTCTGTTTTACCCATCTTTGCATCTCAAAGCCTAGGCACACTGTAGGCACCTAGTAAATATTTGCCAAACAAATAAAATACAGGCTGTTAGGAGTCGCAGTAATCTAGCAGCTTGCAAAAAGTAGAGAAAACAAAAGTGACAGAAGAAAAAAAAACAAAACACAGCCATATTACCTAAGCATAGTGTATCATCAATATCTTGGGACAGTGGTTCCCAGTTCCTTTTGTTAAAATTCATGTAAGCTTGTCAATGTTCTGTCCCAGGCCATTTCCATCTTAGCATATCATAGCTTATCATAGCATATCATATCATGTCGTCTTAGTCTTTCCTGCAACAAGACCAATGGCAGATGTTATTGTTTATTCAGAGGGCGAAACAGAAGCTCTGAGAGATGACCAAGAGGGCCCAAGTCTAAACAATTGTCTTAATGATAATGTTAATATTGGACATCACACATTTTATCTAGACTTAAAAAATTAATTATATCATGATGATTTCTACATGTCCCAAATAGTTTTTGTGTATGTTGGGGGAGGGGGACTACCAGGGTTTGAATTTAGGAACTCAATGCTTATTCAGCTTGCTAGCTTAACTGGCACTCTACCACTTGAGCCATGCCTCCAGCTCAGCTTTTGGCTAGTTATTTTTGAGGACATTTTTGTCTAGGTTTCCCTTGAACCATGATCCTTTCCCTCTCAGCTTCCCAAGTAGCTAAGATTACAGGCATGAGCCTCCATGCCCATCTGTAAACATAGTTTTTAATGCCTATGAAACAATTTGCCAAGAAAACATGCTACTATTTCACTAACCAGTCCCATATCATTTAGGAGTTAGGACATTTCTAACTTCTTCTTCTTACAAATAATAAATGAGTATTCTTAACAACAAAGCCTTTTCCATTCTGATTATTTTCTTCATCTTTATTTCTAGAAAGGAAAACCCCAGAGATAAAGTTGGGCAAACTTTTCAAAAAGTTTCTAAATGGTTGTCACTAAATGCCATGTTATGACTGTGACGGCCCGACTTTGGGGCATGAGTGTTGGGGTGCTGGAGGAAGGGGCTGGTAGGGGGGTGTTCATATGTGTTTTCCTGCCATATCTCTGTCCTGTGCCTGGACCAGAATGGTTCGCATTTCTCCCTGCAGGCACACGAGGCCCTCGTTCATTATTGAAGCTTCAGCCCTCTGTGTAGCTGCAGCCAAGGTCTTTGGTCCAGCACATTAATATTGCAGGCAGACTCTGAACACCTAAATATTTGATCAGAGTGTGCTAGGCTGTCAATGAGCTGCGTTCAGAGCAAGTTCAACCCCCCTCCCCTTCTGCTGTACTGAGGGCAGCAGACTTGAGACCCAACCACCATCAGAAGATGTAGTCTGTGGAAAGCTAATCACTGTGGAGAACAGGTTAAAACAATAATGACACATGTTACAGCAGCCCCAGGCTTCACCCTTGATATTCTGCACCTGAAGCCTGCAGCGCTGCCCTGCTTCTGAGTAGGGGCAGAAGCTGGGGCAGGGTCCACAGCCCCCAGCCTGGGGCCTGGCATGCAGTAGGCCCAAGAGTGGAAGTCTTGTGCTCAGATACTGAGAATGCTTTTTCAGTTTATCCACTTGGTATTTATTATGCATCTGCTGGGTTCTGGGCTCCACACTTACATATTTGGCAAATATTATTTTAGTTGCACGTACAAGAGTGATGAACACATAGTGCCCCAAAGGGGTTACCTATAATAATAATATTAATAAACGCTACTTATTTGTTATCATTATTATCTCAACTCTATGAGGTAAGTCTGACTATTATTCCCATTTTACATCTGGGGAACAGAGGCTCTCTGATAAGACTTTGCTATTCATTCCATATGTGAGACCTGCATTTGGACGCATGGTCCTGGTCCAGGATCTGGGTCTTCTGGGGCTCTGTATTCACCTGTGCAGGCTCCCCCTGCCCAGGTCTCAGCATCTGCTCCTTACCCAGCTTTGGCCATAGAGAGAGAGGGAGGGAAAAACTCCTGGGGCTTGTATATCTACTTCACCCTGCCCTGACAGACATGGCCCTATCCAAGGAGAAAGACCCTATTTTTCCTGGAGGAGGCCCCTGTTTCTCACCCTTTCTAGGCTCCCTGGCCTGTGTGATGAGGATCTGCAGGGAAAATGGGAGGAAGGGATGGACATGACTGAGAGAGTGGCGTAGTGCAAGCAGTGGTGATGAGAGAACCCTGTGGCAGAGAAGTGGCCCTCAGGGACACCCCACCCCCAAATGAGACTATCTGGAGCAGCCACGTCCCAGACTCAATGGAGAGTGAAGATCGCCCTGTTCAGGGGCCAAGACTCACCTGTGTGCCTGAGGGCCGTCTCTCCTCGCCCTGGGCAGCACTGCCCTCTGCTCACTCTGTGACACTGCGTGCCATCTCAGGCCCTAAGAATCTTAATCTCACTCTGTGAAAACAACCAAGCACACAGGCACAGACTTCATCACACTGGTGTCCATCATGGTGGAGGTAACAGCAATGCTCAATGCACCTGATTGGACCAGGCCATGCATGTGCTCATTGGGTCCCTCCCATTCATGTTTCATTCAGTCATTCATTCTTTGTGCTTGTTGAGAGGGGCGTGGCATTGTATCTCCATCTTAAACCTAAGAGACTTCTCATCACACTTAGCACTAAAATCATACTCCTCAACACCCTGCCATGGCCCATCTCTCCAGTGTGTCTGTTTCCCCACCGTACATTCCTCCTCTGAATCTTCCTCCTCACTTCCCCCACCCTCCTGGTGCAGCTCCAGATGAACCCCTCCCCCCCACCTCTACTCATTGGAACCTGTCACTCTGTTTGAGTTGCCCAATAAAACTTCTTACTTTGCAAACTACTCTTGATTGTCTCCTGGAAGCTTCAGAGCCCCCCTGAGAACAGGGGGACGTGTCTTGTTCCTTGCTATCACTCAAGGATTGCATGCATGCCTGGGCACATAGGAGGAAAGAAGTGGGGCCGGGCACTGGTGTGGCTCACACCTGTCATCCTAGCTATTCAGGAGGCTGATATCTGAGAATTGGAGTTCAAAGCCAGCCCCGACAGACAAACCAGAGAGACTCTTACCTCCAACTGACCAGCAAAAAGCAGAAAGTGGAGGAGCCTACATGTTTGGGGACCCATGGGCCACTTGTAGGATCTCTTTATTGGCCTTGCCCTTTGAAAGAGAAGCAGGCAGGTGTTCCTTTGCCTAATTTCCAGAGGAGCCCCCACAGAAGAGACTGGCAGCCAGGTGAGCCTGACACCCTGTTTGGTACGCTGGCTACAGCCTTTCTCTCATGCTTCCCACAGCGCCAGGAGTAGGTTTGTGGTAATGTCCAAATCAATTATTGAGGAGACTTTTTGCAAGGCTGGGATGAGACACAAGGCTAGGAGCCAGTGTGGGGGGTGGGGGGCTCAGTGCTCTTGGGTCTGCCAGGTCCAGTTCCTCCCCAGTTCCCACTGGCTGTCCTGGCCTCTTCGGGGGTGGGTGACAGATTGCTGTGTAATTATACCAGGTAATGGGACAGTAATGAGTGAGACTGTCCTCACCCTGGCTTACAGAACCCATAAAGGGGGGGCCAGGCCAGGACCACAGGCCTGAGTGGACAGGAGGGAAGCCCCTGACAAATCTGGGCAGTGCCTGCTCCTCATTGGAGTGGGGACCTCCTGCAGGGATGAAATGGAGGGCAGGCAGGGGTTATCTCTTGTGGGAGTAGGATGTGGTTGTTTGTCTGGAGAGGCCTGAAGTAGAGGTTGGGCCTCCTAGGGAGATAGCAAGGCACACATGGGACCAAGGTGTGCTTCTACATGGCAGGTGTGAGGACGTGGGCTCCAGGAAGGTTGTTGACCCTCTCCACTGACCCTCAGCTCAGAGGAGGCAGGGTGGAGCCCCAAGAGGTAGGGGTATGAGTAGTGCCTTCCTGTTTTTCCCAAGAACTGACCTCATCTGCCCAAGGTGGTCAGAGGAAGAGCCTGCCTCAGGCTAAGGGCCAGGGCATCCAGGCCTGCTCTCCCCAACCCCTCAGACCAGCATGGCAGAGGCTCTGAGTCTGAGGGGAACCTCAGGTCTGGAGAGGACAGAATCCTGTGGCCACCCGGCCTGGAGTCTTGTGTAGCAATTATCCCCAGGAAGGGCTATTGCCGTTTCCCTGAGGGAAAGTCCTTCCTCCCCTGTCCCCAAGCGGTCCTCCAAGTCTCCCTTGCAAGCATGATTTTTCTGAGGCACATTTGAGATGCACACAAGGAGGTCAGTGTCTAGCAGACCTGCTCTTAGTCAAACAGTACCCTGCTTGAGTGGAAGAAGGTGGGAGAAAATATTGCCTAGACACACCCAGCTGCTCACATTACATTCCCGACCAGAGTCATGGCCAGGGGCTGCAACAGGCTTTGGTGATACCAAAATATATCCCTTTGGTACATTCTGTTGAGTGGTACTAGTTGGGCGGGGCAGGGCAAGCCACCTTGAGTAGTAGGAATGGTGAAGAAGAGGATTCTCAGCTGGAGACAGGCACCTGAGTCTTGAGTTTCTTTCTAGAAGTGCCCAGGGCAAGTGAGTACTTCAACTGGCATGTTCTGTTCATTCAGGGTATCCCTGAAACCTGTATGTTTGGGGAGACAGTGTGGGGCACAGGACTCAAAACCAGTAGGTTGAGAACCTGGCTGCTATGTGCCATCTGTGTGACCTTGGCTAGCTTATCTGACTTAATTCAGCCATCACCTCCTCATCTATTGCTTTAGTGTCAAACACCATCCTGACATAAAGCCCATGCTCCCTTCCTCATGGCCCTAGAGCTGGCCGCCTGGCTCCTGTTCACCCCTCGACCCCAAGAAGCACACTGTTTGTAGAAGGTGATGATATGAGCCACGGACCTCAATGTAGAGAGCTCAGTGTGCATGATGGGGCAGTCTAGAGGACACAAAGAAGCCTGGCCACGATTGGACTCTACCTGGGCCTCAATTTCCTTGATGTCTGCGGAGATCTTAGCCTTGTTCTGCCTACCTGAGGGGCAGGGGGGAAGGGATAGAACTGATCTCCTTCCCACAGTGGCCCGAACCGGCGGGCACCAACTCACTTAGTCCATCTGGATACAGGTGCAGCCACAGAGGCACAGCCAGTGGTGGCTGGCAGGGCCGTGCCAGGCTGCAAGGTCAGAGCTCAGCACCATGCCACAGTGGGGTGGGGGGTTGCTTTTCAAGGTCTTGGGTTGGAAGCCTTCTAAATCCCAACCATGGCAGGACTAGCCAGGGCCAGGAGTGTCCCGGCTTCCGAGACTGGAGCAAGTGGACTGTCCTACAAAGTAGACTTGGAGAAACTGACGCCCAGGATGGAGGCTGTGGGTGGGGCTGTGGGAGGAGGGAGGGCAGGTGATTTGGGGTGAGGGTTGGACAGATTGCTGTTTGTATCAGCAATAGTTACCATCCTTCCTTCACCAGCCTAAGACAGATCTGTGACAGCCATCCATCTCCCAACTCTGCCAGAATCCTGGAAGATTGAGGGAGAGGGAGAGGAGAATGAGGTGCCTGAGACCTAGTAAGAGGCACCTGTTCCCACCCAGAAGAGCAAAAAGGAAGGAAGTAACACCCCCACAAAGCCCTCGCTGGCTAGGCCGGGGGAGGCTTAACCTGCCTTGTGGGATTAGAGAACAAAAACCAAGAGAAAAACAAGAAAGTAGGAAAGAAACCTAGTCAGCCCTCCACATCTGTGAGTTCTACCAACTGCAGATCAGAAAATTATTGTGGATGTACTAATCATGCACAGATTTTTTTTAAAAGCCATTATTCCCTAAACAATACATGATAACAACTATTTCTATAGCATTTACATTAAGTATTCTAAAGCATGTAGAAATAATTGATTCAAGAGGACATGCATAGGTTATGTGCAATGTCATAGTATTTAGTATGAGGGACTTGAGTATCCTTAGACTTGGGTATCCTGGAGGGGAATGGGGGTGAAGGATTATCCGGGAACTAGTGTCCCACAGATAAAGAGGTAATGGTAACAATGGAGGGCCTTGTGGCCAGCCAGCACGGAAGGCCAGCCAGCGGGGAAGGGAGTTGGCAGGCTGGGTTAGGCCAGGCAGGAAGATACTAAGTTGTACACAGCTGAAAGTCTGAGAGTCAGCATTTGCTGAGCACCTTTTCTGTGTCTGGCAATGTTCTGGGCTCTGTTTTTCTGACAAAGAAACTGAAACTTAGAAGAGAGAAAGAGGCCAGTCATGGGTCCCACAGGGGCTGAGTCTGAGTTAGTGTCTTACTGAGTCTGAGTATCTTGCAGTTTTTGCCTTCCTAGAAGTTGTTGTCAGAGAAAAGAAACCGATTCCTACCAAACTCCAGTCACCCAACAATGGGTGAGCTGTAAAATAGGCCTTTGGAGGACAGAGAAGGGCAGAGGAGTTAAGAAAAATTAAAGACTTTCTTGAAGGTGGCTGGGAATATGGCCTAGTGGCAAGAGTGCTTCCCTCAAACACATGAAGCCCTGAGTTCGATTCCCCAGCACCACATATATAGAAAATGGCCAGAAGTGAGGGCTGGGAATATGGCCTAGTGGTAAAGTGCTTGCCTTATATACATGAAGCCCTGGGTTTGATTCCTCAGCACCACATATATAGAAAAAGCCGGAAGTGGTGCTGTGGCTTAAGTGGCAGAGTGCTAGCCTTGAGCAAAAAGAAGCCAGGGACAATGCTCTGGCCCTGAGTCCAAGGCCCAGGAATGGGAGAAAAGAAAAAAAAAAAAAGAGTTTCTTGAAGAAGGTAGCCTCTGACATCTGGGCTGCTGTGTGCCTCTCCTGAAGAAGCAAACTTCTGGGGGATAAGAGAGGGTGTACCTCTAGTTCCCGTTGCCAGATTAGCCGAGACAGGAGGATCACTTGTGCCCAGGAGTTGAAGGCCAGCCTAGACAACAAAATGAGACCCTATCTCAAATAATAAGTAAATAAATGGCAATGAAGAAAGACAGGACACAGGAGAGGGCTGGTTAGGGCAGTAATCAGAGAACCATGAGGGGGTAACAGGAGGCCGGGCGCTGGTCTGGAGAGAAGTTGGGAGGGGATGCCAGGCAGTCCCCTGGTGGGTCCTCAGGGAGCCTTCTGAGTTTGAGTGTGGAAACAGGCATGGGAAATGCCTAGGAGGAAGTTGAACAGGGCCAAGTCACAGAGAAGGAACAGAAAGGGACTGGGTATGGAGTGGGACACCAGCGGGGCTTCTGCTTCTGACCCCTGTGTTGTCAGGGAGTCTGACTCTGGCTTTAGACACATCTGGACTTAGGTCCTGGCTCTACCAGGGTCTCTCTAGTGGGAGACGTTGAAGCATCCATCACCTGCCCTACCTGAGCCCTGGCTTCCCCTCGCTATAATGGAGAAGATCACCATGTACTTCCTTATGGAGTCATGGGAATGGCAAGCTAGGACTTGCCAGGGCTCTTCGTTTAACCTTTTGACCTAGGAGTAGGGGCTGTTATGACCCCGCCTCCCCAGTGGCTGGTAGCTCTGGATGTAAAGTTGTGGGTGTTCTCTCCTACCACGGGACAACTGAGATGGGCTTACGGGTTCCATGTGTGGCTGCAGCCCTGGTGTACCTGCTTCACTGTTTGACCTCCCTTTACCTCATCCTGATTCCTCCCCTCCTTCCCACAGGCATGGATCTTTAGTAAATAATCCTCTTCTCTGAGTCTGCTCCTACGCAACCCTGCCTGTGGCAGGACCTACTTGATGGAAGTGGGTCCTGTCCATCAGCCTTGCCATCCTGAGACCGGGCAGTGCCCACATGAGCAGCATGGCCCCCAATGGCCCCCTAGGGCTCCCACCTCTATGAGAGGCAAGGGATAACCTTACTGCAAAGAGGAAGATTCCCATAAGGCAAGCCAGAAAGGGCCTTGGAATCATGTTGATCCCTACAGGGAACTGGATGGTTGCCCCCAGAAACATAAGATCCATGACTAATCTCCTATAAATGTTACTTCTTTTTTTTGGGGGGGGGATCTTTGTAGATGTAAATAAGGACTTTGGAGTTGAGAGACCATCCTGGATTATCCAATGGCTACCATCTGTACCAGACTGAGAAAGATAGAGGCATGAACAGGAAGGTGATATGAAAACAGAAGACTGAAGTGATGTGGCCACAAGGCAAAGGAACCAGTAAACACTCAAAATTGGAAGACATAAGAAAGGAACCTCTCAGAGCCTCTGATGGGAGGACTACCCTGCGGACCCTTGAGTTTCTGGCCTCCAGCACTGTGAAAAGATATTTCTGTTGTCCTGAATCATGACATTTGTGGTAATTTGTTACAGCAGCTCCAGGAAACTAATACAGTTTCTATTCCTCTCCCTTAAGAAACTCTTTCCTGAGCTGGAGTCAGAGGAGAGAAGAATACTGGGAAGAGAGTCTTTTATCTTAGATTTAACCTTGAGCAGCAAGTGTTCAGGGTGGGTGGAAAGAAGTCAAGTCAGCAAGAGTATATAACTTGGAATTGAGAATCATGCAGATGACATGAGAATATGGAGTTCTAGAAGAGAGAGAGAAGGAAGACATCATTTGACAGGGCCCAAAATCCAATCACAGAGCATGAGCATGGAACACTTATATAAAAGTTTAGTACTTGCATTAGCCAGGCAAAATCATCTAACACACAGTCTTATATCAGACTACTCAACATCTCATGTAGCATACGGACTACAGTACAGAAGGTGAAAACCAGGATGGTGGCGAGAGGGTAGGAGACACGGCATGATGGGGAGAAAAATGTGCTGCCCAAAAGACACTGACAACAGAATCCATCACAGAGTTTCAGTAATTTCGGATACTCCTAGCCTCAGCTTAGACTTGCTGCTGACTTAGAGCTGCTGCTCACTGCAGCTGCCCAGTCTCCACAGAGAGTGTCTTACTGCATGACTCTGGCTTACAAAAGACCAAAAGTCAAAATTTCTGGGTGCCAGTGGCTAATACCTATAATCTTAGCTACTCAAGAAGCTGAGATCTAAGGATCACAGTTTGAAGCCAGGGGGGCAGGAAAAGTCTGTGACGTTCTATGGCCAATTAACCACCAAAAAGACAGAGTGGAGCTGTGGCTCAAGTGGCAGAGCACTAGCTTTCAGCAAAAAAGCTAAGGGACAATGCTTGACTCTAAGTTCAAGTCCCAGTACCAGCACACATTTAAGAAAGCCAAAATTGCGAGTACAGTTCTTTACCATTGTAAGGCTGAAAAAAAATCGTAAATTGAATAATCCTGAGTGACCAATGTAGTGAGTTTTCATACACCCAGTTTCTTTCCTTATGGTATATGGACATTGGTAACAATTAATCAATAGCTTTGCAAATATTCTTATTAACTAGAGTCTATACTTCATTCAGATTTCATGAGTTCTTAACCTAACAAATCCTTTTTCTGTTTCAGAATCTCTTATTCCTACCCAGGATACCATATCCTAGTTGGTCTTCATGTCTCCTTAGGCTACTCTCAGACAGATGTTCTTATTTTTGATGAACTTGACAGTTTTGAGAAAAATGGGTTAGATAGTTGTGGAATGTCTCTACTGGGATTTGTCTGCTGCTTTCCATGAGGAAAGATCTCAGAGGCCGAGTCACTTATGACATCAATGTGTTCTGCCAGCTCCCAGTAGCAGGCAGCTTCTTCTTCCGATAAGTATGTAAACAGCATCAACAGATTCGTCACCGCCGATGCTGACCTTGCTCACTGGCTGTGATGGTGTTTGTTGGCTTTTTCTACTGTAATGTGAGCTCCTTCTTTCTCTTTCTGTTCTGTTTTCTTTGAAAGAAGGTCACCTAAGGAAAAGGAGAGATATGAATATTTAAGAGGAAATTTGCATGGTCAGCTTTTCTTAAAATTCAATGTTGAAAAGTACCATATATATATATATATATATATATATATATATAAAGCAAGGAAAAAAAAATAAACCTCAGTGCTGAGCCATCCAGGCATGGTAGTGCACGGATATCATCCCCAACATTCTAGAGACCGAGAGAGGAGGATCTCAAGTCTGTGGCCAGCTTAGGATTCTAGCAAGAGCCTGTCTCAACAAACAAACAAACAAAAAAACAAAACAAAAATCCAATGCTGACAAAGATGTGAAGAAATAAACACTCTCATGTTGCTGCCTGGTGGAAGGTAGATGGTCACTGAAGACAATTTGGGTTTTTTTGGGTTGCTTTTTTTTTTTTTTGGCCAGTCCTGGGGCTTGGACTCAGGGCCTGAGCACTGTCCCTGGCTTCTTTTTGCTCAAGGCTAGCACTCTGCCACTCTGAGCCACAGCGACATTTCTGGCCATTTTCTGTATATGTGGTGCTGGGGAATCGAACCCAGGGCTTCATGTATAGGAGGCAAGCACTCTTGCCACTAGGCCATATCCCCAGCCCCTTCTGAAGACAATTTGGTACATCCATCAAATGTTAAACACACATGCTCTTTTGCCGGGCTAGGTTAGCCTCCCCTGGCACGGGGAGGTTAAGCTTACTCTCTTATCTGTGCTCCCTTTCTCACCCTCTCCCCTGGTTGCCCGACCAGCAGGCAAGGCCAGGGTGGAGTGGGGGGCTAGGGAAGGCCTCAGGTGCATGTGGCTGAACGAGATCCCCTTTCCTCCCTCCTTACCCACGAAGGAAGCCAGGCGTATGAGGAGTCTCGGAGAAGGCTTCAAGAGCAAATCTGATTTAATAGGGGAGTGGCTAACAGTTAATATAGTAATGCTGACAAGAAAAGGGGTGATAGACCAGGAGCTGGCGATAGGCTGGCGAGCTTGTCTTAAGACCCCCTCATGGGCTAACGTCACTCCCATAGCACCACCCCTGGGCAAAGCCCGCGAAGAGGGAAGCACACATGCTAGCTGGTGAGAAGTTGGGGGGCTGGTTGCAAAGCCACCCCTTCTGGTTCCAGACCCAGAGAGGTGTGGCTTGCTTCCACACTGCCCCAGGGCTGGGGGAAGGGCAGGGTCTCGGGATAGCTTTCCTTGCCCTTCCCCACCCCCATCAAGGCCAAAGCTGAATCCCCAACACTCTGACCCAGAAAGTCAGTCCGTCCGGCAGAACTGCCTACTCACGGGCACAGTGGTAACTGGGCAAGAAAGCCTATGACAGCCCTGTTGGCAGATACCAAAAGCGTGACTCTACTGTCTGCTCACTGATAGGACAATGGCCAAGAAAACTAGCATATTTGTGCCACAGAGTACTAAGCAGCCATCAAAAAGAAGACAGGAGGGCTGGCACCTGGTGGCACACGCCTATAATCCTAGCTACTCAGGAGGCTGAGATCTGAGGACAGCAGTTCTAAGCCAGCCCAGGCAGAAAGTCTCCGGGAGATTCTTATCTCCAATTAACCACACAAAAACCGCAAATGGAGCTGTGGCTAAGTGGTAGAGCGCTAGCCTTGAGCAAAAAGAGGCTCAGGGACAGCTCCTGGGCCCCGAGTTCAAGCCTCACAACTGGCAAAAGAAAAGAAAACAGTAGGACTAGCTGGTAGGTCCAGCTGGTAGATGTGGTTCTGTGGCCATGTAACCTAATAACCAAATGCTAGCAGATGTGTGCATGTACACAGTATGCATGTGAAACTCCTGCCCAAATTCCCCTTCCACCTTCGTTTTAAACTGAGGCTTTGTACTGTTTTGTACACAGCCCAGGGAATTTCTACAGCATGTATCAGATATAGGATATGATAGAAAGTTGCTCTAAATGAAATTTCAGTGTGTGTGTGTGTGTGTGTGTGTGTTCACAGGCACCTGTGAGCACTGGTACTAGTGTTGTAGGGAGCAGAGCTGACTCCATCTTGACTAGGGAAACATGGTAGGAAATGTTGGGGGGAATAGATTAGGTCAACCTGACCCCCAAATTCTGCTTCTGTAAATGGCTTGCTTAACTTGTTTGTTGCTTGCTCTACCCCCTGCGTCAACCTCCTACATCTGTGCTATGCTTTACCAATTTGAGGACTGCTCAGGGTCACAGTGTTAGCTCTTGAGTCTGCACTGTGTCCCTGGCTGGTCAGTTTGCTTTTTGCTTCCCCAATAAACCCAGCTTTTTGCTTGAGACTGTCTCTGGGTGGTGGAAACTCGAAGGGACGGGGAATCCCTCCCTCGAACCCTGTAACACTAGGACTTGAACTCAGAGCCTCAGGCTTTCACTTGACCTTTTTTGTCAAGGCTGATGCTCTACCACTTGGGCCACATCTCCATTTCTGACTTTTGGCTGGTTAATTGGAGATGAGTCTCTCAGATTTGTTTGCCTAGGCCAGTTTTGAAACTTGAGCCTCAGACCTCAGCCTCTTGGGTAGCTTGGAGCCATCAGTGCCCCATTAAGTTGGAATGTATGTATGTATGTATGTATGTATGTATGTATGTATGTATGTTATGGGGTTCGAGGGAGGGGATTCCCCTTCCATCCAAGAGTCCACCACTCAGAGACAGTCTCAAGAAAAAAGATGGATTTATTGGGGAAGCATAAAGTAAACTGACCAGCCATGGATGCAGCACAGACTTGGGAGCTGAACTGCGACCATGAAAAGCGGACTGATGGGCCAGGGACACAGGGCAGACTTGGAAGCTAACACTATGACCCCGAGCAGTCCTTAAATTGGGGTTTATAAAGGTAAAAGCATAGCACAGATCTAGGGGCTTGACACAAGGGTACAGCAAACAACAAGTGAAGCAAGCCTGGCACAGATGTAGGAGGTTGACGCAGGGGGTAGAGCAAGCAACAAACAAGTTAAGCAAGCCATTTACAGAAACAGAATTTTAGGATCAGGTTGACGTAATCTACTCCCCCCAACATTTCCTACCATGTTTCCCTAATCAAGATGGCATCAGCTTCCTACAACATATGTATGTATGTATTTGGTGATGGTTCTGTGGCTTGAACTCAGGGCCTGTCCCTGAGCCACTGCCATTAACTTTTTAGCTCAAGGCTGGTTCTCTACCACTTAAGCCACAATTCCACTAATGTTTTTTAGGTAGCTAATTGGAGGTAAGAGTCTCATAGACTTTCCTGTCTGGGCTGCCTTTGAATCACAGTCCTCAGATCTCAGCCTCCTGAGTAGCTAGGATTATAGTGCCTGGCTGAGCTAAAATTTTTAATCAAGAAAACAAAAGAAAGGAGTACACTATATATGCAGACATGAACTTCTGCGAGATGTAAATTCAGAAAATCCTTGCAGGCTTGATACAAATGGAAAAGGCGTGCATTTCAACAGACCCCCAAGCAGCTATTACCCAGCCACGCTCTGAGGAGCTCACGGGAGGGACAGGGATCCAGCTTGTCACTTCTTCATACTTCTCTGTAATGCTTGACACTTTGTAAGATAAGCAAGAATTGCTTCACTGAGGAAATGCTTTTAATATTTATAGTTTTTGACGATTTGAATTGAAGGAACTCACATGGCTACTTGTGAAAGAAGCGTGAGTTGGGGGAAGGGGACCAGGGTGGCTCAGACCTGCCAGGTAAGAGCTATCATGTCCCAGTGACAAATACAGGAGATAGAAGAGATTGGGTTGGGGAATTATTTAGGTCTAATGGAAAAGACTTGGTGATTTTTTTTTTTTTTGAGAGTGATGTTTCATGCAAGGTCCTGTGGGAAACAGAAGACACATCTAGGTGGACGCTGGAGGACAATGTAACAAAGGGCCTGGGCAGCCTAAGGGAAGCCACCAAGGGATGGTACTGAGCCAGCCAGGGAGTCAAGCCTATAATCCTAGCCACTAAAGATGTTAGGATCTGAGGATTGCAGGCCAAAGCCAGCCTTGGGCAGGAAAGACAGAGAAACTCTTATCTCCAATAAACTACTCAGATGAAAGAAGAAGTGGCAGAATGCTAGCCTTGAGCAAAAATAAGTTCAGGGATAGCACCCAGACCAGAGGAGGAGGAGGAGAAAAGAAGATTGCATTAGAGCTTAGCTCCCAATCGACCTAGCTTCCCATGGTGGACCCCTAGGCACTCTTAGAGGTCACCCACCCTCTACCCCTACAGACCAAGCACACACCTCCCTGCCTAAGTGTGGAAGGGCCTCCAGGTGGGCATGCACAGAAGGGTGGGGAGGGCGGGTCTCTGGAGATCTGCAGCAGGAGCTGAGGAATGGGGACTGGGTCTGCCCTATTACATGCAGCCCACGGAGCCAGGGCTTCAGGCTGGGTTACCAAGGGTTTGCTCAGGTCAGCTGTGCTGGGAGAACTTGGTCCATTCCTTGTGCCCAGGTAAGGGATGTCTTTGAGGAGCTTGTGGAAGAGTGAGCCATGGGAGAGGCAGTATGAGGGTCAATGTCATAGCAGTCTGCAAGGGCCAGCAGTCCTTCTAGGACAGACACCCAGAGCTGGGCAAATGAAGCCATCTGCAGAGAGAACAAGGGTCCACTAGAGCTGTCAGAATATTCCATGGGATTCTGTAGTCAAGTCCCAAAAGGGGCTGGAGTCATGGGGTGGTGGAGTGGGGAGAAAACAATGAACAAAGAACGGTCACTGGGCTGAGCTTTCCTTCTCTAGCCCACCTCCAGTGTCCACAGTCTTTAAAAATCTCCCTTTCCAGTTGCCCCTTTGTCATCACAGGGGAAAGTGAACCTCGAGGGAGACATTGAGTCTGCCCAGAACCATACCATGTCTAGGATAAATCTTGTCCTTTAAGTCGGCCTTTCCCTGAGGCAGTCCTTTAGCTTCCATGGGCTGAGTTCACCCCATCCAGGACAAGGCTAGCATATAATTTGAGGGCCCCAGCACAAAACAGAAAGGTAAAAATCATTGCTCATAAATAATAAGGAACCTAAGAGTGTAAGTGCTAAGCTATGTTGGGCTGCATGTGTCCTTGGGGTCCTTCCTGATCCACACCCAGCCCTCTAAGCAATGCTGCTTCACTGCTTCATGCTGTTGCTCTCTTCCCTCCTCCTGATGACATTGTCATTCCCTAGATTCCATCCCCAGCACCCTCCTGCCCCCTGCCAGAAGCCTTACCTGTCTCCAGGACCTAGCACTCCTCTGAGCCCCTTAGTGTCCCCCAGTGGCATTGGAGAGAAGATCTTCTGTAGCAGTCGGTGGCACTGGAGAGGAGATCTTCTCTAACAGCTGGTGGGCTCCTCCAGAGCTGCCCACCAGCAACCAACAGAGATCTGGGGATTTGTGGGTGGTAGAGCACATTTCTTCAGACTAAGACATTTGAGGGTACAATATGGAAGCCCCTTCTGTTATAGCTCCCGTGTCACAGCTTGGGAAGAAGGAAGAGCTCAGACTCAGTGTTTCCCTTCAGGCCTGCTGAGATCTGCTGTGGACCCAAGGCCAGGTCTCCATCTCCTCCCTTTCTGAGAAAAAAAAAAGCAAGGACTAAAGAAGACTAGCATAAGGGGCTTATTCATACCACAGCCCTAAGGGTGGAAATAAGGAGATAAATTCTGTGATCAGAGATCAGCTCCGAGCTTCAGCTTTGAGCCTACATCTTCGCTACTAAGTGTCCATTCATATTCAAGCAGTAAAATTCCCTCAGGCAATCTAGAATGGATAACCAATGGCATTCCCATTGTACAGATGAGAAACTGAGGCTCAGAGAGGTCACCGTGTTTAAAAGTGGCTGAGAGAACAACTGAGATACTGTCCCAGCCCAAACTGCTTCCCAGAAGCTGAGCTCAGTGGGACCCTGTGCCCACCCTCAGGACCCTCTTTATCGAGCATCTAAGGAGGATGGGAGTGATTGCTGTGGGGAAGGCAGGCAGGGGATGCTTTCTGGAGGAGGTAGCAAGAAGCATGCACTGTCTGAGAGTAAACACCATCTCCTCAGGAGAGGGCAAGGACAAGGTAGCTGCCACAGTAAGCAGAACAGCCTGGGCTTAGGGTGTAGCAGGATTGGCTGTGCAGGGCCTGGGGTCTCCACACAAAGTTGGGCAGAACTGAGGATCCTTCAGGGATCCCCAAGAGTGGAATGAGCTGCTAGGTTGCAAGAAGGCCATTGGATCAGACTTGAGTCACCCAAGAGCTTCCCAAGGAGCTAACCTGCACCTGTTTCTGCTGCGTTTGCCCTACCCATGAGCCTCCAGACCTTGGTCTCAGGAACTGCAGAGATCTCCACTCCAGCTATAGCCTCTGTTCACTGGCAAGAGCAGGCCCAGAAGCCCAGCCACTTCCTTACTCTCACTTGGGTGCCTCCCTCTGCCCAGGCACTAGGACAGAGTCATAAGAGGGGAAGGCATGAATGACCTAGAAGTATCCATTTGGCAAATGGAATACTGAGGCTGACTGTGGGAAAGGACTTACCCCAGACTACACAGCTAATGAAGGGTGTGACAGGCTGGGGAGAGATGCCAGGCCTGTGGGGCCAGCATTGCTGTCCATCTATACGATGTAAGGTGACCTCTCAGCTCAAGGCAGCCAAGTCCCCTCTCAATGGTGCACAGCTGAAATGTGGACAAGGAACTGTTTCAGTGAGCCTCAGTTTCCCCATCTGTGATGGAAGGGATGAGGCTGAGAGAAGCTCTCAAAGAGCAGGAGTATGGAAACTTCTCCACATCTTGTCCCTATAGGTTCCACTAACACCAGGCATGGTGCCAGCTCAGGCTGTCCTCATCCCAGGGCAGAGGTAGAATGGGGGTTGCCAGCCTAAGGGAAACAGAACAGCTGCTTCCTCCTGAAAAAAAGATACTCAGGTTCATTAAACATGGCCCCAATCCTCAGTGTCTGTGTCATTACAGAAGAACCTTTCTGTTTTCCCACAAGGGTATCTGCCTGTAGGAAGGCTGAGGCTACCCAGCCATCCCCATTGCCCTCTGTTAAACACTCCTGGGCCTCCAGAAATGATCAGCTAAGCCCTGGATGTGTGAATACAGAAAAGCGATGGAGGACATGGATGGTGACTGCAGTCACCCCTCAGCACCCGGAAAGTGCCGGGACCTGAGCATAGAACGCTATAGTTCCCCTGGAATGCGCACCTACAGGAAAGTTAAGCTTATAAATGAAGTACAGCAAGACATTAACAATAAAAACTACTAAACTATAACAATGCATTATAATAGTGGGGCACTGTTGGCTCACACCTGCCATCCTAGCTACTCAGGGGCTGAGAACTGAGGACCGCAGTTCAAAGCCAGCCAGGGCAAGGAAGACCATGAGACTCTTATCTCCAATTAACCACCTAAGAACTGGAAGTAAAGCTGTGACTCAAAGTGGTAGAGTGCTAGCCTTGAGCAAAAAAAAGCTCAGGGACAATGCACAGGCCTTGCTTGAGTTCAAGCCTCAAGACTGACCAACAACAACAATAAGAAAAGGCACTGTAACAAAAGTTATATGAACATGGTCTCACTCAAAATATCTCATTGGATTATGCTTATGGGAGTAGGTCCTTGTGTTTGCTAGGCATGGGCTCTACTATTAAATCATCCTTACAGACTTTAAAAAACTTTTTACTGGTTATCTTTGAAATAGGGTTTTGTGTCTTGCTGGAATCCACATCTGGACTGTGTTCTGTGATCCTCCTTTTTTCTCTCTCTCTTCTCACCATACCTGGGATGACAGCTACATGCCACAACATCAGCTTCTTCTATTAAGATGGAGCTTCATGGATCATAGACCTAAACAAAAAAGCCATACCTAAACAAAAAAGCCATAAAGCGTGTAGAAAAAAAAAGCATAAGAGAATATTTGGGAGGCTTCCAAGTAAGCAGACTTTTTCAAGGACAGAACATAAAATAGCTACAGAAGAAAAAAGTTGATAAATTAAACTTTGAAGTGAAAAGCTTCTGCTATCAGGAGACTTCACTAAGGGGAATGAGCAAGATGGCAGCTAAGATCTTCTAATAATCCCTAGTCTCCTCAGAGACACACCAGTTCTACACCAAACAATCCTCACAATTCCAGTGTAGAGTCAACCTGAGAAACAGATGACACTTTAGAATTGATTGCATTCTGCATCTCAATCAGTGAAGAAATGACCAGTGGAAGGAGTGATGTGATAGGGGCCTACCTAATGAACAGAAGGCTTTAAGTTCCATTCCCAGTACCAAAAGGAAAATAAGAAGTTGTGATGGAATTTGTCATTGCCAAAATATGGAATTAACCCAGATGCCCCTCAGTAGACGAATGGATCAGGAAAATGTGGTACATATACACAATGGAATTTCATGCCTCTATCAGAAAAAATGACATTGCCCCATTCATAAGGAAATAGAAGGACTTGGAAAAAAATTATACTAAGTGAAGTGAGCCAGACCCAAAGAAACATGGATTCTATGGTTTTCCTCATAGGGAATAATTAGCACAGGTTTAGGCTAGTCACAGCAGAGGATCACAAGAGCCCAATAGCTGTACCCTTATGAACACATAAGATGATGCTAAGTGAAACGAACTCCATGTTATGGAAATGAGTGTAATTTTTGTAATTACTTTCAACATGCCATGTGAAACGGTAGCTTTTTTTGTTGTTGATGATGATCCTCTTGTATCCCCTTCCTGTGGTTGTCCCCCTGCTATCACTGTATCTCACCTGAGTACCCTGGATACTGTATATACTGGTATTAGAACTAGGGAAGGGAAAGAGAATATCAAAATCAAGAAATAAGGGATAAAAAGACAAATGACTCCAAAATCAATACTTACAAAACCATTTGGTATAAACCAACTGAACAACTCATGGGGGGTGAGGGGAGGGGAAGAGGAAAAGGGGGAAGGGGAGGGGGAAATGAGGGAGGAGGTAATAAATTGTACAACAAATGTACCCACTGCCTTACATATGAAATTGTAACCCCTCTGTACATCACTTTGACAATAAATAAGTAATTATTTAAAAAAATAAAATAAAAGCAAACAGGTTGTGTATGGTCTCAAGAGGCAAAGCAAGCCCTGAGCCCTGAGTTCAATCCCTGGAAAAAAAATTAAAATTAAAAATTAAAAGAAATCAAATGTGAATGCAAAAAAAAAAAAAAGAGAAGACGTTGTGATGGTTGGTCACCTTCTTGAAGGATGGTGCCCAAATTGCTTATCAGATAGAAAAGTTGTGCCATTCCTTTCTTATTTCACCTACATCGTGTGGCTGAATGCCTGTTCAAATCACCTGAGAAGCAGAGAAGAGAATTGAACATCAAAAGAAGGAAGTGTTCTCTGAGTGAAGATGTGCATAGAATTGGGACAGATTCGGTGATAAATAACAAGTGACCCTCCAGGAACTTGATTTCCCAAACCATGCACAAAGAGCCACCATAGATTCTTCTAGATACTTCCAACTTTTGATTTTTCAATCAATCTCGCCAATAGCTTACAATTTCCTGCCCAGATACTGGAAAATGAAAACTGTTGTTAAAGATACTACTTTTCATTCCAAACTCTTCCAAGAAAAATGACATGAGCAAACAAATATAAAGTACCTGGCAATAATCATCCCATAGTAAAAGTGATCAGTACTGCTATCTACCATTTTTGTTAACATTACACAAGTAAAAAGAGACCATTGAGAAGTAAATAGACTACAAATTGGTAGATCATATTTACAAAACATACATATGAGTCAAAGAATCAGTATCTAGAAATATAAAGAACTCTTATAGCTCAACAATAAAAAAGATTATTTAATTTTAAAAATAGGCTACAAGTGTCAGCAGACACTTCACAAAGTGAAGTTATGCAAATGGCCAATAAGCTAATGAATAAGTGTAAAATACCATTAGTCATCATGTAAACACAATAAACTACAATAAGATATACCACCACAACAAAGAATTGAATAGATTAACAATGCCAAATACTAGTAAGGTTGTGAGGCAACTGAATTTCTTATGAATTTTTGATGGGAATGTAAAGTCATACAACCATTTTTGGAAGAAGGAAATCTGAGAGCTTCTTCTGTGTATTTTACATATCTTAACTGTAACCCCTCTGTATATCGCTTTGACAATACAATTAAAATTTTTAAAAAGTTTCAATAACAACAACAAACCACACCTACCTTCTGACCTAACAATTTCACCACGTGGCGCTAGCTACACCTCCACTTCCAGCTAGTTAACTGGAAATAAGAGTCTTCTCAGATTTGTCTTCCCAGTTGGCTTCAAATGGAGATCTTCAGATCTCAGCCTCCTGACTAGCTAGGATTACAGGTGTGAGCCATTGGTACCTAATACGCATGTTTGTACCTTCTTTATTCACAGTTTTCCTAACCTGGAAGCAGTCCAAATGCCCCTTGACAGGGACAGGCTAGAAAAAAAATGTGGACTGTGGAAATGATGGAATATTGCACCAATAAGAAAGAAACTATTGACCCACCTAACAACCTGGAAAATAAATTAGAACAAGCAAAACAAATCCATGGTGAAAAGGTCTCACTATGACTGCTTTGAGGATGGTAGGGCTGAGCAGGAAAAAAAAAATCATCTTTTGGATGATAGAAGTGTTCTAAATGTGATTGTGAGTAGTTATACATGTATATTATTGCCCAAACGTATCTAACAGAACCCCTAAAACCTATGCATTTTATTATATGTAAATTATATCACAATAAAACCAGAAGAATAGGTGGGAAGATGAAAAGAGAAATAATGAATCCAGAATTAGACACAAACATGGACAAGAATTCAGATTCATTTCAAATGAGTAGATTAGAATGGATTATGTCATAATGGTGCTGAGGTAGCTAGGAGAAAAGCAGATGGGAACCAAATACCCCTCGCTGCACCAACATTAATTTTGGATGGATGAGGGATTTGAAAGTAAGAAGTGAAACCCTGTTAGTATTAAAGCAGACATGGATAATTCTTTCATTGTTCTTCATTTGGAATAAGAAGGCCTTTCTCAAAATGATTCACACTCCATAGCCATAAAGAGGACTTCCTACCACCTTAAAATTGGCCACATCTAATTGGGGGGAAATGCCATAAATAAAATTAAAAGAAAAGGAATAAATTATTATACAAAGGGAGGCCACATTTCTAAAGATTAGTAACCCAAGAGAAAAGTGGGCACAGATGGCTCACAGAAAATGTATGCAAATGGATTGTAAACGTATGAAAAGATGTCCAGGCTTGATTACAGTAAGAGCAAAGCCAATAAAAATGACAACAGTAACATTTTCCTCTATTAGATGGCATAGATCAAAGTTTTTGATAGTCTCCTATGTTGGTGAGTGCAGGGCAGTATTCCATCTCTTGCCTTATTGATGGATATATATATACAGTGATTGACTCTTAGGGAAGCAATCTGAAGGTATCTATCAAATATAAAATTGCATTCACCCTGTGACCCAGACATTCAACTTCTAGGAATTAATTCAACAGATACACTTCCACACGTCCAGAAAGACAAACGACAGAGATATCCAGCAGCCTTGCTCGAAGAGGCAAATAATAACCACCAAAAGGAGGCTGGTTAGATAAATGGCTATGGCCAGACATAATGGGATTCCTCAGTAGCTTCATGTGTCCTTTTGAGCCAGGACACCTGGATCCTGCCACTTCCTCACTGAGTGACCTTGTGCCAGTTACTCACCCTAGCTTCTCTAGGCCTCAGTTTTCTTATCTCTACAATGGGATTGGCACTAATAAAAGCAGTAATATAAGCAGCACCAATAGGAATATTAATGTCTCAGAACAGAAGGCTGAATGATTAATTAGGCTTAAGGTATTTAGATCAGTTTCTGGCATATGGTGAGTACAAGGATTATTACAATGTCCAAAATACATTAAATACAAAGATGCAAGCTGCAGCTCCAGTTGTGTAAAACTGGAGTGTTGCTGAAATATTACCATGTACTCCATAAATATGTAAATTTCTATGTGTCAGTGAAAAGCAAAAAAAAAAATGTACAAGCAACAAACATCTCTAGAAGGACACTCTATAAACTACAAACTTGTGAGGGTTGGTAGTGTATGACTACAATTCTTCCAGTACTTGGGAGGCTGAGACAGGAGGATCTCCAGTTCAAGATCAGTCTGGGCTGCATACTGAGACCCTTTCGAAAGAAAGAGAGAGAGAGGAAAGAGGGAGGGAGGGAAGGAGAGAAACAAACTACAGATCACATCTGAGCTGTGATCAAAGTGAGAGGCATGGTTTTCACTGAGTAACTTTCATGTTTTTACATATTTCTTTACAAAGTACAGGTATTACTTATTCCAATGTTAAAAAAAATTAACTCCATACTTTAAAAAGAAGCCCCTTAGGCACTAGAACTGTTCTGTTTCTTGACTATTGTGGCAATTACATAAATTTATACACATCTTAGAATTCGTAGAACTAGGGGCTGGGAATATGGCCTAGTGGTAAAGTGTTTGCCTCGTATACATGAAGCCCTGGGTTTGATTCCTCAGTACCACATATATAGAAAAAGCCAGGAGTGGCGCTGTGGCTCAAGTGGTAGAGTGCTAGCCTTGAGCAAAAAGAAGCCAGGGACAGTGCTCAAGCCCTGAGTTCAAGCCTCAGGACTGGCAAAACAAAACAAAAATTAGAATTCATAGAACTAGATGTAAAAAGAAGAAAAAGGAAATTAAACTCTATGATAATTATTTATACTTTAAAAAAGAAAGCTCCTTTGGTTCCGTTGCGTAGTATGGAGAGAGCTGAGCCTGGAAGATGGAGACCAGTGAGCAGGTGACTGCATTGGGGGAAAGGAAGTCTTAATTAAGGATAGCAGTGGGGAAGGGAGGGGGAAGGAAAGGGAAAGGGGATGTAGGTAGAGAGGAAGGACTCAGTGCTTCGTGGGGAATGTTCATTCTGTTTTCTTTCCTGAGATACCCATGCCAGTGACTCAGCACACACGTTGCCAGGCACTGTCACACATTCTCTTCCCTGCAGTCCCAAAGGATAGGTAAGTGTCACTCCAAATTCCCAAGTCATAATAAACTAATTTGCTAAGGTGTATGTATGTGGTAGAGCCTTTTGACCAGGCTTGTCTAACTCTACAACCTCTGCTGTTTTTCTTTTCCCCTAATGAATTAGGACCAGGAGAGTCAAGGAAGGCCACAGAGAAGAAGTACCTGTGTATCCAGAGCTTCTGTCTTGTACAATTCCAAGTAGCGCCATTCTGGGACTGGTTCCTCCTGCCACTGTGTCGTGTACAACCTGCACAGTCACAGGGAGCATCTCTGAGTTCTTCACATAGGTGTATCTGTCAGATTTTTGATATGTCCCCAAATGCCTCTTAAACACAATTGTTGTTTTAGAAACAACAAACATTTACAGGCATCTAGGCGCGGGTGGCTCATGCCTGTAATCCTAGCTACTTGGGAAGCTGAGATCTGAGGCTCCAAGTTCAAAGCTAGCTTGAGCAGGAACGTCCCTTAAGTCTCCTATCTCCAATGAATCACCAGAAAACTGAAAGTGGAGCTGTGACTCAAGTGGTAGAGCTCTAGCCTTGAGGAAAATAGCTCATGGACAGTACCTAGGCTCTGAGTTCAAGTCCCATTACTGACAAAAGAAAATGTTACAGGCCAGTAGGGAAGCCCTTCTGCTCTCAGCTGGGCTTGCTCCTGCCCCTAAAGGCCTCTGGTGGGTCAGCTATAGGGTGATCAGCCATCCTTGCCTATCTAGACTGTCCCAATTGTACTACCAAAGGCCCAATGTCCCAGGAAAGCCCTCTGTCCTGGGCACATTGAAGCAATTGGTCATGTTGGTTGACTGGGGTTCCCAGGCAAGGTTGGCCTGGGTGGGAATGGGTGGGACTTCTCATCCTTCAGAAAATGAGCTCAGACTGTTCTTGAGGCAGCAGCAACAGCTGCAAGCAAGCAAGCAAGGCGTGCAAGGCCTCTGAAGTATGGCTCAGAGGGCCTTGCTATTGCTGCTGTGTCCTGTTGATCAAAGTGCATCCATCCCCAGGGCAGCCCCAGGGACTGAGAAGTCCAATGGTAAAGGGCACACTGTGGGGAGAGGAAGGAGAGAAGACTGTGGCTAGTTTTGCAATGCACCTGTCCTACCTAGAAAGGAAGTCCTGAGTCAGGTACACCAAGAGACTCAGTGAGATCACAACAGCCTCTGGGCTGTAAGTGTAGATCGTTTAAACCAGTGGCTTACTCGATCTAGGATGGTGTTACACAGCTAAAGCTGGTGATTGTACCTTCCCCAGCTCAAAGAGTGACAGAAAGCTCCATATGGCTCGATGGCTGGGGCTCTGAAAAGGTAGAACCAGGAAGGAGACTGACTTGGGGCCTGGGCACTTTCCCTGGGCTATTTTCCTCAACACTAGGTGTTTTCTCATCTCCTGGACAGGCAGGAAGAGGACAAAAGAAGGACAAATGTCATTCCAATACACTGGTGAGAGAGACTGGGCCCAGAGGGGGCAGATGCCAGAGCCAGTTAAAGCCAGGACATTTCCTCTGGGGCCCCTAAAAGTTCTGAAGGAGGGATATCCTAAAGATACTTTTTGCTTTCTCTTGAATTGAGGCCAAAAGGTCATCAGCTGGCTATGCACACACGGGGGAGGGTGGCCAGAAATCCCTTTGCTAGCGGGCACTCACACTCCTACAGGGCTGTGTTTGTCTCTTGAATGATTGGCTCTCCTCCCCCTTGTAAAATCCCCAAAGGCTCCCTCTGTATTGTTAGATAGCAAATGGATTTGCAGGTATTTAATTAGGCTGGAATATTGTAAACCACTAGAAGCCTTGACCAGGATTCTCTCTTTTCCCGAGGCCCCTTAAGCTAGGAAATCAGATCATTTCCTGAGAAAGGTCCTCCAAGTCAATGTGCTGGTCAACCAAGCTACCATCAATGCCGTGTACCTGCCACTGGCTTGTGGGGTGACTTGGGACTAGCCTCTCCCCTCCACACACTTCCAACTCTTGTCTGTATCTTGAGGGGACAGCTAAGGTGAGTCTCAGTAGAGTTTGAGACAGCAAAGGGTTACACAGCATCCTGGGGGAGGCCTGGTGTGAGCAAATGCATAGTAGTAAGGCCAACAGTGACTTGAACTGGGGACATTACTTCCCACAAAGTAGCTGATCAGGGTGGTGTTAGAGTGTGGCCTTCTGCTGCCTGTAGTGGTGAAGAGGTGTGCCAGGGTTGGTTCTTTCTTGGAAAGGGCAGAGGATATTATTTGACCTGAAGGCCTACTGTGTGCCTAGGTCTCATGCACACTCTACACTGACTCTCTGAAGCTTCTCTGGCACTGCTGAAAGGTAAGAGATAAGTGAGGGGGGGACTTCCGGGAAGACAGCGGAGGAGCTGCAGTGCACTAGCTGAACTCCCTCCGACATCGCATTTTTCTCACCCCATAGAAACTTTTACTACTAGAAAGCCAGCCAGAGTAAGTTGTAACAGTATAGGGATTCTGGCCAGGAAGGAAAAATCGACTTTGCTCGTCTGAAAACACAGATTCGAGCTCTGGGCAGCATCCCACCGCCACGCCAGTGCGGGCACCGGCACAGCGCCCAGCACAGCAACCCACACTCCATGCAGCTAAAGCACATAGTGGAGACCAGGGAGAAATACTCCAGATGGCGGCTGAGCATGGACGAACTGAAATCGCAGAGAAAGCATGACATGATGCTATACCTAAAGAATCCCATAGACTCTACCCCCAAGCTACTAGAGCTGATCCAAAACTTTGGCAAAGTTGCAGGATATAAAATAAACCTTCAAAAATCAACGGCCTTTCTCTATGCTAACGACCCGAAGACCGAGGCTGAAATCAGGAAAGCAACTCCTTTTGCAATAGCCCCCCAAAACATAAAATACCTAGGAATAACCTTAACCAAAGAAGTGAAAGACCTCTTTGATGAGAACTTTAAAAGCTTGAAAAATGAAATTAAATCAGAACTAAGGAAATGGAAAATCCTCCCATGCTCCTGGATTGGGGAGGATTAATATAATCAAAATGGAAATATTGCCTAAGGCTATCTACAAATTCAATGCAATGCCCATTAATACCCCAACACCATTTTTTAATGAAATAGAGGAAGCAATCCAGAAATTCATATGGAACAAAAAAGACCTAGAATAGCAAAAACAATCCTAAGCAGAAAGAACAGTGCTGGAGGAATTACAATACCCAACTTCAAGCTGTATTATAAAGCTATAGTAATAAAAACAGCTTGGTATTGGCACCGGAACAGGCCTGAGGACCAATGGAACAGAATTGAAGACCCAGAAATGAACCCACAGAACCATGCCTACTTAATCTTTGATAAAGGAGCTAAAACAATAGTATGGAAGAAAGATAGACTCTTTAACAAATGGTGCTGGCAAAACTGGCTGAACACATGCAACAAACTAAAACTGGATCCTTATATATCACCCTGCACCAAAATCAATTCCAAATGGATTAAAGACCTCGAAATCAAAACAGACACCCTGAAAACACTAAAGGAAGGAGTAGGAGAAACACTTGGGCTCCTTGGCGCAGGACAGAACTTCCTTAACAAAGACCCAGAAAGGATACAAATCAAAGAAAGGTTGGACAAATGGGACTGCATCAAACTGCAGAGCTTCTGCATGGCAAAGGACATAGCTCGCAAGATAAACAGAAAGCCCACAGACTGGGAGAAGATCTTTACCGGCCATTCAACGGACAAAGGCCTCATATCTAAAATATATGCAGAACTAAAAAAAATTACCCTCTTCCAAAACAAAACCACAAAGAACCAATAGCCCCCTCATCAAGTGGGCTAAAGACTTACAAAGAGACTTCTCTGATGAGGAAATGAGAATGGCCAGGAGACATATGAAAAAATGCTCTACATCACTGGCCATAAAAGAAATGCAAATCAAAACAACATTGAGATTCCATCTCACCCCAGTAAGAATGTCATATATCAAGAAAACTAACAATGGGGCTGGGGATATGGCCTAGTGGCAAGAGTGCTTGCCTCATATACATGAGGCCCTGGGTTCAATTCCCCAGCACCACATATACAGAAAATGGCCAGAAGTGGCGCTGTGGCTCAAGTGGCAGAGTGCTAGCCTTGAGCAAAGAGAAGCCAGGAACAGTGCTCAGGCCCTGAGTCCAAGCCCCAGGACTGGCCAAAAAAAAAAAAAAAAGAAAACTAACAATAACAATTGTTGGAGGGGATGTGGCCAAAAGGGAACCCTACTTCATTGTTGGTGGGAATGTAATCTGGTTCAGCCACTCTGGCAAGCAGTATGGAGATTCCTCAGAAGGCTAAATATAGAACTCCTATGACCCAGAAGCCCCACTTTTGAGTATCTATCCAAAAGACCACAAACAAAATCACAGTAATGCCACCAGCACAACAATGTTCATCGCAGCACAATTTGTCATAGCGAGAATCTAGAACCAACCCAGATGCCCCTCAGTAGAAGAATGGATCAGGAAAATGTGGTACATATACACAATGGAATTTTATGCCTCTATCAGAAAGAATGACATTGTCCCATTTGTAAGGAAATGGAAGGACCTGGAAAAAATTATACTAAGTGAAGTGAGCCAGACCCAAAGAAACATGGACTCTATGGTCTTCCTTATTGGGAATAATTAGTACAGGTTTAGGCAAGTCATAGCAGAGCATCACAAGGCCCAACAGCTATACCCTTATGAACACCTAAGATGATGCTAAGTGAAATGAACTCCATGTTATGGAGACAATTGTTATATCACAGTTGTAACTACTTTCAACGTCCCATGTGTATCTGTAGCTTCTATTATTGATGATGTTCTTGTATCACCTTCCTGTGGTTGTACCTACACTATCTCTGTAATCTTATCTGAGTATATTGGAAACCGTGTATACTGGTATTGGAACTAGGAAATTGAAAGGGAATACCAAAATTGAGAGACACAGGGTAAAAAAAAGACAAACAACTACAAAAGCAATACTTGCAAAACTGTTTGGTGTAAGTGAACTGAACACCTCAGGGGGGGTAAAGGGTAAGGGGGAGGGGGCAGGGGGGTATGAGGGACGAGGTTACAAACAGTACAAGAAATGTATCCAATGCCTAACGTATGAAACTGTAACCTCTCTGTACATCAGTTTGGTAATAAAAATTTGAAAAAAAAAAAGAGATAAGTGAGGAAAATGAGGTTCAGAAAGGGGAGAGGCATGGTACGTGGTGGGCATTATGCAGGGGTGGGGGGCTACCCTTTTCTTGCAGTACCAGGGCAGGAGTTAAGCATTGCAAGAACACTGTTAAATACCACCGAAGCCCTGATAATTGTAATGATAAGCCTTGACTGTAAGCACCTTTTTGAGGTTTTGTTTATTTGAGAGAGTTAATATTACCATGGTTTAAACTCAAGGCCTTGCACTTGCTAGGCAGGTGCTCTATCATGTGAACCATGCCTCTCAGTCCTTATGACTGCTTATTTTTCTTTCAAATATGCTGAGATTTGGGATGATAGGGAAATTTAGCTCTGTGATAGCTCTTAGGCACTTTTTAAAGTATTTTATTGTTATTATAAAGGTGATATACAGAGGAATTACAGGTTAATAAATCGGGTAATGAGTACATTTCTTTTCGGGCAATGTTGCCCCTTCCTTTGCTCTCTCCAAGTTTTTTTTTTCCCTCCCATATGCAGCCACAAGTTGTATAGTTTATTTTCATCATACACCCTTCTTTTGCCTGCTAGTCAAGCACCCAGCCAGACTGTCCTCATATCATGATTTTGTGGAAGCTACACATCAAAGCATGACAACAAGTCATGGAGGCATTGCTCCAGCAGATGGCTTGCAATGAAACTGTTGGCCATCACAAAAGTCTAGATGGCCCTTTGGAGGCCATTTTCACTCAGACTACAGGGGAAACATTTGCCCTGGTGACTCAGCAGAAGGCCTGTGATTGGTGCAAACACAATCCTTCATTTGCATGAGAGGACTGACTGGTGCAGAAACTCATGTCACACTTCCTGGTTATGTACGCAGCCCATGTGTAAGTCAGCCAGGAGACATCCTATTGTGCTGGTGGTATTGCAATGGTAGATCCAATAACGGCTTCTATTGAATGATCTTTCTTGCCTACTTTTGATTAATAGTAGAATGGCTAAGTGGGCAACATGAAGTGGAGAAGCAGCAGCACTGGAGGCCAGAGTAACAGTGGCTGCAGCTCGCCCAGGCATATTGGAGATGATGGTGGCTAATTGAGGTCAAGCCATGGTGAAGGTCCCACGGCAGAATCAGTGGTCAATTAGGGCTGGCCACAGTGAGAGCAGCTGTGGCAAAAAGAGAGCTGTAGTAAGGGCTACCACCAAGGCATGGGAGCCCTGTGATCACTGATGCTGACAGACATTCCAGATCCCAACTCCCAGAGTATAAGCGCTGTAGCACTTGCTTGCTGGCTGTCCAGTATGGCAAATCCCAACCCTGAGTCCTGAAAGTGCTGTATCACATTCTGATCTAGATTCCAACCCCAAGGCCAGCACTGTCAGGTACTTCATGTTCCAATCCAACAACCCCAAACCAGGTGCTGTCAGGAGAAGATGCCACCTATTCCTGCTTGGCATTATCCACTGGCCACTGCCTGCTAAGGATTACAAAAACTCACCAGAGGGCCATGAATAGCTGGAGGAACTCCTCACCTACCTGTGATTTCTGTTCAGGTAGATCAGAAAGACCGTAGTCAACTGGTTTGTAACCGAGGGGCAGGAAAAGAGAGGGTTCCAGGCTGTGTGTGTGTGTGTGTGTGTGTGTGTGTACGCGCGCGCGCGTGCGCGTGCGCGCGCACCTCTGGCTCCTAGGGTCTTTCCAACTTTTTGCTGCTTCTGCAGCCCTTCTCCCTGAGCTGCCAGGACTAGATTCCTCCCAAACACCCCTGCAAACACCTCTGCCACTATCTATGCTGTGAGGACTGGTGACATCAGCTCCTGGAGCAGCAAGCTTTTGGATAGGGTGGCCAGTGGGAACAGCAGCAAGAGCTGCAAAGCTGGAGAGGTTGGGAATTTCCTTCCTAGCTCCCTCATTGCTTAGCCAGGCCTGGTTCTTGTGGGCTCTGGTATAGCTGCTGGCCTCGTCCAGTGGGCCTGAAGCAGTAGCTGCTTCTCACTCTTGCTAGCTGGGAATATGTTTCATTAATCCGCCACCTAAAAATTCACTTTTGGAAGGGATCTGGCAAACCCCCTTGAGAGGTTGCCCCAAAGGCCTCTAGTCTCCATCACCCACAATTCCTCCTCCCTTCCCTGCTTGCCAAGGTGTCCTATAAACCATTGATGAGGGTTGGGAGAAAAGCAGTTGAAATTGGTCCCAGCAAAGTGGAGTTTCTGCCATCTGTTTGCTAATCTCCAGAGCCAGTATTTGTTTAATACTTTCCTTTAATCAACTTGCTTTCTCTAAAAGCTCTTAAAAAAAAAAGCCTAGTTTTTTTTCTAAATAAACCTTCCATTTTAGAGCAGCTTTAGATTTACAACAATCTGATAAAGATAGTTCAGAGATCATCACTTCTTAAACTTTATTTTAAAAGGAAGTGTTTCATTATTTCTGCAAATGGAAAACCAGCATGACTTGCCTCAAATAGTCTTTAATCTTAAAACTGAACAGTGAAAGCAAACAATGTTATTAAAATTTAAACAGAATAAAAAGTAAGAGCTCAATACAAGTGGTGATAAATTTGGTTGATTTTTCAAAATGAAATTGGTGCAGAGTTGCTTGGTGTGTGTGTGTGTATACGCACACACATACGTGTATGTGTGTGTACACACACACACATACATGTATGTATGTCTGTATAAAATAAGAAGAAAGACATGGCTGCCCTCATGGCCTCATGGCAGCAGGCTTTCTGCAGTTTTCCTGTGGCATCTTGCCTTGCTTCACATTATTGTCTAAGCTAAGACTCTCCAAGGAGACTTTCATAGGCTTTTATCTGACAACTTTTGTGTGGTAACCCATCACAGACAACTTGATGGACAAGGTAGTGGGTGCTGGCATTAACTCTGTCATTTACATGAAGAAATTGAGGCAGGTGAGGGATGTAGTTTAAGGTCATAGCTAGGATCACACCAAGAAAATTAGGTTCCAAAGTCCAGACTTTTGGGAGTGGAGGGAAGGGCAGTTATGGGATTTGAACTCAGAGCCTTGAGTTTACTTGACTCGCTTGCTAGATGGGCAGTTTACCATTTGAGCCACATCTTCACCCTTGTTTTTTTGTTGATTATTATGCACATGGAGTCCAGCAAACTTTTCTGCTTTGGTTAGCCTTAATCTGTGATCCACCATAGCTCAGCCTCCTGAGTAGCTAGGATTACAATCATGCCAAACCCTGCACTTTTAACCACTTGCTCTGCTATCATGAACAGGGGAAAAAAGCTTTATTTTAAGAGATTTGGAGATGCAGTGTGGCTCAGTGGTAGAGTACTTATATGAAGCCAAATTTACACAGAGTCCTGGGGACCATCCCCCAGCAAGAGATGGAGAGAGAGAAAGAGAGAGAGAGAGAGAGAGAGTCTCTCAAGAAAGAATCTCACTATGTTGAAAATGAACTATACAACTTGTGGATGGAGGCACAAAGGAAAAATTGGAAGAGAGCAAGGAAAAGGATGTCATTGTCCAAAAAGAAATATACTCTGCCACAAGTCAGTGGCTCATACCTGTAATCCCAGTAGGCTGAGATCTAAGGATCACAGCCAGCTCAGGCAGGAAAGTCCCATGAGACTCTTATCTCCAATTAACCACCAGAAAACTGGAAGTGGTGCTATGGCTTAAAGTGGCAGAGTGCTAGCCTTGAGCAAAAGAGCTCAGGGACAGTGACAAGGCCATGAGTTCAAGCCCCAATGTACTCTTTATCTGACTTACATAGCTGTAACTCCTCTGTACATTGTAATAACAAAAAAAATTTTTAAGGGCTGGGGATATGGCCTAGTGGCAAGAGCACTTGCCTCGTATACTTGAAGCCCTGGGTTCAATTCCCCAGCACCACATATACAGAAAATGGCCAGAAGTGGCGCTGTGACTCAAGTGGCAGAGTGCTAGCCTTGAGCAAAAAGAAGCCAGGGACAGTACTCAGGCCCTGAGTCTAAGGCCCAGGACTGGCAAAAATAAATAAATAAATAAATAAAATTTAAAAGAAGAGATTGACTCAATTTTATTTCCCTCCTAACTAGCATAATACTCTGAAATGTCTCAATTATATAGAAAAGTTGAAAGTATAGAAAAACAAACACCATATACATTGCCTTCTCCACCTGTTGACTTTCTGTCTGTGTATGCATACTATTTTGAACTGAAATAAACAAAGCTTTTTCCCCATGTGTGCCTGGTAATAATAACAGATTGGAGGTACCTGCTCCTTTTTCTTTTTTTGGCTTGTTTTTTTTTTTTCTTTTTTTGCCAGTCCTGGGTCCTGAACACTGACCCTGGCTTCTCTTTGCTCAAGGCTAGCACTCTACCACTTGAGCCACAGTGCCACTTCCGGCTTTTTCTATATTTGTGGTGCTGAGGAATCGAACCCAAGGCTTCGTGTATGCGAGGCAAGCACTCTACCACTAGGCCATATTCCCAGCCCCCACTTGTTCCTTTTTCTAATGAATTCATTTTTAAATGAGTGTATCCCTGTGAAAAGAAGGATCTGTTTTGCTCACTTTCTAAGGCCCCCTGTGCACCCTGGTGGCATGAGGGCCCCCACCCAGGAAAAAGCAGGCCCCAGTGTGGGAGGGGCCATGTGAGAGCTGTAGATATTGTTAACTGCCTACATCCACCAGTGGGGATGAATGGGGAGGTGCTGAAGGTCAACCTTCTGGGTAGAACTGGAGACTGTGGGGACCACCCTGGCTGTTCCCTGTGCTAGATATCCTTCCCAGGCTCTCTACCACTCTGCTTCCACTTGAGCTTCTGTTCATGTGGCCCCTCGCAGGGGGTCTTTGCCCACCACCCCAGCTACCATGCTCCCAACTCTACTTCATCTTTCTTCAAAGTCCTTCAACTCATAGCATTGCTTTTAGCACTGTTGGTAAATTCCATGAAGGTGAGGACACACTCCTTTTAGTCAGAGGACATGAGGCCTGAGGACACTCAGGCCTGGCATAGAGCATGACCTTAGCTGAGCCAAAGGGGTGGTTGTGGGAAAAGGATGTGGATGGGTGAATGAGTGCATGCATGCCTAAGGTCAAGCCTCAGACTCTGTCTGGTGCCACCCGCAGGGTTGTTCTAACCTCTGTTGGCCTACTTCCTATGACCTACAACTTTGTCTCTCCATTCCTACATTTGCAATTGCCTCCACAGATGAGCCTATATTTATATTTAGGTTCTAGTTCAGTCCCAGAAGTCTCAGTTGCAGAGCCTGGGCCTCATCTTCCATACCTGCAGAAGGTGCGCAATGCTTGCTTTGAGTCCAGGAACAAGTCACTCTTCCAGGTGAAATTCCCAAGTCTCAAATCACAGAGGCCTGGCCCACAGATTGACAGCACACAGACATCTCATGACCTAAGCTAAGAACAGGAAGCTATGTGGCAGAGGCCAGTGAGGGGCTCCTATAAAGGCCCAGTTCCAAGTTGTCATTGTAATACATGGGGCAATTAAGTTCAGAAATGAAGTTGGAGTGGGTTGTTTCAATTTGGTCATAAGCTGTTTCAACCTGGTTGACCTTGGCTGGGCGTGGGGGTCAGGGGAGCACTTGGAGGGCCTGGGCCAGCATCCTCTGTGTCTGCCTGGCCTCCCTAGAGGGCTGGCCATCAGGAGTTGGCTTGGCCATGTTCCTATCTGATGTGCTGTCTCTGACTGGCTCCAGACTCAAGGACCTACCACTTACTGTCTCAGTCCTAGCAGGGCTCCTGCTAGGCAAGGTGCCCAGCAGTTAGGCTCTAGGCTCTATCTTAGGGATATGGTTGCACTCTGCTCACCACTGACCAAACAGCACATGAGACCACCCTGAGTTCCATCAGGGGTTTGAACAAAATATGTTGTCCACAAGCTTTTGTCACTGTCTAATAGTCTGGGTCCAGTTCTTATCTGGTCACTGAGATCAATTACCTGGCTACTGGACATACACCCGATGGTCAGTGAGTACTGCTCAGACAGGCAGGAATCAGGAATTCCCACGACTCCCCTTGACTGTCCCAGCCTGCACTTGGGGACGCTGCAAATATCAGCACACGTGTGCAGGCAAGAAGTGTGGGTAGGGCAATGATATCTCAGTGTGGCTGGAGCAGGCTAGGGACCCAGATGCTTGTGATGAATTCCTTTTCCAGGGCCTGAGATTCTACTAAGAAGGCAGTGTCCCTTTGTGTCTCTGTGAGATCTCTCAGGAAGGCAAGTCCATTTGGCCATTAACAACCTACGTCTATCAATTCTTCATGTTCTGGACCTGATGTGGAGCCACACTTAAATAGCACTGTAATCCCAGCTCGGCCTCTCACCAGCTTCATGACCTCAAGCCTCAAATGTTCCATGGACAGAATGTAGCCAATAACAGTTGCTGTTGTTTTAAACAACTTGGTTGCAAACACTTAAGAGATAAAAGATCAAAACATGTTATACAAAAATCCAGACTTCCAGCTTTTGTTGGAGAGAGAGAGAGAGAGAGAGAGAGAGAGAGAGAGAGAGAGAGAGAGAGAGAGATCTAGTCTTACGAAGTTTGCATTCTTTCCAGGAACCTACAGGCCAGTCAGCCCCTGGTAGCCTATGAGTTTTCTGCACCATAGCCAAGCTAAGAGGCTGTCTTTTGTCTCAGAATCTCTGGCCATTGGACAGATGCTGGATTGATGGATGGATGGATGGATGAATGGGTGGATTTTAAAAGTTAATAACAATGCCTGCTCTCTGTTTCTTCCTTTCCCAAGGAACACCTGGGGGGTCCTGGTGTAAACTTTAGGGTTTTAAAAATGATAGTAGCAGTATGTTAAAACTGAACTATGAAGCTTATGAGCAGGGATGGGAGGGAAAAACTGTGAGAGAGTGAAGGAAGGGGTGACATTGCCCAAAAAGAAATGTACTCATTACCTGACTTAACCCCTCAGTAGATTACCTTAATTTAAAAAGAAAATAGTAGCAGCCAGGTACCAGCGGCTCACTCCTGTAATCCTAGCTGCTCAGGAGGCTGATACTGTGATTCAAAGCCAGCCCAGGCAGGAATGTGTGTGAGACTCTTATCTCCAATAAACTACTCAGAAAAAGCCAGAGGTGATGTTATAGCTCAAGTGTTAGAGTACTAGCCTCAAGCTCAGAGAAGCTTGGGGACAGAGCCCTGGGCCCTGAGTTCAAGCCCCAGGACCAGCAAAATAAAAAAATAAAAATACACACACACACACACACACACACACACACACACACACACACGACTTACTGACTCATTTGTCCCTCATGATGGTCTTGGTCCTACAGGCCCTTTTCCATCATGGAGAACAGTATGCCACTTACAGGGCTCAGCAGGAGGGGACTAATTTAATTAATGTAGGTAAAGTGCCTAGAAAAGAGCCTGGCACACAGCCATTATTCATTAATGCACATGGCAGGCACTTCTACTACCATGAGCCCATGTGGTGACCAGATGAGGACCCTGAAGATTGGAGCGGTTGAGAGATTTGTCCAAGGTCATTGGGAAGGAAAAAAGAGATGCCACACTCAGGGCAGTCCCAGGGATGGGTTCTGAAGAGAAAGCAGGGCTCTGGAGAAAGCTTTGGGTAGAGCAGGGGCTGGAGCCACAGGAACTAACTCAGGTCTTGGTGGGACTGAATATATATTCTCCATTCTTTACCAACAATGGTTCTACTTGCAGTCACCACTGCAGCCTGAACCCACAGCTCCCAGCCCGAGGACTCACCCGCAGACCTCCTGTGGCTTATGAATGGGGAAACCAGGCTGGGTGAGAGGAAGACTTGAAGTCAGACCCCACTTTTTGTGGTCCTATTGCTATCCTTTCTAGCTCTGAAGCTCTGGCTCAGCCTCCTAATTGCTGTTCCTCTATTTCTTCCTCTCCAGACTCATCATTAATGCTTATCCAGCACCAGCTCTGGGCTGAGAGCCTTGCCTACATCATTCCATTCATTCCTCAAAATAATTGCATTTCATGGGCAGGGAGACAGAAGCTCAGAGAGGGAAAGCCACCACTGTTCTCAAGGTCACACCGCTGGGGTTGGATTCAAAGATGGGCTTCAGACCTAAACCCAGGTGAGCCCAAAGCCTGTGTTCTCAAAATGAAGAAAGAAAAATGGACCTGATACAATCACATGAGACTATAATGAGATAATAAATAATGAAACGGTAGCATATGCTTTTCTTGTCTCTTGTTACCATGCCATGCCTGTTCAAAGACTTAAAACACATGTTATTATAAAGGTGATGTACAGAGGTGTTACTGTTTCGTAAGTCAAGTAGACAGTACATTACTTCTTGGACAATGTCACCCCTTCCCTCTCTCTCTCCCAGGTTTTCCCTCCTGTCCCCCCCACCACATGCTGTCTAGTTCATTTGCAACATGGTGTCTAGTGAGTGCCACTGCTGCATTTGTTCATCCTCTGTCCCTTCATTTCTGTGACCCCCTTATTTAACCTCCCCAAAGATAGATAAATGAACAAACAAGATGAAAATAAAGTAAAAACAATAACAAAGGAAAAAACATCCTCGTTTCCATTTCCTGTAGTTCATTTTGTTGGGTTTTTTTGTTTTTGTTTTTTTGCCAGTCCTGGGCTTGGACTCAGGGCCTGAGCACTGTCCCTGGCTTCTTTTTGCTCAAGGCTAGCACTCTGCCACTTGAGCCACAGTGCCACTTCTGGCCATTTTCTATATATGTGGTACTGGGGAATTGAACCCAGGGCTTCATGTGTATACGACACAAGCACTCTTGCCACTAGGCCATATTCCCAGCCCCTGGAGTTCATTTTAATAAACATTATTTTATATGACCAGAGGCACATATATTAGTTCTCTTAATCCAAGCACAAGCACTTAGTAGCCACCAGAGCTACCATTATCGTCTCTCTATTATAAGGCAGGAAGCTGAGGCACTGAGAGGTCAGGTGACTTGCCCAAGGGTACAAGTGAGTGTGTCATAGAGTCAGGATTTGATTCCAAGCCTACTAACTCCTGAAGCTGCAAAGGGCATTTCCTGGAAGACAGGAGCGAGGCCAGGGAGCAGGGCCTGGGAGATCAGGCTACTGCCTCCCACTGGAGCTTGTTAGGTCCTCTCCCTGAGGGCTCCATGCAGATGCCCCCACCTTATTAAGTCTCCACCCAGTTACCTGGGTAACCTGCAGACCTGGAGGCAGTTACTGCCCCTTTCCCTGAGGTGACATCCTAATCCACCTGGCCACACCCCTTGCCCCTGCCCTAAATAAAGCAGGGCTGGGTGGGGGTCACGCTCTCTCTCTCTCTCTCCCTTCTCTCCGGCCATGGATCATCTTGGCCACAGGCCAGCAGTTCGGTAATAAACTTTCTTTCCTGCCTGAATACCGCGTGGCGTTCTCCTTTACCAGCTACCTACTTTAAAAACCTAACAGAGCTCACATCTGGGAGGAAAGATCAATGGCATATCTGTTGGCCTTTTGGAGCTGAAAGTGGTCCTCAAGGGGATGGGGGGGAGGCCTGGGATGATTTCTGGTTTTCTTGTCTTCTTGCCATTAGTGTCCCCAGACCACCTCCACCTAGCAAGCCCCTGCCCTAGGCCACTGCTTGGCACCCTTGGCAGCCTCGCCCTCAAAATAAGGCACCTCTCATGGGCATTTGCAGAGCACAGGGCTATAGAAGGGGAACCTGGTCCCCCAGGGGTCCCCAGGGCCCCCCAGGCCTCGTGCTCCCTGCAGCAAAGATGCAGGGCTTGCAACCCCCAGCTCCACTTCAGGTGGCATCTCTGACAGGTAGGGATGAGCCCATTTTGAAGGTAAAATGCTCAGACAAGTGAAGGAAATTTCTCAAAGTGACCCAGCCTTTCCTGGATGCCAGGCTAGTGCAGGGTCTCCCACCTCAGCCCTCATTCACTGCCTGGGAAGGGGTAGGGGCAGGCAGACCCCAGGTCTCTCCTGGTGTCTGGGGAGGCCTAGTGGTTGCTAGGACAGTTGGCCTTCCTTCTGGAAATCTACCCACTTCCACATGCCAGTGAGGGGCTCCAGGCCTGAAGGAGTGTGGAGGGGCACCGTGAAACACGGTGGCTGCTCTTATCAGTACCCTTGATGCCACATCTGGAAACTAACTGGCTATGGCTAAGTTCCTAGCAGGTTTCTGTGGGAGTCCAAGCTCTCAAACCCCTGACCTGAAGGAGTGGAGAATCTCAGACTCTCTTGTGCCCTGAAGGAGAACATGCTGGCGCCAAGAGTTTAAAAGATTATGACAGGAAAAAGCTTAAAGTCAAGAACCTCTGTGCTAGGCTGATTGCCTTTGACAGCTAGCAAGACCGCTTTGAGAAGTCAGAGCTCAGGCTGCAGGATGCATGAAGCTGTCTTGGGCCTGACCCTCACGGGTGGGTCCTCTTGGTCACAGAGGTGCCCTTCTTCTGGGATTCTGGATATGGCTGGGCAGATCCTGTCCTGTTGGATTTGATATCTCAAACTGTGGACCTCAGTTTGGTCCTAACTGTGCCAGGAAGCTTGGTGAGATGCTGCAGGCTTCGGGCCTCTAAGATCCCTGCCAAAGAGCACCCAGTGTGATGACAGGCTCACCAACCTACGTCATTTTCTTGGACCCACTGGAAGACTGGGTTTCTTAGTTTAACTTGCTAAGATGACAATGGCTTTAAGCTGTGGTTTGACTATGAATTCTGTAGCTTCTTTCTACCGAAACTCAGGATGAAATTTGGTTGTCAGTGTAGTATAGCAGTGTAAGGAAGCAGTGGGCCTGTAAGATGGATTAATATTGTCTTTCCAGACTGGATTAGTTCTTGTAAGACTGGATTAGACTCACAAGAGCTGGTTTGTTAGAAATCAGGTCAGGTCTTTGGTCCCCTCCCTCTCGTCCCAATGTACCCACTCACCACCCCCTTCCACGTGACATCTCATTCACCACATTGTAGCACACCACAAGTCCCTCCGGAGATGTAGCTACTACATCTTGAACTTCTTAGCCTTCAGAATGGTGGGATAAATAATCCTCCTTTCTTTATGAATCATCCAGTCTCAGGCATCCTGTTATTGCAACAGAAAATAGACTGTCATACTGTGAAACTGGGCTCTTAAAGGAGGGGTATGGGCAGAAATGATGGTCACCATATCCAGGCCCATTGTTAAAATTCTTTGCTGTAGCACTGCTTGCTGTTTTCTTTGCTGTTCATGAAGATAGCACCTGAGGCTGGGGAGCACACTCTTTCCACTCACCTACTCAGCTTAACTTCCACAACTCAGCTCCAGGCACCCTGTTCCAGTGCTACATTTGTGCTACACCCTCTGTTAGGCCATTGTCACACCCCGCTTTGATGGCTTCTAGGAGGCAGGGTTGGGGCTGAGCCCCCAAATAGCACACAGCACTAGGCCTGACACAGAAGGGATATCAGTGAACCTGTGTGGACCTGCATCACGCCTGTCTGCCAGGTGTGGTAGTACATCCCTGTAGTCCTAACACCTGGTAGCTGTGGCAGGAAGAAGGCAAGTCAAGGCCAGCCTGGGTTACAAAGTGACACCATGTCTTTAAAGAATGCATGTTGATTCACACTCCACCAGTACTTGTTACTGTCAGGCTCTTATTCTGTGGGAAATTTCTCTGTGATTTTTTTTTCAATTTCTTTTTTTTTTTTTTTTTTACAGTTTCATACATTAGGCCTTGGGTACATTTCTTGTACTATTTGTTACCTCCTCCCTCATTCCCCCCTTCTCCTTCCCCCTTTCCCTCTCCCCCCATGAATTGTTCAGTTGGTTTATACCAAATGGTTTTGCAAGTATTGTTTTTGGAGTCATTTGTCTTTTGATCCTTTGTCTCTCGATTTTGATATTCCCTTTCACTTCCCTAGTTCTAATACCAGTTTATACAGTATCCAGGGTACTCAGATGAGATACAGTGATAGCGCAGGTACAACCACAGGAAGAAGATACAAAAGGATCATCAACAATAGAAGCTACAGTTTCTCATGGCATGTTGAAAGTAATTACAACAGTGATATAACACTTGTTTCCATAACATAGAGTTCATTTCACTTAGCGTCATCTTATACGTTCATAGGGGCATAGCTATTGGGCTCTTGTGATCCTCTGCTGTGACTAGCCTAAACCTGTGCTAATTATTCCCTATGAGGGAAACCATAGACTCCATGTTTCTTTGGGTCTGGCTCACTTCACTTAGTATAATTTTTTCCAAGTTCTTTCGTTTCCTTATGAATGGGGCAATGTCATTCTTCTCTGTGATCTTAACTTGCAGTTTCCTGGATTCTATCAGATCTTTTCATATTTATTTTCTATTTGTAAAATAGAAAAATGCCGTGTGTGTGTGTGTGTGTGTGTGTGTGTGTGTGTGTGTGTGTGTGGCTTGGACCTAAGCTGATTTTTTGCTCTCTCTACCACTTGAGCTCCACTTTGTAGCAGGGTTTATCAAACTTCATCATCTTAGAGTTTACTCTTTTGTCACTCCATTTTGCTTTTGTGACTCTGTCTTAAAGAAAGGACTGCACCCCACCCATGAGATTGGTTCTTTGTTGTTTGACTTTTAAAGATCTATGTAGCCAGTGTTCCATTTATGTTCCTAGTTAGCGAGTCATAGAGACAAATCACAGAAACAGGTCATGCTGCCTTCACAGCTTGCTTGCAGTATTGTCTACCTTCCATAACTTCATGCTTGGCTTGCACCTGCAGGAAAGAACCATTAGGGTCTTTCCATCCCTACCCCTAAGCAAACAAGGATGTACATTTTTCCTTAAAAGCAACCCTAAAAGGGAACTCAGGACTACACTTTGGGGGCACCCAACTCCCCAGTGTAGTCCTGGAAGGTAATAAAGACTTTCTTTTGGCTGTATTCTGTGTCTGTGTGATCTCTCCTGGTGGCTTTCCCCACAACTTCTGGCTTTCTTTTTTGAGTAGTTTATTGGAGACCATGATCCTCAGATCTCACCTCCTGAGTAACTAAGATTACAGGCATGATCTACTAGCATCCAGCACCTTTAGTTGTTTGTCATCTTTTTGTTGTTGTTATTCTGTTGTTTTGTTGAGACAGGCTTGTTATGTAGTTCAGGCTGCCTCAGACTCCAGGTGCTGAAGATTCAGGCATAGGCCACCACACCACACTCAGCTAGTTTCTTTGTTTTGTTTTTTGCATCACTGGGCCTTATGTGTGCTAAGCAGATGCTCTACCTCTGAGAAATGCCGTCAACAGAGTTACTGCCCTTTTGTCTTTTTAAAGACTTGTAAAAATTTAAAAAAAAATATATGTTCTCTGTAGTAATGCTTTGTTCATTATTTAAGCTGTGATATATTCTCCCAGCTTGTGGTGTTTTCAAAGATTCAGGGGGAAAAATTACCTTGGAGGGAGCAGAGACTAGGGCAGATGCAACATAAAGCCTCCAAAGAAATAACATCACATCCATGTAAAAGATCAAGATAATACCAAAAATTAAAAAAGAGTAGTCAGAAAACAAAGCACTCTTAGAAATGTAAGAGAATTTTTTTTTAATTCTGCAGAGAATTGAAGAAGAAACATTCCAGAATGGAGAGAGAAAATAAGAAAAGAAAGTGCAGGCTGGGTGCTGATAGCTCACCCTATAATCCTAGCTACACAGGAGGCTGAGATCTGAGGATCATGGTTTGAAGCCAGCCCAGGCAGAAAAATCTGTGAGACTCTTAGCTCCAATTAACCACCAAAAAGTCAGAAATGGAACTCTGGCTTAAGTGGTAGAGCACCAGCCTTGAACACAAGAAGCTCTGGGACAGTGCCCAGGACCTGAGTTCAAGCTCCAGGACTGGCACACACCAAAAAGAAAAAGTGTCAGTGGGGTTGTCTCATTAATAACCTAATAGTGATGAGTCTTATTGGAGAGGTTTATTTTGGCTCACAGCTCTGGTTCAGGGGTAAGGGGCTGCATAGGGCAATGACCTTGACCTTGCTGGCACAGTCCCAGAGCAGCAGAGGGCACAGGGCATCCATGGTGAGTGACAAGGAACAGCCATGCAAAGTGTGTCTCTCTTATTGTGTCTCTCCAGGCACTCCCCTCCCCGTTTTTTTTGGTAGTATTAGTTTTGAATTCTCCCACTTGCTAGGCAAACATTCTATCATTTGAACCATGCCCTTAGCCCTTTTTGCTTCATGCCCTTAGCCCTTTTTGCTTCATGCCCTTAGCCCTTTTTGCTTTAGGTGTTTTTCAAGTAGAGTCTTGTGCATACGGTTTTGTGTTTATGTCCAGGTGAAGGTAGGCCAAGATCTTCCTATATACACTTCTTGCATAGTTGAGATGATAAGATGGTACCACCGTACCCAGCTTTTTTATAGGTGAGATGGAGTTTTACAAGCTTTTAGCTCAGGCTGACTTCAAACTATGATCCTTTCTATTTCAGCTTCTCAAGTAGCTAGGATTATTGGTTTGAGCCACTGAGCCAGGCTTCTCTGTTTCTTCTTAGAAAGCCACCAGGATTCAATCACAGGGTTCTGCTCTGAGAACCTTATCTAATCACCAACTGAAGGATTTATCCCTAAACCCCACAGTCAGATTAAGTCTCTTCCTTCTCAAACCTCATCATAAGAGTGTAAGGCCAACAATGTGTTTTTTTTGTTTTTTTGCCAGTCCTGGGCCTTGGACTCAGGGCCTGAGCACTGTCCCTGGCTTCTCTTTGCTCAAGGCTAGCACTCTGCCACTTGAGCCACAGCGCCACTTCTAGCTATTTTCTATATATGTGGTGCTGGGGAATCGAACCCAGGGACTTGTGTATACAAGACAAGCACTCTTGCCACTAGGCCATATTCCCAGCCCCCAACAATGTGTTTTGAAGCATGTGAACCATAGCACCTCCATTTAGCAGGTGTCTCCTCCAAGCAATATAGAAGCTAGACCAGTAAGGGCCCTAACACAGGAGAGAAAAGTGCAGAGCATTCCCTGACCTGGTCACCAGCCACTCCAGGATGGAGACATCAACAATCTGCACAAAGTAAGTTAGCAGAGTACTTGCTGTGCAAGACTCTACTACAAGTCCGTCCACACAAATGATGGATTTTGTAGGAAGGAATAAAGGATAAATAATTAGAAATCTAAGCAGAAAGTAATACCTCCCTCCCAACATTATCAATTATTTACTCCTGGAAAAACACAAAGTTATCCAGGAGAACACATCAATCACAACACACTGTGACTATTCTTTATTCTGTTGTGATCACATAAAAATCTCTGCAGGATATGACAGCACAAGCAACAAAGGAGAAAGTAGATAAGTTGCACCACATCAAAATTATAAAGTTCAGCATAGCAAAGGACCAACAGAAGAAAAAGGTTACCCAAAGAATGGGAAAGGCGGGGAGGGGGTTAAACAAGGGAGGGAGCAACCATAATTGACAAGAAATGTACTCATTACCTTATTTGTGCAACTGTAACCCCTCTGATATCACCCTTACAATAAAGTAAAATAAAAAAATTTTTAAAGGAATGGGGAAAAGATTTCCAAGAAAACATCTGACAAGGGGCTACTATCAAGAAATAAGGGAATTCCTACAATTCAGTAAGCAAAAAACAAAAAACTAAACCCAATTTATAAATAAAATTTACAAATGGGACTTTCATAGACATTTCTTCAAAACAACATAACCAAATACCCAATCAGCACATGTGTCCAATAAACACATGAAACAAACACCACCACTAATCACTCAGGAAGTGAAATTAAAGCCATAATGAAAACAAACAAACAAAACCTCTCGCATCTATTAGGAGAGCTAGTATAAAAACAAGCAAACAGAACCCAGAAATAATAATAAGTGTTGGCCAGAATGGGGAGAAATTGTAATGCCGCACACTATTGGTGGGGAAATGAAATGGCACTGTCACTATGGGAAACAGCATAGTGATTCTGCAAAGAATTAAAACTAAGGCTGAATGTGGTAGCTCACACCTATAATCCCAGCACATAGGAGTCTGAGGCAGGAAGATTGTACAAAAACAAGACATAAATAATACCAATATTTTTAACATTTAAAAACCTTTCAAATGGCAGTCACAATAACATTGGAAGGATGAGTAATGGGTATGATTCAGGGAGGAGGTATATTTGGGTGGTGTTGGAATGTGTTTGAGAGCTAAGTCCTCATTTTCACAGTGAGAAGTGAAAAGATAGTGCCTAAAGCTGAAGATGAGAGAGAGAGAGAGAGAGAGAGAGAGAGAGAGAGAGAGAGAGGAGTAATTTTAATGACATGGCAGCAAGTTTCAGAGGATTCAGGTAGGAGGAGAAAGCAGTAGCCTCTGGGGAGAAGGAATGGAGTGAACAACTTAATGTTTATTACAAAACCTTGCAAATGATTTGGATCTTTCAACTAGGTGCAACTTTAAGAATAGAAAGCAAAAAGTAACCTGAATCAAAAGCAAACTGGAAATTGCTGCTCCTCTAGAAGGTTCTGTGACCCAGGGCTTGGGTCACCTTCAGGAACACTGAAGGGTCACCTTGAGGAACACTGATCATCATCATTGTTAGTGTAGTCATGGCTTCTGCACTCCATGCCACTCCCCAGGACAAATGGGGGCGCTCAGAGCATGGCATTGAGAGAGGATGCACATTTGCATGGACACAGGCCCATTGTTTGCTAGCATAGCCACACATTCATTTTCATGTGTATTGGAAAATGCAATTATCATATCAAACCTGTGATTTCATGGAGATTATGGCTGTGGATGAAGCTGAGTTTACTAAGTGAAAGCATTTAAGGAAAATCAAGTTGGCTCTTCATTTCCATGGGTTCCGCATCCCCAGATTCAACCAACCATGGATAGAAAAATATGAGAAAAAATTGCCTCTATATTGAACATGTACAAACTTTTTTTTCTCGTCCTTAGTCCTAAACAACACAATACAGCAACAATTTACATAGCATGTGCATTGTATTAGGTTTTCTAAATGGTCTAGAAATGACTACTGAGGAGAATATGCCCAAATTGTGTGCAAATACTAAGCTATGATAAGAGACTCACACACTTTTCTGCCTGCTCTGGATTTGAACCAGAAGCCTCCAATCTTAGCCTCCTGTGTAGCTAGGATAACAGGTGTGAGCCACGAGTGCCTGGCTTTTCTTTTGAGATAGGGTCTCCCTATGCAGTCCAAGCTCCTCCCCAGAAGGGCAGACATAGGAATGGAGGCTCCAAGGATGGATAAAGGGTAGCTGCACTAGAGTGACATAGGCAAAGATTGCAGTTTGGCAAAGGCCTGAAGCTTAGTTCTTAGAGGTAGAGTGAAGAACAGGACTGCTGAGCCTCTGGTGACTCTGAGGCTGGACATGGAGGTATAGCAGGGGCAGGGGCCAGACTCACAGCAGCTGGAGGGTCACCTATGTCTATCTATGCAGAACTCAGTGCACTGGGGTTTGGGGATTTTTCTCTTGAAATGTATAAGCAGGCAGGATCCATATGCTTAAGTCAGCCTATGCCTCAAAAAAGATGGGTCAGGACAGGGGGTTACCTGGGTGGCAGAAGCCATTCCAGGACCTCTTGTCCCTTTGATATCCTAGGCTTACAGGCTGGGCCTTTTCCCTCCCGCCTTTACAGTAATAAGTCAACTTAGGTGCCTGGATAATTCCCAGTTCGTTGTTTGGGTTAGATGCTGGCTCTAATCATTTCATGGCTGTGTGGCCTCTATCATTTTCCCACTTATAAAACAGGATGAAGAAAAGCCTGCTGCCTAGAGATTGAGGGATTGAAGATTGATGAAGGGCACAAGAAACTGAGGCACTCAGAACAGTGCCCAACTCCCATTAGTATACAGTAAGTGTAAGCTGTCATTATTATTTGAAGTGGTCTTTTTATCTTTTCCCCTTACTCAAATATCATCTAATACTTGTTATGTGCCAAGCTTCATATTTATCCTCTGAAAACACACTCCTCTTACCTAAAGACAGAGACTAACCCTGGTGTCTGGGATGGAGACTCAGAGATAAGGAGGGCTGGGTCCCATGCAAAAAGAGCCCAGGGACTGACTAGGGGAAAGGGACACACACAGCTGATCTCAGCACAGGGTGATCCAGGCTGAGACAAATGGGAGCCAGAGACTGTGGGGGACAAGATGAAGCAAGGGAAGTCAGGAGAGCCTCTGCTGAGGGGGCTGTGGAGGGATGGATTAGCCCATTCTGGCAATTTGACATGAGGGTAGATGATGTAAGCAAAGGCTTCCTGGGGGCTGGGGCTGGGAAGATGCCTAGGCTCAAGTTGTATTCTGGTGTTGGGAAGCCATCCTGCATTTTTGAACAAGAAATTATGTTTGCATCATAGTAACAATCTATGATTTATTGTGCACTGACTGTATTCTGGATGCTGCTCACACACAATCTCATCTAATAGAGCCCTTAGAGTGGTCCTGTGTGCTGTTGACAGGCTAGGTCAGTGCTCTTAACCTGTTTGCTGCCTCTGAACTTCTCCATGCCCAAGTCTTAGAGCTAGAATGAACCTTTAAGACTATTATTTCTTCTGTTTTACAGATGGGTAATTGATGTCTGAGAGGACTTTCCTAAGACAGCAGAGTGGGACCGGGGCAGAGAGGCCTAGTTCAATCCCTGGCTACAGGAGGGGTCCATTCCAGGTTCCCCAGCCCAAGCGTGCTTCTACCACTATGCTACAGTGGACATCATGTGGCCTGCAAAGCCCTTCCATGCTGTGTACCCAATCACCAGCCTTTAGCCCACCATGAAGCTTCTATATTGCATTCACTCTCCTAGGAATTCCCTGACACCCAATCTTCATGTGACCAGGTTCCTTCTTGCCAGTCAGTGAAACAACACATTTTCTCTAAAAGGTACCCCATATTCTCACATCACCCCAACTTATTTTTACCATAGCAAGTATGATGCTCTGAAATAATCTTTTTTTTTTTCTTGCTTCTTCTGTTTCTCCCAACTAAGATACAAGCTGTAGGAAGGCTTGGAGGGATGTTATCTACTTCACTGAGCCCTGAACAATGTCTGACCTATAGTAGGTACTCCATAAGTCTTTATGACCATTTCATTGTTAATGATCTGTCTGTACTGAACAGGGATCTCTCTGGCTGGCCCCAGCCAGGTCAGCACCCCAAGAATGAGATCAGGGCCTGGGTATTCCTGTAGAGTGACTGGATGACCAAGGGATGATAGAAGGATCTCCCAGGGTCTCTTGATTAGGGTCAATGTCCTTTCCCTGTGGAGGGGCCACAGTCATCACCACTGGCTGTCTTTTGAGGGGAGTCAAGAGACTCTGGAGTCTGCTGAGCTAGGGTGGTTTCCAGGCCTAGGGTTCATAGCTCCTGGCCTTCTGGGAAGGAGAAAGGGGAAGAGTGACCTAACCAAAGCCTTGCACCTGCAAGCTGGTTCTGGTTGGTGGTCAATGCCCTCAAACCTCATTCTCTCAAGAAGGTTGCAACATAAGGCCGTGCTGATGAGCAGGTGAGTGAAGTGTAGTCGCATGCTCTGTCTTCCACACCCCACACCGTGAAGGGGGTGAGTGGGGCTGTTGTGCTCCAGAGGCCGTCCCTTCTCCCTTGTGCCAGGGCCAGTGGGGTATACAGGTTGTGGCTCCTTACAGTGGAGATCCTGTGTGGGAGAACATCCAACCCCCATACACACAGTTTCTTGCCTTTTCTCCATCACAGTAGGGATCACCTCGTCATCCCCGCGGGCCCCCTGATTGCTCCTCTGCCCAGGTCAGTGGGGAAGACTACATGTGGACGAACAACAGTGTTCACTGTGCCTCACACCCTCGCCTGTGACCACCCGAGAATGTAACACAAAGATACATAGATAGGGGCATTGAGAGCAGCCAGGACAGGCGCAGAGGTCCTGCCCAGAACCCCAGCTTCTCTCTCATCAGAACAGCTTGGGGTCCCACCCACTCGCCCAGCTGCACACCGCACACCGCACACTGGCCTGTGGCTGGCTATTCTTTGGCGCGCCCCCTTCCCCCTCGGGATCAGCTTGTCACCTCCTCCCTGAAGCCCGAGCTGCTTTCCCCGGACCTGCTTCTTTTCAGGGGGCAAGGGGCCTGGCCGGGCTCACCCCCTGGTCCGCGGCGCCCAGCTCTCCCGCGGGCCGCGAGTGGGATCGCCGAGCGCGGCCACGGAGGGCGGGGAGGGGGAGGAGGAGAGGAGGCGGCGGCGGCGGGCGGAGCGCGGGGCGGAGGCTGCGGCGGGAGGGAGCGCGCGCGCCGGCGGCGGCAGCCCTGGGCCGGGGCCGCGCGCCCAGCCTGAGCCCGCCCCGCCGCCGAGCGTCACCGAACCTGCTTGAAATGCAGCCGAGGAGCCGGGGCGGGCGGCAGCGGCGGCGGCGGCGGCGGGGGCAGCGGCAGCCCCGGCGCCGCGGTGAGGACTCGGCGGGCTGAGGTTCGGCAGCGGTGCAGGGGGCGCGGGGCGCGGCGGCCGGTGCCCCGGGCCCGCCATGGGCCGCCCGGAACGGGGCGCGCTCCGGCCGCTGGCGATGCTGCTGCTGCTCCAGCATCTCACGGCGGCGGCGGCGGCGGCGGATCCGCTGCCTGGCGGCCAAGGTGCGTTCAGCGAGTCCGGGGCCCGGCTCCGCGCCGCCAACAAAGCGCGGCCTGGAGGTCGGGGCGGGGGGCGGAGGGTGGGCTGCGGCGAGGTGCCCGGGAGGAAGGCGCTTTTCTGGCCCCGGCGGTGGCCGGCTTCTCCCCGGCTGCTCCGCCCGCGGCTCCTCGCGCGAGGAGCTTTGCCCTGCGGGCACCGGCTCTTGAAGGATGGGCGCGGAGGGTGGTGGTGGGGGGGCCGGGAACTTTGCGGGAGGTGGCGGCGGCGGTGGCCGTGCACCGTCTCACAGCCCGGGGGGAGAGGGGGAGGCTGACAAGCCGCTCGGCCGCGCGGAGCAGCGCAGCCTCGCAGCCTCCCCTCCTGACAATGCGTTTCGGAGGACCCCGGCGAGGGGCGGGGAGATGGCTGGTGGAGGGGAGGGGGTGCGCCCGGGCGCCAAGCGCGTGTGTCGCGCGTGGACCCGGGCTCCCCGCGAGCTGTGTCCGCGCGGGTCTGTTGACTACGGGCCATGTGTGCGGCCGAAGTGTGTCTGGAGGTTGGGAGGTGTATCCAAGTCGCGTGTCACCTACTCGTAAATACGAGCTTTCCTTGCCGTGCCACCGAGAGGCCCGTCATCCGAGAAACCCGGGCCCCCATCCCTCCCCCTGGATCAAAGGTGTCCGAGGCCCCCCAACCCCTCAAGATCGCTAGCATCATCCCTTTTCTTCGCCACAGCGGCGGATCCCTGGCGTCCGGGGCTGCGTGGTGGAGAGCAGGATTCGAACCTGCTGACCCACCTCACGATCCCCCCCCTCCACCCCCCCGCCCCCGACTCCCACAGGGCCGGCCAAGGAGTGCGAAGTGGACCAGTTCCGGTGTCGGAACGGGCGCTGCATCCCCTCGGTGTGGAGATGCGACGAGGACGACGACTGCTCGGACAACAGTGACGAGGACGACTGCCGTGAGTGGCCGGCCCCTGGCGCTCAGGCCAGGGAGGGCGGAACAGTGGGGGGCGCGGGCAGCGCCACGCTCCGTTTCCACGTGGCTGCCGCCTCCACGGGGCCACCTGCTCTCGGCCTCGCCTCTTTTCCTCGGGCGGGCGCAGGGCTGCAGGAGGGTGGAGCCCAGGGCAGTGCGCCCCGGGGCGCGCTGGGCTCTGGGGCTCGGGAACTGTGGGCGGGGACGCAGCCGTCCCTGCAAGCGTCCACCCACCGGCGACCCTGTCTGTCCTCCGGGTCTCCCACCTGCGCGCCACGGGCCATGCGCGTGACTCAAAGTTCCACGCCGCGCAGGGCCGCACCGCGCTCCTTTTCCTGCTCGGGTTTTTTTGTGAATGAACGGGCTCCCCGGGTCCCCTGATTGGCTAGGCAGGGACCACCCCACAGGCCTCCGTGGCCGGAGCCACCAATCGTGGAGAGGGCGGGTGTGTAGTATTCTGCAGCCCTGGCTGCCGGGGCCCCGCCCTGGGAGCACCGCCCGCGTGCATCCTCCGGATGGAAGGTGCACGGCGCCGCCTCCCGCTGCTTTTCTGTCGAGTCACGGTGAAGACCTTTTGAACCACCCTCCAACCAGGCTCCCCTGCCTGCCCTGCCTGGCTGTACGTCATGGGGCCACCAGGAAGGAGGGGACCATGAGCAAGAGTTTGTTTCCTGGAAGGGGCAATAGGAGCCCAAGGCGGAGCGTGAACCCTCCACTGCCACTGCTTTTGCTCAACGTGCTGTTTGCACAACCCCGGGCACAACTGACTTTTAAGTTCCCTCTCCCGTGCGCGGGGTTGCTGGGATCTGTGGAGGAGAGAGCAAGCAGTCCCTGTAAGGAAGTTAAGGTAATTCCAGGAACAGAAAAATGTGTCTCTTCCAGAAACAGAGACAGGGCAGTTATTCATTTATTATTACCCAGGCCAGCAGTGTGCTGTCAGGACCCACGCGGGATCAGGCCAACCCACCAGCTTGGAAGCACAGGGGCAAGGAAGGAGGGCACCTAAGGGCAGAAACACACTGACCTACCCTGCACTGGAAGGGAGTAGATGACTTTGGGACAGCACACTGTCTGTTGAGTACTTGCGTTCTTTTGATTTTTATTTATTATTATTATTTTTTTTTTGCCAGTCAGCCTTAGCAATCACTCTGACCTAGCCTAGGGTGGATCCTGTGACTTGGTTGCTTTGTTTCCACTTGCCTCAGTTTCCCCACTCCCCCGATCACTTGGGCTGGTAATTGGTGCCTAGGTGGCTTCACCAGACTGTGTTGAAGAATAATTCTAGAAGTGTCATTAGAAGTAATGAGACATAAGCTGGCCACTAACTGTGCAGGACACTGAGCTGATAGGTACCTTATATGAACTCCTCTGTTCTTCCCTCTTGTACAGACCTAATGCTGAGACACTCAGGGCTTCAGTTACTAGAGCCATGTGGCTGAATTGCTGAGTAGGAGCCTGAACTTAAGCATCTGCTCCCAGAGTCCTTAGCTAATCAGGACCCTGACCATCCGCTAGTTACTCTGAAATTATGAAAATGGCTGTGGTTGTGCCAAATGCCTGGGAGTTATTCTGGTGTCCTTAGAAGATGGTGTTGAGGTGTAGGGGTGGGGAAATAGGAAGAGTTCCTGGACTAACTGAGCTGAATCCCTGCCTTCTCCTTGGCTCTTTATAACATCAGTCTGAGAAAGTGGTTGTGAATTCAGACAGGAAGCTTTTCTTTTCATTCTGCTTTATAGATAAGGACACAGGCTCAGAGTGGTTGAGTGATTTGCCTAGGATGACACAGCCCAGATTTTCAGAAATTGTCAAGATCTCTGCCTGCATCCTAGCTTAGGGCACTGACTGCTGCGGTGTGATATGGAAGGATCTAGAAGCTAGAAAGCTGTATGCTAGGTATTAGGCCTTTTGCTTTTCATCTGTGCAGGGGGCGGGGGTGCTCTGGGAAAGATAGAGTAGTAACAGAGTGGCTTTTGGGTAATCCCATGTGGGGTGAAAAGAAGTCTGGTGACCCGTATGTGGGTGGAGTAGAATTGTGGATAGGCATAGTTATTGCCTAAGTCACTAGCTGTCAGTGGAAAGGGCTTGGGTTAGACAGGGTGATGGCAACACTCTATTGATCAGAAAAGTCATACTGAGCCTACTTCCTTATCTGCTATACAGGATAGTTGTCCTACTACACAGTAGATGAAGGAAGGCTTTTCCCAGGAAAGATGAAAGAAGAGGGGAAAGGGGGAGGGTGCCCACTACTAAGGTATCTATCTATCTATCTATCTATCTATCTATCTGTCTGTCTGTCTGTCTGTCTGTGTCTATATTTGTCCTGGGGCTTGAACTCAGGGTGCTCTGCCACTTTTATTGAGCCACATTTATTGGTTAATTGAAGATGAATGTCTTGAGAATTCATTTACCCAGGCTGACTTTGTACCTCAATCCTCAGATCTTAAGACTTCTGAGTAGCTAGGATTATAGGCGCCATCCACCAGCACTTGGCTCGCTAAGGTCTTAATAAATCTCCTTTGCCACTAAGGCTCCCCATTCTGGGCCACCTGTCCAGATGGACAGGCCATCCCTGTTCTGTCCTCCAGGCTTCTGGCTCCTCCCTGAGCAGCCTCCACCTACTATTGCCACCTGCCTTGGTGCATACTGTATGCCTGAAGGGGCCTGGCCTCTCTACCTCTGGGCTACATGTTGGGAGATGGAATTTGTAAGTAATGTCTGTGTAAGGCAAACTGAGTTCAAGCTCCCAATGAGGCCAGAGCACAGCTCCTGAGTAATCCGGAGGCTGATGGCCTGGCAGGCTTTTTGTGTTGAGGAAGCCAAGAAGAACTTCCTGGAGGAGGGGCCAGGTAAGCTAGTCCCCTGAAAGCTGGTAGCTAATACTACTCCCTCAGTACTTAACATTTAAATGGAGATGGCCAGCTCTTCACAATGTAGAGGACAACTGAGGCTGTAAAGGTGACATGACTGTTCCATGGGTTAGATCTGGAACTCTGAGATCTTTTAAATCTTTATCCTTAGCCACAGTATGTGTCCTTTAGAGATAGAGCTGGCAGGATGGGAAAGGGAAGAACTCTTGGGGCTTGAGTTTCCAGCTCAGAGGACCTTCAAAGTGGAGGAAAGGGCTGGAAGCTGGAGGGCCAGGCCCAAGAAGGGGAAGTCTGGCAGGATTCCTGGCTGGCTGTGGACCTGGGGCACGTAGACCAGCTGGTGCCTGGACCTTGTTTTTCTGTTGCTCCTGGTGTGTGTCTGGAGGTAGAAGCAGGATTCTGGTCTCTGGCCAGGCTTTTACTTGCAGAGTGATAACCATAAACTGGGTAGCACTGAGCACTTGCTAAAGGGCAGGCACGTTGCCAAGGTCTCACACTTAGTGCCCAGGGCTCCTCTAGTCTGTCAAATGGGACAACTCTATGACAACCTTAATTATCTGGCTAAGGAACTGGCTAAGTTCTGAGTTTTAAATGAAACACATAAGCATAGAGCCTGTGCCTTCTTATGTGCCCAATGCTTGGTTACATATGTGGGGAATCTTGTCATAGGACTAGTGAGGAGCAGGGACCTCCTTCTCTTCCTGCTTCCTCACTGGCTATGATCATTTTGTTATCTTAAAAGATTGGGTCCGGCTGTCTCCTCCTCTAGGGAGCCTCCCCCGACCTAAGGACCAAGGTTGAAATTTCAATCCAGTACAGCCTTGGATCAGACATACCTGGTCCACCCCCCTCGACCCCCCGTTGTCACCTCCTGATCTAATAGCACTGGGTGGCCTCATTCCCTTCTTCTCAGAGATGTGAGGACTGAGAGCCTGTGCGTGGTGAGCAGAAGGCAGTAGGGAGGAGTCTTTGTTTCACTGAAGGCCCTGGGCACCTGGCTGTGGGAGTTGTTAGCCCTACCCTTCTTCAGCGACCTTGGAGCCACTGTTTCTCAAGGCTCCTGGTCTTAGCCAAAGGGTTTGTGAGTTTCTATGGAGTGGTCCCAAGTCACTCAGCCTCAGCATGGCCTGGTGGTAGCAAAAAGCAGTCTATGGAGGAGTTAGGGAAGAAGCAAGTCCAATAGAACTGGTTGGTCTTTGTGAACAGCCTAGTAGCCTGGGGCCCTAGAAGGAACAGGGACTCTTTAGCTTTCAGTTCCTTTCTTCTTGGCTGTGCTGGAAGCCACTATGGCTGTGCCAGAGGGCCTCAAGCTTCCCTTGATTCTAAGCTCAAATCTGTGCCCATGGGCTAGTCCCAGAAGGCCATAGGAGTGTTCGCCAAACATCTTCCATTAGCCTTCCAGGGCCCTATGGGCCTGAGTCCCCCCTGGGAGCTCCTAGTTTCTGAGGCCCGCTAGCAGTCAGAGCTGCAACTGGGCCAGAGCTGCTGGGGTTCTTTCTGCCCAGTTACCTGCAGGCAGCTGAGTTGGTAGCTTTCCTCCTTGGCAAGAGGAAGAGAGTGAGAACCTCCATGAGTTGATGGAGCAAGTGCCCCTCTGGGTGGAACCTAGCAGATGCTCTCCTAGTCCTAGGGAGAAGGAGCTCAGGCATGCCCCCAGGCCCACAGTGTTCCAGGAAGACAGACCTGGAGCTGGGGGAGGGTGTGAGGTATGGAGTCCGGCCTGGAGACCCCAGCTCTTAGAGGCTGAGGACACCTCCCCGCACATCCAGGCCAATCCCATCTCTGGAGGCCTGGCACAATGCCCTTCCTGACTGTCCTCCAGCCCGTGAGCTCCCCTCTGTCTGTCTCAGATCCTTCACTCTGCCAGTCTTGTGTTGGACATAGAAGAACCTTGTCTCCCCCTAAGGATTTACTAGCAATAGATATTGAGTTATTGGCTGGTCCCCATGCCTAGGAACACGTTGGGCAGTTTGCTGCCTTTAGCTTTGCTACTCACAACATGTGACATGTGAGGGCTGTCTTTTGTTGTTGTTTTGTTTTTTGTTTTATTCTTCCCATTTAAAGATGTTGCAGCACAGGTTCAGAGAGGAGATGTGACTTCGCTAATAGTGCTGGATTTGCTCAGGTCCTCCTCATCTAAAGCCCAAAAGCTTCCCTTACGCTTTCTATTCTGATGGGGAGGATGGTGCCCAGCAGTATTTTCGTGGGCTACAGATTTCCGGCCTGAAGAGTGAGGAAGGTCCGCTCTTGTCTAGGTAGTCCTTCCACAGGAGGCCACCTTTTTCCAGCCTCCATTGAAAAGGCTGCTGTGCTGTACAGAAGGAAAAGCTGAGGACCTGGTGCTGTGTCCTTGATGTTAAGTGATCCTAGGGAGTGTCATCTGCTCTTTCCCAACCTTGTCTGTAGTCACATGGCCGTGGCTGCTTCCTGGCCCCCAGTCTGCTTACTGCTTACCCTGCAGACTCTACTCCTCAGCTCCAAGCCACAGAGGATGAAACTGAGGCACTGGGGACTAGACTGGATCCAAGCGTCAGCAGGGAGCTATTCTCAGAAAGTAAGGTACTCAACTTCTGAGCTGAGCGGGACTAAAGACTGGACAGTGTGTGTGCCTCCTTCCACCACTGCCACACACGCACCTGCCACAACTACCCTCTCTCGTCCCCTCTGAATCAGGGAGCCAAGTATTCTTGGGGTGAAGGACAGACCCAGACTTCCCGAAACACAGAGCTTTGTGCTCCACTATGGGGACTTCAACCTTTCCATTGCCCCTGGTCAGACCCTGCCTGCCCACCTCTATAGACAGCTGGGAGATGGTTTAAAGTAATAATGTCCATTATTAATAAGGAAGAGTTCCTGAGCACTCTCAGTGGAGTTGAAGTCTAGAGACTGCATTTCATAGAGGAAAGTGCCAAAAGCTGAAGTCACTTGCCTCAGGCAAGGTTGAACCACCGCTGCCTGTCTGCCGAGTCTGACACACGTGAAAGGAAGAGATAGGTATTCGCACATCCCAGTCACAACAACAATGTATGTGACACGTGGGTGTGTTGTGCCTCCCTTCTTTTCTAGGCATCCAAGCTGTCCCTCTCCTAGTCCCTACTAGCAGATGCTGGCTTCCTCCCAAGTAGCACTAGCGCCTAGAGTGTCCGTAAGCGTTAGCTGGACCCCCAGTCCTCTGTCCCACAGGTATTTAATTACCAGCCCTGTGATTCTGGTTCTTTTCTCACAGCTGTCTGTGTCACTTACCCTGAGCTAGAGTGACTTTAAGCTAGAGTGGTTCCAGAAGGCCCAAGGACCATTAGAGAAGTCTGTTCAGTCCTCATAGTAAACCCTTCACTACTACTCTGGAAATAGTGGCAGATGCCTATAATCTCCCCCACTTACCAGTCGGAGGCAGGAGAATCATGAATTCAAGGCCAACCTGGCTTACAAAGTAAGACCCTCTTTCCCATCCCCACATCTCCACAAAAAAAAAGAAAGAAAGAAAGAAAAAGAGAGCAAACCCAAAGCACCAAAAAAAGTATGACTTCTTAGGAAAGGGACCCTTGAATGTGAATTTCTGTCTTTGCCATGGCTCTCTTGAGAAGAGACTTTCTCGTTTTTCTACAACACCCACTGTGTGCCCCCCACCCCACCCCAAGCAACCAGCCAAAGACCTTCCTATTCCCTAAGCACAGCCCTGTGATACAAAGTAGCCATATCTAGGTCATACAAAGCAAAGCCAGGAGAAAAGGCAACTATGTCTTCCCCCAAGGACTTCTCACACCCCTGATAAAAAGCAGAAGAGAACACAACTGTGCCTCATTCTTGGTAGAACCCATCTTCCCTATGGCATGGAAGGGACTGCTCTGTTATTTGCAGTGTGACCTTGGAAGTGGGTCCCCCATCTGACCTTACTTCTCAATAGTCACTGCCTTGCTCTACCTGCACTGCCCCCAGCCCTCCTGCCTGGAGCTGCGACCTGAGTCCTTGAAGTCTCCCATTGCCTGGGAAGGGATGGGGCCATGTAGCTGGCATGATGGACTGGATTTCTGGCAGGCAGACAGAGGGCAGCTAGACTTTTTAGGGTCCACCCAGAATTCTTCCCTGAGACCATTTTCCCTGCCCTATCTTCTTGTACTGGAATGAATGCAGTGCAAAGATGGAGGGAGGAAATGGAGAGCAGCCCAGAGCCCAGTGAGCCATCCTGGAATACAGATAGCCAGAGGTGGAGGTTTGTAGGCTGAGGGCCCAGAGTCAAGCCCTGGTGAGGAGCCTTTCCACCCACTCCCCAAACCCGTGATTCCTGCACAGGGAATGGGTAGCATGGCCAGCAGCCACTTCCCTCCCACCTCCTCCTCCAAGGACAAAGCAAGGGGGCAGCTGTTGAGATAGCAGCAGGAGAGATGTAGGTCATCTGGCCAGTGACGAAGACTTGGTTGCCAGGACAGCAGTAGTGCCTAGGAGGGGCCACAGGAATCATTCCATCTGCTTCCATGTGCAATGGGACCCCGGGGTTGCTGCTTCCTGGGTGGCCCTGGGTACTGGGTATTCATTTTCCACAACACCCACTATGTGCCCCCCCACCCCCATCCCCAGGCAGCCAGCCTGCGTCTGGTTGACCTCAGAGACATGGCAGCTGATAAGAGGCAGAGAAGGCCCCATCAGGCCCAGGTCAAGCTTCCTGGCTGCATAGCAGGAGGCAGGGTGGGCTTTCCTGGTGGCCTGAATCCAGGAGCATTCAAACGAGCACTCCCCTGCTTCCTCACTTCTTGGACTCCGAGCTGCCATCTGCTGCCCCATCACCCTCAGAGCCCCTTCTCAGACATGAGTATGTGCTGGGCATGTGCTTACTAGGAGAGAGTGTGTGCCAGGAGGGAAGTGATCCTTCTGGACACAGGGAGGCCCTGGGGCCAGGAATCCACTACCTCCCACACCCAAGGTGGCCCAGTTATAGCCAAAGCCCCTGACCAGGCTGTTGTGGCAGGGAGTCATTTGTAGCTGGAAAGGTGTCTGCATCTCTGTTCACAGCCTGCCCCAGAGCCATGTCAGCCTCTGGCCCCCTGGCCACAGCCCACCGTGTGCTGTCTGGCCCCACCCTGAGGGCTAAGGTTGTTTTAAATAACTATAGCCCTGGGCCACAGGCATATCTCTGCTCCCTCCTTGCCAAATGACCATTTGGCAGGCCTTCGCCCTCTGGTTTTCTCTACTTGCTGGGAGTGGGGTATCTCCAGGCCCCTCTCAGCCCCAATTCTTTGGGATTTGGTTATTTTCTCCTGAAAGCCAGGCTGTTTATAGAAGCGGAGGTCCTCTATGGCCAGCCCCCAAGTCTGGGGGCTCCAAGGAGCCCCTGCTTGTTTTCTGAGGTCCAGGAAGTTCTAGGTTAGAAGCAGGGGTCATGTTGTATCTCCTTACGCAGAGGACATTGCCTGACTGCATATAGAAAGCCAGAACCAAGTGTTCGTTAGCAGAGCGTACCTCTGTCTACTCAAGGGGTTTTGCCTGTTTATTTTTCCTGAGCTCCCACTGGGCTGATATTTTAATACCTATGAGCCAGCCAGAGCAGACTTTATGCTGGCTATGAGACACTTTTTCGTCTTCTTTGTCTCTCTACTCCCTGCCTGCCTCTCTTGCCCACTGCCTGGGTTGAGAGGGATGCAAGGTTAGTTAGCACAGCCTCTACAGTGTCAGCCCGACCCAGATTCCAGCTGCTGCCCTTGGGAGATGCAGAACAAGTCTCTGAGCTGAACCTCAGACCCCATCCAGTGGGGAGATGAAGGAATTCCTGGCCTGTGGAAAGTACCAGGCACACCTCCCAGAGCCCCTTCTTTCTACACCATGAACTGGCACAAACAGGGCAGAGGCCACCAGATTGTGTGGTCACTCGCCCACCCTTGTCCTTGGTGCCTCCTCTCCTGGGGGCTGTGCCCTCCCTCTCTCTGGTCTCGGGCTTCTACTCTTGAGTTCTGTGCTGAAGCCAGTTCCCAGGCTCTCAACCTTATGTCTAGGAACCAGAACACCTCACCTTGCCATTCATTGACTTACTGTGTGACCTGGGCAGATCCCTGCCCCTGTCTGCTGCTCGTTCTTTGGTTCTGTTTGGGGAAGGAGTTAGGACTGGATCCGTATTTGAGCCACTTTGGGACAGTGTTTGACTTTTGGGCCCAGCACCTTCTTTTCTGAGCCTGACTCCCAAAACCTCTGCTTGATGTATAACCAGTCGGGAGCCGTAGATAGGAGAATCCTCAGAGCTCTACCTTATGAGGTGATAGTGGATGGATTACAGCAAGCACTTAGAGGAGTACCTACATGCAGCCATGCTTGGTCTGAGACCAGTGAGCCTCATTCTCAAGTCTCTCATCTGTCCTCCAGAGGCTCCCTCCTGTGCTGGGCTGCTAGGTAGGGTGAGAAGAGTCAGAGAGCCCCCAGATAGATTTCTTTATCCCCCTTTCTCTCCTGTGGCTCCAGGCTGGAACTTACTGGCCCAGTTTAATTTTGGAGAGTCCTTTCAGGGACCTCATTCAGAAATGAGCCCAGAGCCTTGGGGACCTAGGGTGGTGGTGCAAGAAGTTTCATGTGTCTAATACTACCCCCCCCCCCAGATATGCCCAGAAAGAGGGCAGGATTCACACCTGTGATTCTGAGCATGGCCATCAGGGCTGAAGGGTCAGACTTGTCTCCATCTTTCTGTCCCCTCCCCTGTTCAGCCTTTCCCCTTAGGTTGGAGAGAGCTGAGAGAGGAGTCGTCTCTGGTTTGGCCCTGTGGCTGCTGTCCCTGGCCTGGCACAGAGCAAGCCCTGGGGAACATGTGCTAAGGGAATGAATCTTGGCCTAGGGCAGCATCCTTGTTTAGCCAAAGCAGCTTCTCGGCCCTCCATCAGCAGCAGGAGTGGGTGAGTGTCCAGTGCACCAGGGCCACAGAGCTCACTCACGATCACTGCCCCCTCTGTGCCAGTGCTGGAAATCCCACTGCAGAAATCACTTCTTCCATACGCTCCATGGCCTCGCTGATCTCAATTCTATTTCTAGGGCTTCTGCTTACAGAGACTGCCCCTTACCCTCACCACAAGCCTGCCCAGAGTCTCTGCCACAGCCCTCCTCTCCTCACCAAGGGCAGTCTTGTCTGTGATGGATCCTCCTCCCTGCTTCTCTGACCCCCCAGTGTAGGGCCTGGGGAGCACCCAGTCTCAGGTGTTAATGGTATCGGCTGTCCCTGTAACTGTGGCTGACTTTCCAAGGCTTTGGGAAGTAGAGGATAAGGACAAATGTACTGTGCCCTGAGGCAAAGGTGGCCTCCTTACAGTTTAGCTTCCTGGACAGCTGGGCAGCTGCCGCTTGTGTCTGTGTGGAGCCTCTTCTGCCCCTTGCACCAGTCCAAGTCATTGACAGCATTTGTCAGGATCCTGGGAATTGTCACACCCCCTTCTTCCTCCCTGAGTCCTCACCTGTCATAGTTCCCAAGTCCTTAGATTCTTCATGTCTACTACCTGCCATTCCGGGTTGCTTCCCCACCCCCACTACCCCACTTCCCCTTCTTGGACCTCCCACATCCCTTTCCCAGTCCAACATCCTGACTGGCTCTGTCCTTACAGTCTCAGGGCTTAACAGAGCTCTTCACCACCTAATCTACCTGTCTCTTCTATAGGCCCAGGTCTCTCATCCATCACGCCAAAGTCTGGAACTCTGCTCCAGCCCTGATGAGAAGTCTCACACTCTCTCATGCAGTCCCCTGGCTCTGACCGCCTCCCCTCTGCTGTTGAACTCTACTTCACCCCCAGAATCACTATTTTCAGCAGGCTTCCCCTCACCTCTGTACATCACAGCCTCCTCTGGCCTCCCCCATTCTGTGTTTCTCTCCCACATCTGTGCTTGTCACTCTGTACTGTGAGTCCATAGTTCAGGATACAGATCAGAAGCCTCAGGGGATGGGCAGCAGTTGCCTGTGGAGGCAGGGTATTTCTGTGAATCCTGGGGAAGCATAGTGCAGGATGGAGCCCTGGGATCCTCAGGATGACATTCCCTGAGGTTGGTTCTGTGCCCTGAACCTTGCCATTGCCTCGGCAGGAGCTTTGGATGGAAAAGTAGGCCCTGCTCTGGGGGCATTAGCAGCCCCTCTCAGTGTGAGATCTCTGAGCCTTAGCTCCCTCCACTGCGAAGGGGATGGAAGACCCGAGACCCCTTCTGTTACCTTGGGAAGATGTATGCTGTGATCATGCTATGGTCAGAGTTAGACCTGGCCCTTTGCGTCTGGAAATTACAGCTAACGCAGAACTTCTACTCCATAGGACCTCTGGCACCTTGGACCATGCATCTCAGTTAGGGGCCAGCAAGGGTTTTGCTCTTTTCAGTAAAAATGACTACCGTGCTTGCTCAGCATTTTGATGTTGCCAAGTGTTTACCTATTCACAGAGTGGCCAACTTGTCAGTGTCAAAAATAAAAATCCCTTGAGCCAAGTATCAGTGGCTCACATCTATAATCCTAGCCACTCAGTAGGCTAAGAACTGAGGATTGCAGTTCAAAGCCAGCCAAGGCAGGAAACTGTGTGAGACTCTTATCTTCACTAAACTACCAAAAAAGCCAGAAGTGGAGCAATGGATCAAGTGGTAGAGCACTAGCCTTAATCAAAAGAAGCTTAAGGACAAGTCCAGACCCTAAGTTCAAGTTCTAGGACTGGTGCATGCGTGCACCATATGTGCATACACACACACACACACACACACACACACACACACACATCCCAAATCTCACAAAACCCTCAGTGTCCCAGTGGGACACTAGACCAGCCCCCTTGCATCTTGTAAGCCTTAGCTGCTCCTGGAACTCTATATAGCAGGGCTTCCCCATTCCTTGTATATCCTCATACCAGCTGGGCATCTCAAGCTTAAAAACAAAGAAGCTGGTTTTTTCTCCATACTTCAGAAGAAATAGAGCATCCTGGGAAGGCTGTTCATGTGGAGAGCTGCCACTGACTGAAATCTGCTTCAAACATAACCCTCGTTAGCACTGCCCTCTTTGGGCCTTGTTTTCTACACATGCCCAGGCCGGATTGTGGCTTGTCTACTCCTGAGAGGAGAGCAGCACTGAGATCCTGGTTCCCACATGACATAGAAAGCTAGCTGCTAGGGATACTGACCATTTGCCTCATATGAGGCTCTGCTGTGGACAAAGCCATTTCCACATGTGATCCCCTGACTCATGGTAATTCTTGAGAGGTAGACCCAAATGGAATTACACACTCACTGTACAGATGAGGGCATAGAGCCCTTATTCCCACCGATGGCCCGGGTGAGGAGAGTTCAGATGGCTGTGCTGTGGTTGTGTTGGTTATTAGCTGGGCTGCTGGCTGGCTCATCTTCTTCCCCTCCACATGGCCACTCTGTCAATGTCCTCATCAGTAGGAAAAGATGGAGACAGATGGAAGGGGAGAGAAAGACACACACACAGGAGGGGGAGGGGCAGTGGGGGATGGGAAGGGGGAGGTGGGGAGGTGGGGGGAGGAGGGGAGGGGGTCCATGCAGCATTGCAACTTCCTCTTGTGGTTCTCACAGTCTGTCTACACCAACTCCTGACAGATGGAGGGAAGGGGAGAACGAGTGCCAAGAGGCTGTCACCGCAGGCGGGCAGAGCTGGGGGAGGGTGCTTTGTGGCCAGGGTTTGTATGGGGAGGGGGAAGCAGCTGGTGGTCTGGATGCTGGGACTCCTCTGAACCCGCTCCCCAGGAACTGCTAGAGTGTGTGTGTGTGTGTGTGTGTGTGTGTGTGTGTGTGCGCACGTGCGCATGTGTGTATACATATGTGTGCATGAACATGCATGTGGGGGGGCACACACAGGAAAGTGGGTAAGGGTGAACCTGCTGCTTGTTCAAGATAACTGCTGCTTATTTGGAGCCTGTAAACCCAGCGCCCGGAGCCCCTCCTGTTCCTGGAGGTCAGGATATAGATCCATTGTGGCTGAGACAAAGCCCAAGGCATTTAAACTACCAGAACAGGCCACTGGTCTGTACAGTGACCTGAGGTGTGGGCAGGGTGACATCTGGGACCTGAGTGGCAGAGCTGTAGTAAGTAGATAGGGCCAGGTCTTCTTCCTGCTGTTGCTAAGAAGTTAGTTTTGGTCAGAAGTGTCTTGCCATTAGTAGTAATAATAGCAGTCATTCATGACACATTAGCTTGTGCCAGAGCTGCGGATTCTGGACAAAGATGGGAAGAGCAGATAGTGGCATCAGTCCCACCAGCAGAGGTATATACTTCCCACCACATTTGTCTCTTCCTCAGAGCCTGATGCTGTCTGGGTGTTGAGAAGTGATAGTATAGTTAAGTCTCTGTGATTAGAAAACAGGCCTCTGGGGGCAGATGGCCACTCACCGCCCAAGGGCACACTTTTCCTCTTTTTCCTCACCTTCTTCTTCTCTTCACCCTGGCTCTTTGGATCCTCAAAGGGTCCTGCAGAGAATTTAGAGTGACAGTGGCCCCTCACCCTGCCCACAGTGTGACCTGCTCACCAAGGTCACACAGTGTGAGTTGGGTCCACAGGTCCTGGTAGACCCCATCTCAGAGGACTGATGGTGAGGGTTGAATGAGCATGGAACTACTCACTGTTGCTCCTGAGATGTTTCTTGGATGGGGTGAAGGTCTTGAGTACCTCATGTCCTTTAACAGCTTTATGAGGAGTTTTTCCTGTTCCATTTGCCAACAGGGTGGCAAGGCACAGAGAGGTAGGGAGTCTCATCAAAAGTTCCACAACCTTTGAGACTGGGATAGTAGCATTCAGATCCTGGTCTCTAGCTTCCCAAGACCCCTGTGTTAGCCAGTCGAGGGACAGTGTGTGAGAGCTCCTTTGGAGTGGGACTTGCAGAGGCTCCTGGCTCCCTATTTGCCTCCAGATCTCAGATCCTTCCACATCCTGGGAAAGAGGCTGCTCCCATCACATCCATCAGGCATCTTGGGGAGCCCTCCCTAGTCGCCTCACCTCCTACATGAGCAGGGAAGCGCAGGCAAGGGTCTAGGCTTGAGGATGGGGGATTTCCCATCTCAGGTTGAGATCTGTCACAACATTAATGTTAATTAAGCCTTGTTAATTCAACCCTCTGCTTCAGTAGAGCTCCTGACAGTAAATTACTCATAAGCAAGGCAGTAAATGTATTGCTCAGTTTTCCCCAACACTTAGCAGGAAGACTGCATCTGGAAAGGCCTAGAGGGCAAAGGATGCTCAGATCATGCTAGCTTGCACCCTTGGAACCCTCCAGCCCAGACAAAGGGGAGCGTACAGTCCTGAGGGGACTAGGACTGTACGCTCCCCTGGGTGAAGATGAACTCTATAGTCTGCTGGGAGCAAACTCTTCTTGGAGGCAAGGCCTTCAGCTCTGGCTCATTCCTGTCTTTTGAAGATATCTGGACTTTGCTCACATCTCACTCCCTCCATTTTCCTCCTTAGAGTGTGCTCTGGACCTAGTAGGGTTCTGTAATGGTGGGTTTGGGCCTGGTTGTACAGCCTGAAGCCACCTCATTGTTGGCTGACCCCATTACACTGCAGTGGTCTGACAGAATCATCCACCTTGGCCCTGTCTTTCGTTTCCTGAGGTGTTCACGCCGGGTCAGATGAGTTCTGAGTGTACCCTTAGAACAGGGGTCAAGCTCACATTGTAGGCTGGTGACCTTTGGCCCCACCCCCTTGTTAGCAAGGTTCCACCCACCAGCTGGGGTAGGGGAGGGGAGTCCTGGGTGCAGTGCCACCCCCTCCTCCTTGGCCTTAGGCTGGGCTGTGCCTGAAACATTTGGAACAAACCCAAGCATTGAGTACCTAGAATTTTTTAAAAATTAATTAGAGCATTAAATGATAGCCCTGTGGGAGAATCCCACCATCTGGCTGTCATAGGAGGAGAGGAAAATGTGTGCATGCAGTGTGAGTGTCCTATGAAGCCACCTGTGCATGTGTGGATATGTGGCTGTGTGCTACAGTGTGTGCATACTGTGGTGTGTGTGTCTTGAGTATGTTTGTTCAGTGTGTGGTACACATCTGAGTGTGCAAGTAGCACGCACTTCTGTGCATGCGTGCCCATCTACATGTGCATACATTGTGGGCCTGCACCCAGGGGCCTGCCTGTCTGTTTAAGCACACTTCTGTGCTTGTGGTCTGTGCCCAGGCCTGACTTATGGATGTAGAAAGTCAGGCTGAGCTGTGTGTACTGGAAGGAAGTGGGCCTCTGGAGCCCTCCTGGCAGAGGTGGTGGTCACAGATGGGCTGGGCAGAAGGCGGGATGGGATAGTTTTGGCAAGTGCACAGCTGGCCTTTGGGTGGAGTGAAGGGTAGGAATCCTTGCTGCTTGTTTGACAGATGGGGAGGCCAGGCCTGCCCAAGCACGGAGCCATTGTGTAGAGGGACTGGAGCCCAGGGCTCCCTGAGTGGTGCTTGTACTGTTCTGGCTACACGTTGTGCTTTGGTCATCTTTTATACTCTTAAGATTTTCATGGTGGTTCTGAGAGGTTCCTGAAAGTGTCACCTCTACTCCTCGGGCTTGCCAGGGGCAGCTTCAGAATTCCCATTGCAGATCCTGTGTCCTTAGTCCACAGAGGGGGGAACAGCTAGGTTACTGAAGAACACTGAGCTCAGTTGTCCACTGGCTTGCTGTGTGACCTGAGCCCCTCAGATGTTTCTCTAAACCTCTCAGGGTAGTTGGAAGAGCTAAATTAGGATACATACAAAACACTTAGTAAATCATAGATGAGGGCCTGAGCCAGAGACAGTCATCATTCTATGACCAGGACCAGCGCCAAGGCCCAAGTCCATGTGTCCCTGGAGTTTCCTGGGGAACAGGCCAGGATGTGGGCCCATCCTTGCAGACTAGAACTGATTTGTTCCCCAGAGCCATCTGCCTGGTGGCTAGTACTGCCCTCCAGCTTCATCGAGAACATGGGGCTCATGGCAGTCAATGAACTAGAAAAAGAACAAGCTTAGAGAGCAGTGTGGCTCACCTCATCCAACACCGAAGCACTGAGGCCTAGAAAAGACAAGTTGTTTGCTAAAGGCCATATAGCAATTAGGAGGTAAAGCTGGGACCATAACCCAGCCTTTCTAGCTTTGTTCTTGGTACCATACCATTGTGATTGGAAAGAAAAGGGATATAAGAGGTGGCCTATATACCTGAGATGAGATTTCAAAGCCATGGGAGACCCCCCAGTAGAGAAGTGGGGTTCTACTATCAACTCTCAAGAATGAGGGAGGTATGCTCATCTTACTCTCTGCCGTGTCGGCCTCATGCAGTCTCTTACTTGGGCAGGCTCACTCTTCACCTAGAAGTGGGTAGATGGGAGTCTTCTGGTTGTCCTCTTTCCCCCCACATGCCCTCCCTACGCTCATTCACTGCTGATGATAGAGAGGTCACCCTAGAGGACTTGGTTCTTTAGGAGTAGGGGTAGAGGCCAAAGGGAAGTGGGTGGCAGGCCCTTACATGCTCCAGGTGCATCTTGGCTGCCTCTGGGCTATCTGGGGTTATAGTCACTGGGGGATTAGCTAGGCAGCTGCTTCTGAAGCTGCCTATTCTGGGAGCCTAGGGGCCAATTCCTCCCATTCTTTCCCTTCTACCTTCTACCTGGAGGAGCTAAGTCAGAAAAGAGCCAGATGGTACAGCACAATGGAGATCAGGAGGCCCTCTTTCAGAACCAGATAGGGCTGGGAATGTGGCTTAACGCTAGAGTGTTTGCCTAGCATGCATGAAGCCCTGGGTTCGATTCCTCAGTACCACATAAACAAAAAAGCAGGAAGTGGCACTGTGGCCCACGTGGTAGAGCGCTAGCCTTGAGCAAAAGCTGCTCAGGGATAGTGCCTAGACCCTGAGTTTGAGCCCCAGGACTAGCCATAGAAGAAAAAAGAAAAGAAAAAAATAATCAAATAGCTTGAAGGCCTACTGAGTCTGTACAACATCTGGGGGTGGAGTGGTGTAGCTGCCTGAGGAGCAGAAGGAAGAACTTCCTTCAGTTATTCCTGCATACCAGACCTTATGTGAGACCTGGGTGTTTGTTACATGAGATCTCACAGGAACCACCCTGCAAGTAAAGATTTACCATCATACTTTTAGGCAACGCAACAACAGGCTCAGGGAAGCCATGTAATTTGCCTGATGTCACAAGCTAGGCAGAACTAAAGCAGGACTTAAGCCCTGCTTCTGGATGGAGGAGGGCATGACTAGGATTTTTCAAACCTCTGTTCACTGAAGAAAAAAAAAAAAAAACGAAGGTGAGTGGAATTGCCTGCACAGCATGATTCTTATAGGATGGACTGTTCTCAAGTGGTTCTCCCGTGCCCATGCCAGTTATAGTAGAGCTGCCTTCCCAGGGAGCCATGCAAGCTCAGGATCTGAGCTTATAGTCTCAACCAGCAGCACCCTGAGCCCTGAGTCTCCCAGGCCCTATGATACTACATCTTGAAGCAAAGCATCAACCCCTGAAGATCTTCCCTTACTGCAGGCTTGCCAGCACAAAGTAGGCACCCTGTTGAATTCTTTGGCTTTCACACCAGGCACCTGAGACTTCCCAATTAGGATGGGAAATGGGCAGCAGCCTGGTTCTCCCAGGGCAGCCTGGAGGGCCTAGTGGTGCCTGCACTGAGCTCTCCTATAAGGGCCTGGGGACCCCCTCTGTGCTGAGCATTTGCCAAGCAGACCAGTGGCTACACGTGGGCCTGCCTTTCCTCCCCCACCTCGGCATTGCCGGCATTGCCGTCTCCCAGGAAACAGGGAATTTTCCTTCATTCCCATCATTAGGGTGCCAGGGCAAACAAACAGCCTAATCCAGATGAGCCCTGAGCCACAATCACACTCTCTTTTGAGGTTTTCTCTTTATTTCTAGCAATTTCCAGAAGCTTGAAGTAATTGGTATTCCACACAGGTTAATAGAACTGCTGCCTCTTCAGTATTATGCCTTAATTTCCTTTATCGAATAGCAAGTTGGAATTAATCGTGCCTCGCCTTCCTTTTTTCCCACCGAAACCTATTACCAGCCTGTCTGCTGGTTAAAGTCATTTCGAGGCAGCTCTTGGCTCCCGTCCACTTCCCTGGGAATCTTTCTGACCAGAGCCAAAGAACAAGGAGGGTGAAAAATCCATTTGTACAGAGTGGGGGTCTCCTGTTGAGAACTTATTTCCCTCCCTGTTCAGGAGGGAACGTGTGCAGCCTCTAGCCGGCACAGCGGACTGAGGCCCCTGTAGCTGTGCCCATTCGAGGGCAGAATGGCCATATGTCAGCGCTGGGAACAGGATTCCTGCGCTGGCAAGGTCGGGGGAGGGGTGGCGTTGCCTTTTCTGCCACCTGCCCTAGATCCTGGGACTCCAGGCTTCTAGATTCAGTTTTGATGGAGACTGAGGGTCTCTGATTTCAGAGATTGTCCTTTGAGAATGTACATATAAAGTTGCTAAGGTCCTCCCCCTGAGATGTGGAGAGTGTGGCTCTTTTGTGACTCCGTGAATCTCTGAAGCTACAGTTCTGTTCCATGTCTGGGTCTTGGGAGGAGCATGATTACTTAGCTGAACTTGCCTTGGAAGGGTGACCCCAGGGCAGCCCAGGCTTCTGGGACCTCATTTTTCTTGTGTGCAAAGTTCCAGGGTTTGACCAGGTGGCTCTAAGGCTCCTCCTGTGCCTCCCCACTGTGTTCCCTGGAGACTGGGACCTCTCAGCACCTTGGGGGTCGGGCCAAGCTCCTGTCCAGCTGACCCCAGCTCGTTCTCGTTCAGAAATCCTAGCAGGGAAGTGGTGATGGTAAGCGATAAGAGCCCCACTGTTGAGGCTCTCCCTGCTTCTGTATCCTACCGTTTACGGTATAATCTCACCATCTAGCACGTCCTTTAACTCTCACCCCCAATGTATAGGTGAGGACTGAGGCCCTGAAAGGCGAACTCACCTCATATCAAGCAGCTTGCTCCCAGAAACTCCACTCTGAGTCAGTACTTCTAGCACTGCTGTGGCTACACACACCGTGGAATTTTATTGCATGAATGGAGCTCACAGCTGGCCAGTGTGATTGATTCATGGAGCTTGGTGAGAACTCTGGCCTGAGACAGAATTCTCCAGGAATCTGTAGTGGGCCACATGTATCCCCTTCCCCACTGGAACCAATACCTGGGGGTGGTGAAAGGGCTTCAAACAATGAGCCCCATTTCATTCCCATAGCACCAAGAAGAGAGATACAGGCCAAGCCTATTGGCACGTGCCTGTAATCCCATCTATGTGAGAGGTGTAGGTTGCAGGATCAAGGTCCAAGGCTAGCCTGAGAGTAAACAGTATGAGATGCTATGAAAAATAACTAAGAGCAAAAGGGCTGGTGGGGGCCTTGAGTCAAGTGACAGAGTGCTTGCATAACAAAGAAAGCATCCTTTTCTTTGAGTTCCAACCGGAAGGCCCCTTGGAGGCAGTGGTCCCACCTCCCTGCTGCCACCTCGTTCTGTGTACCCTTGCTTTATGGCCAGACACTGACCGGGAGTGAGAATCTTCAGTGCACAGTGACCATCTATCTTGTTTTGGGTTGTGGCTGATATATCTGGGGTCCTTCTCTCCTGTTTGGTTATAAACCTTGTGAAGGAAGGTCACCCCTCATGTTTCCCTTTAGACTCTTGAGTTTCCCAATCAGGCAGACTCGCTGTCTTCTGAACTCCCCGAAGGTCCCCATCCCTAAGCTGAGCCCCTGGCCCACACCACCCAGCACTGCCCTTCACACCTAGAAAGCCCCACCCACATCCGTCCCTTTCCCTCTCACCTATGAGGCACCAGGGGTAGGCCCTGGAATGGTATGTGTGGAACCCCACCTCCTTTCCTCAACAAGGACTAGACAAGGAGACCAAGGCAGAGTAACATAGAGGGCTTGTCCAAGTTATGCAAGAGGTAGCCTGGAATAGTGCTCAGGGCTCCCCAAGCCTAAGCCTGGCTCTGTGGAACTTCCTGGAAAAGCTTCAAGAAGGGCTTTTCTACCATCCTGTCAGCCCTGGACTGGCGAGAGTTTGCATCTCTCTGGGCCCTTCTCCAAGAGGTGACTTAGCCGTGCGCCACATACTTGCTGAGCGACTGGGGTGACTTCCTGAGTTTTGCTGTCATCTGAACGAGGGCTCCTGCCTATCAGCAGGGGATGAACTATGGCCAGCAGGGCTCTAGAACTCCATTTGGCAGCTGGGTAGCATTGCCTGGAAGGGCCTTCTCCAGTGCTGCTGGAGTAGATATTCCACATAACCACCTAGTTGGGGAGTCAGGCTTACTCGTGTTCCCCCGCAGGCCCTGAGCTGGTCGGGGTCACTCATTTCTGTTTGGTCAGGTGTGGAGTGGCAGGTCTTGTCAAACATGATAAAATGATGCTTGAGCTGATCTTGAGGGTGAAGAGTTTTGTAGAGGACGAAGGGTCCTCCTGTGTGCTGCAGCTGCACCAGCCGAGGTGGCTGGGGGGGATGGTCTGTGGTTTCCCATGGCGTTGAATGGGGATGGAGGCAGGTGGCCAGAGGTCCGAGCATTTAAAGAGTTCCCAAGTGCCCTACAAAGTTCTTTGGCCACATAATCCAGGAGATGGGAGCCAACAGGGCAAGGAGAGAGGTGGCTGTAATTATGGAGAGGGCTTTGAGAGGAAGATCTGCTGGCTCTGGATGTACAGCCTTTCTACCTGGAGCTACGGAGGTGGATTTGAAAGCCTGGGCCCAAGCCACAGTTCCCTCCCTTAATGGGACTTGGGTCTGACAGAGGTGTGTGTGTGTAACCCCTCACCTAAAACAAAGAGGACTTGGAGCTCCTCTTGCCCAGTCCATCATGCCATAAAGAAAAAGAGCAAAGCATGGAGAAAGCAAAGGCCACAGAGCACAGCCAGGATCCCCTTGGCCAAGGCCTTCAGCCCAATACCAACCCCTCTCAGTGAATCCTCAGACCTCAGCAAGTTCACAATCACACCCTAACCCGCAGGCCTCCTGCTGGGGCACCGGGTGACTGAGGCTCCCTGGATGGCTGGTGTGAGGCTAGAGGTGACAGAGAGTTCTTACAGCCTTCCCCATACCAACAGGCAAGGACCCGGGCCCAGTAGAGAGGGGGACCCCAGAGAGGCAGCAGGCCTAGCACTAAGAGATGGGTTTCCCAATAGCAGGGCGTCACTGCCCATTCTTCACTAGAATGGGATCTTCTTGGAAATATTTCACCTACAGCCTGATTGGTGGAAACATTTATTTGCCTATCCACTTAGCCACAGCTGCTGACCAGCATGAGCTGCCACTGCTCACTAAGAGCAAGGAACATGAGCACTACTGCCTTGACCTCCTCTCTCCATGGGAATAGGATAGGCACCCTGGGGGTTCTCGGGCCCTTGTATAAAGTCTGGGCATCTTAGTCACTGCTAATGGGTGCTGAGAGCCCGGAGAAATTTGTTTGACATATTGTCAACAGAGTAGGGCTGCAGTGTGAGATCTAGAACCTTCCCCTGAGCCACAGGAGAAGCAGAGGAGCTCCCCCTCCTCCCAGCAGAGGTGTGTTTTTACATGCTAAGGGACATGTGGTGTCTTGCTGGAGCTCCAGGGTCTCCCCCCAGTAGAGCTGTGAAGCTCACATTTCCAGGTGGCCTTGCTGGCTGTCCAGGGAGGTCCTTAGATCAGAAGACGCTGCGCTCCTTCTGGAGTCAGGCCGATGTTCTCTACTTGGTTAGAAGGGTCTCTGAGGCTGGGAGCCATATAGACCTCCTGACTACAAGTTCTAAAGAGTTCCCAGTTTTGACTCCTCTTGTCCTTCCGTGTCTTCTTGTCTTCCTCTCCTTGTTCTCTTCCTCCTTTTCTTTCTCTTTCTCTTCTCTTTCTTTCTTCTCTTTTCCCCTCTTCCTGTCTTTCTAGCAGTACCAGGGTTTGAACTCAGAGCTTCCCGCTTGTTAGACAGGCACTGTGTAGATTGAACCACACCCCCAGGCTGTTTCTGCCCTAATTATTTAGATAAGGGTATTGTTGCCTGAGCCCATCCACTACAAACCTCCCAATCTCAGCTTCTCATGTTACTGGAATGACAGGTACATACTACTGTGCCCAGATTTTGGTTGAGGTTGGTATCTCCTGCACTTTTTGACTGGGCTGGCCTCAAATGGCAATCCTCCAGTTCTCAGCTTCCCAAATAGCTAATATAGGCATGAAGGCATGATCATGTTGTATTAGTTATTTTTCAGGGAGTGTCTCACTTTTGTCCAGAACTTGCCGTGGATTACCTCCCATGTCTCTGAGATTATAGATGTGCCATCCCATACCTGGCTTGTTGTTTTAGTCTTTTTTTTTTTTTTTTTTGCCAAGGTTGACCTCAAACCATGATCCTCTCATCTCTGCTTCCTGAGTAACTGGGATTACAAGCATGTGCCACCCTGCCTGTTGGGTGGCCTGCTCCTCCAAGCAGCACACTTGCATTCTGTTTGGTTCCTTGGCAGGCACCAGCTAAGAACCCTGCTGATCCCATCCTATCCACATTCCCTCCAGTCCCCCTCCTCAGCCCCCCAGCTGTCACTGGCTCAATACCTCCTGCATTCACAAATCACAGGGACAGGAAGACGCCTTTGTCGTCTGTCCCTCAGAGCTGCTCATCTTCCCCGTGGCGACAGGGAGTCTGACATACCCCAGTGAGGGCCCCGGCCTCCCTTGGTGACAGCCAGGCCAGGATGGGCAGTGTCTGAGAGCAGCGGGGTTGTGCTGGGGTCTGGAGGAGAGACTGGCTGTGGGAATCCCAGGTAACTCTTTTGGAGGGCCTAGTGGTACACAAAGAACCACAGCCCTTGTCATGGTGACATAGACACAGAATGTCAGCTGAGGAGGTCCTTAAGGATTTGTTGACATGAGGAAACTGAGGCATAGGGTTAGAAGAGGTCACCGGCCTGTAAGAGGTGGGGAGCGGAGCTATTCTTTGTGTGTGCTTTTGCCTTCATGTGCTATGTGAAGGGCTTTCTGGGCTGAAAACATTGGACTAGGGTGGGTCATGGGTTCAAGTCATGGGTCTGATCCTACAGGCTGTGAAGTCTTGGCTCAAGTCCTTTCCCTTACTGAGGTCCTCTCCCCTGTTCTCATTTAGCAGTGGCAACTCCCTCTATGGCCCCAGCCTGAAGTGGTATGGAGACCCAGATGGGTCTTCATCAGTAAGCAGTTGCTAAAGTGACATCTGTGTCCTCTGCCAGGGTCATCCTGATACTTCCCAGCTGTCCTCCCAGGCCAAGTCCCACCCCATCCCCCCAGGAGGACATCCCTGCAAGTGTCCCCTAAGTGTCTCTCCTCTGACCTCCCTGTTTTGACACTTTGGGGTTTTCGGGTGTTCTGTTTCTTTTACAATGAGACCTGGTTAGAATGTGTCATTCCTGAGTGGAATGTCAAGAGACACCTGGAAAAATTAGAGGGAAGCTTTCCCCCATGTGTGAGCAAAGAAGGCTCCCCCTAAACGTGGCCCCTTCACATGCACATTCTACCCCTCACACCCTGCCTGCACCTGCCATGTCCCCATGTCCGTCCTGCCCATTCTCCCCTGGTGGGGTCTGCTGGTGGTGGGGATGGATGAGCCCTGGAGCCCACTGGGCAGTGCAGCCTGCAGCTAGCTGAGCACTGCCCTCCATGCTCTGTGTGTGTCTGGGACACTGAGAAGGAACTACATGCTTCACAGCACTGGGAAGTCAGCTCTGGACAGTCCCTTTGCAGGGATACAGCTGACACTATTCACAGCTCACTGGCATCTTTGGCTCTGGCAGTAACTGTCAGGGAGACGTTCACAAGAGCTCAGAGTGTGCAGGTGCACACTGTAGGCTTAGAACCACCCAGACTGAGACACTTTGGACCTGAGACACAAGACTGCTGCTATGAGACCCATGAGGTTTTGGAACTGAGGGTTGGGGGAGCATTGCATATCTGATAAAGGAGTCAGGATTGAATCCAGTGCTGCTGGGCCCCAAAGCAGCTGGTGGTAGGTTCTGAGCTAGAAGCCCCAACAGGGCTATTGAGGGGTATTGAGAAAACAGTTGATGGGGTTTCCCCACCTCCTACCTGGTTCCAGCAGTGCAACTCTGTTTTTTGTTTGTTTTTCCAGGCCTGGGGCTTGAACTCAGGTCCTGAGAAATGTCCCTGGCTTCGTTTTGCTCAAGGCTAGCTCTCTGCCAACTTGAGCCACAGCGCCACTTCTGGCTTTTTCTGTGTATGTGGTACTGAGGAATTGAGGAATTGAGGTACTGAGGAATTGGCTTCATGTATATGAGGCAAGCACTCTTGCCACTAGGCCATATTCCCAGTCCCTAGCAGTGCAACTCTGTTTTTATGTTTTCTTCTTCTTTTTTAGTGAAGGAGTTTCACTTGGGAAAAGGGTCCCTTCTGCTTACGGAGAGTAAAGTTTGCCAGGCCTTGTGCTGGGCCCCAGCTCCATGCCAGGACCCGCCAGAGCCTGAGGGGGTGGCTCTGGCAGTGAGTGGACAGGCCAGCAAGGCGGACCTCCTGTGAGGGGGTGCAGGTTGCTCAGGGCCACCGGCTCCTCCCCATCTCACTCCTGCTGTGTTGTTCCTGCAGCCAGAGAACACTCTGGGTCTGTGGTCCCCGTTGACTGGGGTGACAGTTTAATAGTAGCTTCCTGGTCTGTCATTTAAATCTGCCTGCCAGGTTAGTAGGCCAGGGGCGGGCTGGCACGCCCCCTGCCCCCACCCCGGATCTTCGTTCTGCTGGCAATGGTCGTCTTGGCAACACCCAGGGCCTGGCGAGCTCTGCAGAAGGGTAACTGTGTGGGGAGCAGCCCTTTCATCTTCCCGCCGGGGGCACAAGTGGCCCAGCTGCCTTAGCTCTGGCTGCAGGCAGAGCCAGGCCACCCGGTGCTGGCTCAGGCCTGGGAGAGGACATGGAGTAACTGGAGTCCCTTCTATGCACCTGGTTGCTGGGGGGGGGGGGGGGGGGGAGGTGCTTTAATTATTTGACCTCCCTCCCTGTTAGAGGAGGGAAGTGATGGTACTCCAGGTCTCTCAACAACAGAGTTGAGCTGGAGTTCTTTGGTGGGAGGTTTCTACCTCCCGCTCCCCATGGCCCAGAGGGCAGAGTCTGTATCCCTGACACATCCTCCATCTCCCTGACTCAGGCTATCTCCTCTGAGCCCTCTTTCAAAAAGTCCCTGCTCTGAGGACTGGATGCCTCTCCATTGGGGTCCCCTGAGCTCCAGTTTGGGCCGAGTATTCTGTGAACATCATCTGCTGTTCATAGTTTGGTGGGGCAAACCCCAGAGACAGTTGGCTGAGTGCTGGATTCTACAGGGTGACTGCAGCCCAGTCTTGCCTCTTGCGGGCCTCGTCCTCTCATTTGTAGGATGAGGAGCTAGCACACACAGTGCTTCCCAGATGTGGTCACTTGACTTGGAATTAATAGGCACAGCACACACACACACACAAAGGAATGTCTTGGTCAGACAAGATTGGATGTGCTGAAGGAAGCAATCAGGTCCCAACTTGCCAGTATTCTTGGGACCTTTGAAAGCCAGTGGGTATTGCAGTCCCCAAATTAGAAGTAGTACCAGTCCTAAAGTTTTGGGTGGCTAACCACCAGGGCTCCTTCTGGTGCACTCTTCCCCTTTCCCTTTGCTCAGGAGCACTTGTCCGTGGTGCACGGGTCAGAGCAAGCTCTGACAGCCCTGAGCTGTGGGTTTTGTGGACCCCTGAGTAGCAGTATGGTGCTGAGGAGGCTAGATGGGTCCCTGGTGAGCTCAAGGAAAGCCAGGCCATTCCGGGTCTCTGAGAGGCAGCTTGGCACCTTGCAACATGGCAAGTTGGCCCCTGGTCTGCTGCATCCCATCCTCCTGCTGCTTGCCTTCTTACCTGCCCAATGGCTGTGGACTCCCCAGCTGCTGTGACCCATCCTCCTGGGATGCCCTTTACCCTTCCCCACATCACTCCCACAGTGGGGCTCATGCCTCTTCTTTAAACACAGTGCCTGCTCCTCTGGGGGTCCTTCCCTGCCTCCCTGGCCTCAGTGGGACCAGAAGTCAATGCCTGGGTCCAAATGTGGTTCCCCGACAGGCAGGTGCAAAGATTCTGAGCTTGTAGAACTGGCAGGCATTCTGATGGCCAAGAGCAAGGCCCACAGTGCAGCCAGGACAGCACTCTATTTTCAAGCCCCATCTGCACCAACTTCAGGATAGGCGTGGGTGGGAACTGCAGCTTAGGATTTCGGATTGTCTCTGGGAAGGACGCCCCTGTGGGCGGGAAGCAAGGAGGTGTTGAGTGATCATAATAATTTCACAAGCTCATACACAGGGTGCTGGGTACTCCATCTCCCAAAGAGGAGCCTGTTTCAGAGAGGTGAGAGACTCAGTGTCCCACACAGCCATTGGGCCAGGATTGGAAATCCACCCTCCTCAAACCTGCACCTTTTTGCTTTCCGCTTTATAAAGTCCCAGTGCCATCCTTAGCCTATTTCCTTCTCATATCAACCCTGTATTTTCTGTGAGAGAGGAATGGTGTCCCTGAATGCTGATGAAAGAACACAGGAAGCTCAGAGAAGCTGTATACCTCGACTAAGGCCACGTGGTGGCAGAGCTGAGTCCCATTGACCATGGATTGCCTGATGCTTTCCTTGGCCTGTGTTCCTGTTACACACAGCTGCTCCCACTCCTGGATTCCCCACCAGCCCCTCCTCACTACCCTCTGGAATCCTGAGTCCTTTGTGGCAGTCCATCTGTCGCCATGGCACTAGATTATGATGTCTCAGAGCCTGGGTGACTATGTATCATTCCTGGGCTGTGGAGAACAGGGCTCACAGAGGTGGGCATTGTCCAGTGGGCAGACTGGCATGGAGAAACATAAATCCCTGGAAACAAGGAGTCATGGCCTTGAGCCCAGCTGGGAATCACCCTGGGAACCGGGGCCAAGGCCAGGATGGTAGGGGCTGGCATGGCCAGCCCTGACAGCCTCAGGGTGATGGCTCAGCCTCTTGGGGTATGGACTGTGGGCTCCTTACTTGGAATGATCTCACAGCAAGGCATTTACTGAGATTCCCCCAGGAGGGCCATTTTGCCTTCCACCCTTGTGCTCGGGAAAGCCACATACCCACATCCCTACTCCCACTCAATGAGGAGGTGCCTGTGCCAGGATTCAATGTTGGTTCATACCAAACCTTTCCATGATGTTACATGTATTATTTCAATGGGGCTGTCCCAGGTGGTTAAATCTAGCTCCAAAGCTTGAAATTTTGCCTCATTTCCCCCAGGGAGCGTATTAGCAAAACACAAGTTCTCAAGCCAAGTTTGCTACCTCCTGCTTCTCGGGCCAAGTTTGCTGCTTTCTTTTGACACACTACTGGGGCATGTAGGCAGCTATATGCATACTCTGTGGTTTCTCTGTCCTGCCACTTTGTCCTATGGTTCCTGGAACCTGAGAGACGTGTCACCTTGTTTACTTCTCTGGAGATTCTCATTCTTAGCCTGCTGATGCTGCGTGGCTGAGGGCCTTTGTGGAAAGAAGAGCTCAAGATGAGATCTCACTTCTGCCACCTGCCTTCACTTCTCTGAGCCTCAGTTTCCTCTTCTATAAAATGGATCTGCGACAGCTACCAGGATAGCTGTGAGAAGTCTCTGGGATTTGAAGTGAAAGGTTCTAGGCCAGAGCCAGGATAGAAAACATTCAAACTGATTCAGTGAACAAATCTGTAGTGCAGACCACTCCATGGGACAGCCGCTCCTGAAGCTGCCATTTCCTGGACCTGGTGACCTCAAAGCTGCCCTTTCAGGACGGCAGTGGCACTTTTGGCTGTTCTGGCCTTGCCCAGTACTTGTTGGGGTTTGGCACACAGAGTGAGGCCAAGCTCATCTGAGCTTCTAGATTGCCAAGAGGACATGATCCTGGGAGATATCTGATGGTCCTGCGCATGGTGAAAGAGCCCCTTCATCACTTTCTACATGCCTGCCATGCTCTCCTGGACCCTGCCCAGACAGGCATCCTTACCCCACTTGCCCCTTGCTCTCAGCTCACAGGGACAGATGGCTCAGCCTCTGTGATTCTAGCATGTAGGCTCAGTCACTTGTCTCTGAAGTGTTTGTTTGGTGAGCCACGGTGGAGAAGATCAGGTACTGGGCTTCGAGTTGTGCTTGAGTCCTTTGCCCACCCAGATGTGCCCAAGTGTCCACATCTGTGGAGTGAGGTCTCTTGTAATGAGGCACAGAGATTGGCACTCTCAAGAAGCAGAGACGTGTGTGCCCAGGAAACAGCAGAGGTATTAGGATATGTGAATCTATTTATGCATTTGGCTGCTGAGCTTCTTGTGGGATTTTCCAGGTGCTGTGGTTCTTCTGGGTGCTTTACAAAGATTATGGACCATGATTTCTAGAAAAAGATGTCACTGGCATCAGTTGATGACCCCTTGGCACAGGGCTTAGGGAGGACTGCTCTGGGGTCCTGGGCTGGGAGGCACCAGGGTTGGTATTTATATCTCTGCCTTGCTGTGTTTCCCAAGACCAGCTCCTTTCCTTCTTTGGGCCTCAGGCTCCCCATTTCTAGGTGGACTCTTAATTTCTTGGATTTCTTCTGACCGTGCACATGCAGAAGCATCTGTGTAAGGAAGGTGCAGATATCTTGCAGAAACCATGGAAAAGAGCAGCAGAGTTCCTCCTCTCCCCAGCCTGCCAGGCAGCTAGAGGATGTGGGAGAGATTTCTTGGGGTCAGGTGTGGCCCTGGCAGATGAGGTTGGGCATTTAGCTTAAGGACCCTGAGATCTACCTTATTCCTTATTACTGAACCTGGCATCGGGGCTGGGAATATGGCCTAGTGGTAGAGTGCTTGCCTCATATACGTGAATCCCTGGGTTCGATTCCTCAGTACTACATATATAGAAAAAGCCAGAAGTGGCATTGTGGCTCAAGTGGTAGAGTGCTAGCCTTGAGCAAAAAGAAGCCAGGGACAGTGCTCAGGGCCTGAGTTCAAGGCCCAGGACTGAAAAAAAAAAAAGAATCTGACATCATCCCTGTGCCACGGGGTCTGGAGAAAACCAAGCAATGTTTGGCTGTGGGATCGGTGAGGATCAAGAGCTGAGGTCATAGGGTGACAGGTCATCAGAGGATGAGACCAGGTGACAGGCCAAACCTGACCTGCCACCCATCTTTGTAAATAAACTTTCACTGGAACACAGTCCTGTCCTTACCTACTATCTGGCCCCTTCAGCTCCACCATGGCAGTGCTGAGAAGTAACAGACTCTGTGGTCTGTACTCTGTGCCCCCTTTTGGAGAAAATTTGTCACCTTCTGCCCTAGAGGAACATTTTAGGAAATTGTGGGGAGCTAGGAAGAAGCCCTGACAAGATCTAGAGATTAAGGAAGGCTTCCTGGAAGAAGGGATATCTAAGTGTGTAATGGAGACAGGGCGGTTTGGGAATAGGCCTTCTGGACAAGGGGCAACTTGAGCAAGTTGTGATGGTGTGAGTTGTGGAGTGTTCCAGGACCACCAACAGTCAAGGTGGGAATAAATTGGGAAATGGGGGGAGGGGAGGAGAAGAGGAAACAGCTGGGATGAAGGACCTCTCAGCATCTGGGAAGAGGAGAAAATCCAGGTAGCTCCTGAGTTCACATCTAGCCCCAAGGTCATTTAAAGGTGTGACTGGACACATAGCAAATCACAGTGCAACCAGGACTCAGATGCAGCACACTGGCTCCCTGGCCAGAGTGCAGTTCCTCTCCCACCTTGCACTTTGGAGCAGCATCCAGACCCGCAGCCCCAGACTGCGCAGGGGGTGGACCCTGCATGCAGATTCCATGCAGAGAAGTCCCAGCATGCCAGGCCTGGGACTTCTATGCAGGAATCACGGCTGGGGAGCTGGGGCAGCCAGGGGACAGTTACTCTTACCTCTGCCCTGACCAAATATAGGCAGCAGATACCAGCACAGCACAGAGCAAAAATGATGGGGGCACCATAGGACACAGCCCTCTGCGTCTCCTCTCTGATCCCAACGCTAGTTCCTCTGAGACTTCAATACATAGGGCAGCAAAATGTCTTGGGCTATGGCTGGTACCCACGTTGTTCTAGCTTTACTAGCAGCTAGGAGAACACCCTGTTTCTTTTCCTTCTAATTAATGCTCAGGCCAGGAAAATAGCACTAGCTGCCACTCCCAGCAGAACATCTGCTGGTGGGGGGGGGAGGGGCCTCTGCTATACTTCCCTCATACATTGTAATTTCTCATTACTCCTCACAGTCCTTGGTTCCTTCTCTCTGTTTTTGTTAGGATGCTGGGGTTTGAACTCAGAGCCTTGTACTTGCTAAGCAGGTGCTCTACAAATTAAGTTGTGCCCCCATCTCATTTGCTTTAGTTATTTTTCAGGTAGGGCTTTGAGGGGTTTTGCCTGGGCCAGCCTGGATCTTGATATGTAAAAGTACATATGCCACTCACATAGCTGGGATGACAGGGATGCACCACCTTGCCTGGCTTGTTTTTGTTGAGTGCGTGTCTTGTGAACTTTTTGCTTGGGCTGGCCTTGATCTTTTAGATCTCCACATTCTTAGTATGTAGGATTATAAGAGTGAGCTATCCTTCTTTCTGTGCTCTGTTTCTCCCATCTTATAGCTAAGAAAAGGTAAGCTCAGAGGTTAGGGGATATCCCCAAGACTGTATGGATGAAGGAAGGCCAGCCCGGACATGGCTGTCCCCAGCAGGATCACTCGAATTGCCTTGGGGTCGGGGATCAATGGATGTTGGTTTCTTCCTAGTAGATGCTCCATTTCCATCACTTCCCTGAGTAGAAAATACTTCCTTAATGTTGCTACAAAGTGATCATCTACTTTTAAGATTCAAGATATGAGCTCCCTGGTGTGTTCAGAAGAGATTTGACATGAAGTCTGCTTAGGGGTGAAAGTGGGGAGACAGACAGGTAAAGGGACTGAGAACTGGCTGGTGGAGTTGAAGCAGCTACCATAGGGGATCAGGGAGGGCTTCTTGAAGGTGGCAGGGGAATCATGCTTTTAGGGAAGAGATGTGGTTGAATGTTAGGTTTGGGTGGATCCTGTTCCCCTTTTTGGACTTGAACTCCTGGCTCAGAGAGCAGGGTCAGCATGTCACTGCTAGCTCTGTGTGTGTGTGGGGGGGGGTGCATGCATGCGTGCACATGCCAGTCCACTGGTGCCCTAACTTTCTGGTGGTTAATTGAAGATACAAGTCTCATGGACTTTCCTTTCCAGGCTGGCTTCAAACTGTGATCCTCAGATCTCAGCCTCCTGAGCAGCTAGGATCCCAGGTGTGAGCCCCTAATCTCTGGCTTGTTCTGGCTTTTAGAATGGGCAAGTTCTAAAATGGCACATTTCTAGAATGGCCACTTCCGTTTTAGGAAAGCCTCCTGGGCTCACCACATGTTCTTCCTCTTGCCCTGTAGCCAAGAAGACCTGCTCAGACAGTGACTTCACCTGTGACAATGGCCACTGCATCCCCGAGCGGTGGAAATGTGATGGCGAGGAGGAATGTCCCGACGGCTCTGATGAGTGGAAGGCCACTTGCAGTAAGTCCTTCCGCTTGGGTTAGGGGAGGGTGGGCTTTGCCCTGGACCTCACTGTCCTATCTGTTCACTTTCCTGTGAGGTGATCAATGGACACTTTGTGCCAGGCCCCAGGAGGAAGTGGGCAGGCTCCTGGTGAATGCCAAGTATATCTGGTTGGTTGTTGCTGGTTTGGTGACTTCACAACCAGGTTGACCCTGTTCCTGTAGTATCAAAAGTTAGAAACAGTCCATGGAATCCCTTTGCTCAGATGTGGCTATGGTGCATCCTCTGGGCCTCCTCTGCTCTTATGCTCCAGGAACCTAATCGAAATTCCAGCGGCAACACAAATGACTGCGGGTGCTTGTTAAGCATTTACTGAGTGCCACACCATGCTAAGCTCTTTGTGTGCCTTAATTCCTTTTGTCCTCAAAGCATCCTGGGGAGGCAGGTACTGTCTCTTTCAGAATTTTGTAAAGGAGGACACTGAAGCCCAGAGAGGCTGTGATTTGCCCCTGGCCACCCAGCCAAGCCTCTGAGAGCCCAGCTCCTTCCTGTCTTGGGTGGGCTGATGAGCACAGGAGCCCCATCTTTCATGACCGCAGAGACAGCTAGGGGTGAGGTGGAGGGCCCTGGACCTGCCTCCCATACTCAGGGCTTTGTCTCTCCACGCTTTCTTTTCCTGGCTCTAATCCTCAAAGCAAACTTACACCCAGCAGGTCATTCCCTGACATTTGTTAAATTAAAAAGGAGATGAGAAGGGGGCGGGGAGGACCCAGTGGTCCAGAGGCAGAGCTTTAGCAGTGCAAGCCTGAGACAAAAGGCTTAGGTGGAGGGTGGGAGGGGGCGGAACTTGTGGAGGATGGGGGCTGGGAGGGAACCCAGAAGCTCTCTTTGGGGGTAACAGCTGCCCCAGAGGCAGAGGCAGGGACAATGGAGGCTGGAGTCCCATCTAAGGCTGCAGTTGGTGATAACTGGGTTTCCTTGTCTCCTAGCAACAGAGCTACCAGTCTGTGTGAAAGAAAGAAAGGGAGAGAGAAAGGGAGAACAAGAGCGACCCCCGCCCCAGACAAAGGGCCCCTCATCGTCCTGCCCAGCTGCCCTGCCCTCTCTAGTCGTGCTGAGAGCCCCATCCTTTCCTCACTCTGCCACATAGCCCACCGCCATGCTATCCCGAGGTGCCTGGGCAGGAGGGAAGCCCAGTGCTTTGTCCTGAGCTTCAGAAGGAACAAAGCCCCACCACACCCACTGGTGACTTCCCTTGTGGCAACCTTGAGAGAGAGGTGGACCGCACTCACAGAAAGAAACTGAGGCCCAAACAGGTTAGCCACATGGCCACGGCTGCCCGGCTAACAAAGGGCAAGTCATATACAACTGGGGAAGGGATATGTAGTCAGCCAGCCCTACTGATGGTACCCCACTACCTGGACACTGGGGACAAAAGCAGAGGGAGAGGGTGTTATTAGTGGGGCCTCTTTTACTGCTTGAGGGCTCCCTTTTCTCCCCACACCTGACTCTTGGTATTGATGTTGCTTTTCATCTCCTACCCCCTCCCTCCCCCTGCACTTACTCTCTCCAGATGTCTCCCTCCCTGTTTTCCCCTCCTCAGCCTTCTGCTCACCACCCTCCCTTCCTATCATCCCTGTCATCTCAGTGTTTCCCTATGCCTTCTTCCCTCTCACCCATCCCAGCACTTGCTGCCTTCCTACCCAGTGAGCTGTGGGGGGCCCTCCTGTTCCACTTCCCCTGCCTCCTAGTTCCCTACTCAGATAACAGTTGAACAGCCAGAGGCCTAGAGAAGTTGACAGCCTTATCTCAAAGCCCTGCCTAGCCATAGCAGGTCTCTTCCATAACAAACATAGGCCCCTCAACCTTTCAGAAGTTTGACTCATGCCAGCAAGCCTGTGAGAGTAGCAGCCAAGGAAACACTCTGAGAACAGAGAAGCCTAGCTTTTTCTTCAGCTATCCTGGTCATTTCCTATAAGCTCCTGCCTGTTCAAGGCTAGTTCTCTTGAGCTGCAGCTTCTACTTTCAGCTTCTTGGTGGTTAATTGGAGATAAGAGTCTCAAGGCATTTTCTTCCCTGGGCTTTGAACTTCAGTCCTCAGATCTCAGCCTCCTGAGTAGCTAGGATTACAAGCATGAGCCATTAGCACCAGCCTGAGCCCGCTTTTAATGTTCTAGAAATTAAAAGACTTCACAGTCCCAAGATTGCTGAATTCTTAGTATTCTGAAGCCTTCTTTCTCCCTTATTGACCCAGGATCTCACTTCCTGTACAGTTACTTTGGTCAGAGGCAGGTAGGGCCTGTGGCTACGGCCGGCTGTTTAGAGGAGTTGGTCACAAGGGTCAGGCAGAATTTGGGGCAATGGAACCTAGTAGCAGGCTCGCTCACATGCTTCCTAACCGAATGAAAACCCAGCAGCCAACCCGCTGTCCATTTAATTGGCATTGCCATAGCAACCCCCATAGCCTACCAGGTTTCTGGGGCTGTGCCAGCTCCCAGGATAGAGCTCCACTCCTCACCCCCTAACAGAGATATTACAGATAGTAAAGCATAGTGTTTGCTATCTGATATAGTAGGGTCAGGTCCTTTTTGTCTGTGAGACCTCATGCATCTCGTCCAGTCTTCCTGAGTCTGTTTCTTCTGCAAAGTAGTATCATGGCACCTGCCTTACAGTGATGTAAGGACCTAATGAGAAAATCAAGTGCTAGAGTCAATGAGTATTGTTTTTATTGTCATATTGGACTCTAAGCCCTCTACCTCGGACATAGTAGCTTATGGGACTATTAAGACATTGGAATATTATGGTATTCAGATAGTATAAGTGAGGAAGAGGGTGTTGGGAGGGAAAGGCATACAGGAATGGTCCCAATTTTTCCATTCCCTCCTGCTATGCTGTCTGCTCTATCTGGTCAGGATTCCTCCCAGCTCTCTGTCTGATTCTGTTTTGTTCTCATAGCCAGAGTCTCTCTCATAGAGAGTTTTGTTCTCTCATAGCTAGAGTCACAATGGGAAAGCCCAGAACATTTGCCTAATGAAAGTCACATTTCAGCTCTAATTATAGCTTCCTTGATTGGAGTCAGTTCTGACCTACCTTCAGGCATCTGCTGGGAGGGGTGTAGGCAGCAGAGGAAAGGGTGCTTCAAGGGGAGCAAGCTACATTTCTGGGTGCTACTTACAAATGGATTATGAATTATGGATTTTTTCCTCGTATCTTAAAACCTGGAAGGGGGTCCTTATTAATGAGCCAAACTCACCTTCCTATTATAGATTAAGAGGTCTGGAGGTTTTCTGGCATTACTAAGCAAGTTAGGGACTGCCCTTGCTAGAAGCCTTTTGCCTGACTCCATATGGCATAACTCCCTTCTTCTCCATGGAAGACTCCTCCCTTGGGCAAAGCAGGAACTAGGCAGAGTGACACTGGTGGTTCCTATAGCCTGAGTCTTTCGTTCCCTACTTGCTTCATCAATTAGCAGCCACCAAGTACTTTCATTCTTTTTTTTTTTTCAGCAGACATTTCCATTTTTGTTCATTTGTGAACTTATGAATCGGAGAAAGACCCGTGGGTTTGGATTTCTGGGGCAGGATTCTCAGGAAATTAGTAAAGACCTTCAGCCACTCTGAGGTAGTTTCAAGGCCCCTCACCAGTGTTGGAAGCACCTGTCCTTTTGCAGTGGGGACCTTCACTCTTGCTTCATAGAACTTGAGACTAGAAATGCCCCTTGGACACACCTGTCACAGAAGGAGAGGCTGTCCTGGGATGAGAGCTGCGTAATGGTGAAATCAGAGCTCTCCACCAGTCATTTGAATTTACAACTCATGAAAAAAACAACACAAAGGCAGTTGTTTTCTGAGGTATAAATTTGTTCTAGGCTTTTGAGTATAGGGATTTCTATCTTTCCTCATTTTTTTTATGTACTTGTTTTCCATCCATTGTGAGCCTTGAACTCAGAGCCTAGGCACTGTCTTTTGCTCAAGGCTAGTGCTCTACCACTTTGAGCCATAGTGCCACTTCTGGTTTTCTGGTGGTTAATTGGAGATAAGGGTCTCACAGACTTTCTTGCTCTGGCTGACTTCCAACTGTGATCCTCAGATCTCAGCTTCCTGGGTAGCTAGGATTATACGCGTGAGCCACCAGTGACCAGCTTATGTTTCTTCATTTAAGCTCCATTAATCATAGATTACTCAGACCTGGTTTTTTTGTTGTTGTTGTTTGCTTTTTATGGAGGAGCTGGAGTACACAGAGATTGTCTTGCCTAAGAACCTTAGCATTAGTAAATAAAATGAGGACTCGAGTCTCTGTGACTCTAAATCCCATTCTGTTTTTCCTCTATCATGTTGCCTGGGGCCTTGGCTGAAAGTAGGCCTCAGAGGGCCACCCTGCACAGTCTGCCAGAGCAAAGGTACAGGAGGCCTCTTTTAGCTCAGGGGTGCTAGGGACAGACCTATAAGAGTTTATTTTTCTTATGAGCGATGGTTAAGTGCAGTAAGTTAAGCAATGTAGATGGGGGATGGAAGTCGAGCTGTGTTCCTCACCATAAGACTTCAAGCAGACATTTTGCCTCTCTGGGCTTTGTTGCCTTCATCAGCACTTCCTAGAGCTCTGTGGTACAGGGGCCTGACCTGGAGCCTGGAGAGCCACGTTCAGTCTTAGCTACATCCAGAGAGAGGCAGGCAGTGGGGTTTCAGGAGAGCCAGGCATTTGGAGCACCAGTATCCAGTACCTGTATGAACCTTTGGCTCCTGCCATTCCAGATGTTCATCAGCATTACCTCCAAGGTCCTTTGGCCTGGCAATCCAAGAGTCTTGGCTGTTTGGGGGTGAGGGTATGATATACAGTACTGCTGAGTCCTTGAGAGCCTGTAATTAGAGCTGTCTATTTAGGGACACAGCAAATGTCTTATTAATTATAAAGAAAGGAAACAGACGGATTGTTAATCATTGTCCTTGCTGAAAGGTTATGCTATTAACTGTATAAATATTCATTAAAAGTTCAGCTGGCTGCCTGCTACACTGGGGTCTGCAGAACCAGGCATGTGGATGTGGTATATATGGCTAAGGGCCCTTTCAGTCACCTGACCTTTGGAGAGGAGAGTTTGAGGCTAGATCTTGAGCACACAAAGTTTGATGGAAAGGGCAGGACTGTAGTTAGGGACTCAGATTTGTGTGTGTGTGTGCTGATCCTGGGGTTTGAACTCAGGGCCTGGGTGTTGTCCCTGAGTTTTTTTGCTCAAACCTAGTGCTCTACCACTTGAGCCATAGCTCTGCTTCTGGATTTTTAGGGGTTAATCGGAGATAAGAGTCTCACAGACATTCCTGCCTTGGATAGCTTTGAACCTCAGATGATCCTCAGATCTCAGCCTCCTGAGTAGCTAGGATTGTAGGCATGAGCCTCCGGCACCTAGCTGGGATTCTGAGTTTGCTTCTCAGCTGCTGTGTATGTTTGGGCCAGGTCTTGATCTTCTTGATCCTCAATTTCCTCATCTGTACAATAGAGTACTTACCTCTCAACATGCTGCCTTATTTAAACCAGGGAATACTACTGACATACTACCCATTGTAAAAAGTGGCCCTAAAATTAGTACACAAAGCCTAAAGGGCCTGCTTATTTGTCAGGGTGAGGGTAATGGTATGTCTTAGTTGACTCTGACTGTTGTAAAAATATCTTAGGTGGTATCATTTGGAGACAGCAGAAGTCTATTGTAGAAAGTGCAGAGTCAATGTACTGGTGTCGCCTTACTGAGTTCTCACAGCAGAAGGGATAAGGGAGCTCTGGGACAAGGGCATTAACCCACTCAAGAGGGCTGTGTCCTCATCACAGTCACCTCCTAAACACCTCACCTCTCAACACTACCGCATTGGGGATTCAGTTCCAAATTAATTGAGAAGTGGGGGTGGGGTGGGGCATGAGCATTCTGACCATCATAAAGTGAATGGGAAAATATAAAGTATTTGGTATAGAGTAGTCTGACACACTTTAGGTGCCTGGGACACGAGACTCTTGAGCTTCCTGAAGAGGTTCAGTTTCCTGAGATCTGGTTTAGGGATGAGTGGTGACCTGCTCTTCCATCCTATTGCTCTCTCAGGGGCGTGCAAATATCTACAACACTTGTATCATTGTATTTGAAAGAGATGAAATGGTCCTGTATGTTTTAGATGTACAGAATGATAAACTCAAAGGTTCTCAAACAGAGGTACCTGGGAACCACCTGGCCTGGGGGGGGGGGGTGGACCATTAACTAAAATACAGATTGTATACTCTGTGGCCTGGTAACCTGGACCTCTGACAGCTTCCTGGCCTCCTATCCCTTGTTCAGAGGACCTCTGGAAGATGCTGGTCATCTTCAGCTTCTTCATGTCCTGGTGGGACCCAGAAATGCTTACTTGAGGTTCTGTGGTGTGTGGCTGATAGAGGTGACCTGGAGGGACCTGCAGTCTTCAAACTCCCAACCCTACTTACATCACAACGTGACATGACAGCCCAAGGTAGCCTTTCTAAAAGGTCACTGAGTGTCACTGACACTGAGTGTCAGTATACTTCATTGAACTCTGCCTAACAGTTATTTGTAAAGGGAAACTTCTGTAAAATGAATCCCGAGTCCCCAGTGGACTGTTGTGTAGTTCATCAAATGTGCTTCTAAGGATAACCTGGGGCCCACACTTGGGTGGCCAAGCATAGCATTGTCTGCCATGGCATAGTATCTGAGGCCCTTACCCCACTTTTCTGTGACAGTTCACCATCCCTTGTGGTCTCAGCCCAGCTATATATAGAAGTAAGAGGAGAGGAAACTGGTCTGAGGTCAGAGTTCAGAGTGAGACGTGAGTCATCCCTGCCTCTGGGGAGCAGCAGATTATGCCTAGTCTCTGGCATCATACACAGCTGCCCGAATCCTCACACCATTCTTTGCCAGCTGTGTGACTGGAACTCAGGGCTTTCTCCTACCATGTCTGGTCCACAGTGTTGCTGAATAAGTACTCCGTGAATGAATAAGCAGGACTTGTGTGGATAATAATAATCCCATCTAGGTAGCACTAGGCTGAGTGTTCTTGGCAGTACCTTGACATTAACCTGGTCATTATAACAATCCTGTGAGATAGGTCGTCATGCTATCCTCACTTTATTGGCACAGAAATAGATATATTTCTGGTCAAAGTTGCATAACCAGTGAATAATGGAGCTATGATTCCAACCTAGTCAGCCAGGCTCCAGTGCCCATGTCCTCAATGCTGGAGGACAGGACATAATCCTTGTCCTGCTGGGTTATTATGAAGATTAAATAGAAGCATCTAGCACTGTGCCTGGCACATCCTAGAGATCACTGAGATTGGTCATTCTTCATGCCCTAGGAGGCAGTAGGTGCCAACCATGAAGGTTCAAGGTACATCTGCCTCAGCTATTACATGGATCAAAGCACGCTGAGGATAAGAGTTGCCCCCTGGCCCCAGATAGTGTTCTCATCTCTTCTTCCAAATTGAGAAACAACCCTGGGGCTTCGGGCCCCTGGTTGAGTCAGCTTCTGATTGCGGCTGCAGTAATTATAGCTGTGCAGTCCCACTGGGCCTTGCCACACAGCGGCTGATCCCAGCACCATTACTCATCACTGAAAGAGATTCTTAGGGTGTGTTGGAGCTGCTGGGGCTTCAGTGAGCCCTCCAAATCCACTGGTCTTCATCATGGAGCCTCTGATCTAGAAGGCGAACTGAGGCCCAAAGGCCTACAGCTGGAAAAAGCAGGGAAGATTTCAGAACCTGGTGGCCCCACATAACCAGAGCTGAAAGGGGAAACCTGGAGAGGTGAGTAGGGATGGGCTGGGAGCAGGAAGAAGTCATTAGACAGAGAAGCAACTTGAATGTCAGAGACCAGGGGCCCGTGAGAGAACATTATGCAGGGCAATGGTGGAGTCAGATTTAAGATTAAGGGGCAGACAGAGGCTCTGGATGAAGAAACTGAAACCCGGCAGGAATCCCTGATGGATTGCCCAGGGCCTTTTGCCAGGTGGATGGAACCAAACGGAAGGTCTGGTTGGCACTCTGCCCCATGTTTCCCCTTGCCTAACTTATACACATCTGTCTCCACAGCCCGGCAAGTGTGTCCTGCAGAGAAGCTGAGCTGTGGACCCACCAGCCACAAGTGTGTGCCTGCCTCATGGCGCTGCGATGGGGAAAAGGACTGTGAGGGTGGAGCCGACGAAGCCGGCTGTGCTACCTGTGAGTCTGGGGTCTGAGATCCAGGGTCTGCCAAGCATAGTCAGGCAACCTTGAGGAGTGGGGCCTGGGAGTGAAAAGGAATGTGTAACTATCGGGACAGAGTAATCGCCAGGCACTTGGAAGACATTTTCTTCTGTCATCCTCACAATCACCTCATGAGTAGCCATTATCATCCTCATTTTAAGGGTGAGGAAACTGAGGCTCAGACAAGGGAGGAAGAGTGCCCAAGGTTGAGTAATAGATCTGAGATTCAAATTCAGGTCTGGATAGCAAAGCTCTTTACCATGACTGGCATCTGCTCATCCATTCCACAAGTCTACCAATCTCTGAGCAAGGGCAGGGGACCAAGGAACATGCTGTGTGGAGGAATGGTGGTGGTTTGAGCCAGGGCACTGGCATTGTTGGGGAAGGAGGGATAGATTCCTGGGGTAGAAGGACGACTGTTGCTGAAATCTCAGATGTCACAGGGCGGGGAAGACATTCCCAGCAGCCTCAGCAGGGACAGATGGAAGTGGTCATTGGGGTAGTTCCACATGGCTGAGCTTTAAACACAGGATTATCTGCTCCTTAGGGAGCATTCCAGCAAGACCTGGGCCAGTGGGGGCCCTGGTCAAGCCTTACTCATTTTAATTCCATTGGTAGCTACTATGTGCCAGGCACTTGGACACAGAGGAGAGTAGACTGGCTGTGAGGCTGGGCTGAGATTATAGATAATCATTCAGGAGGGCTTTTGACAGACACTTTGCTCATTGCTGCCTCTCTGTGAGAATACTAACTTCCTACTCCAGACCAGAAGCCATCTCTTCCCAGGGCTTGACTCCTAGCACTCTGAGATTCTAATCCCAGATGGATCTAAGTTTGGATGGATCTAATGCAGGAACCATTTGTGAGGAGAGGGAGTAGCTCTTGTCTGGGACTTACCGTTTTAAAATTACAGTGATGGCATTGGCTTGTTTCCTCAGCTGTGATCCTTTACTAGACAGGAATATTACCCATTAACTACCAGAACTAGGGTATTAGGAGGGCTTCTTAGGCTATTTTGCCACAGTTCCCTAACACCTGGGTAGAGAGAGAAGAATTCTGCCATCCCTGAGGCTCTTCCGTTTATGAGTGCTATGAGTGGCTCCCTGGGCCTAGGTGGTATTAATCTTAGACTTCCTGATAGCTTCAGAAGCTCAGTATTAAACACATGTCCCACCAGGACACTCAGTGAGCTAATCTAAGCATCAGCATCGTCTTGAGGGGCCACAGAGTTACAGAGGGTGTTCCTGTCCCACCCATGCCCCTGTATCCCAAAAGCGCAGAAGGAGATAAAACGCAACTGTCAGAAACTTGGTAAAACTGTCAAAAATACATGACATGATCTGCCTACATTGTGAAACTCAAGTCATCACTATATATTATATTCAGTAACAATGAAAATTGACCTTTTTTTTCCCCCCACCAGAAAATAGAAACATGGACTCTGGGTGCCTCCATGTGGAGAGATCTGGTACTGCTACCACCCTGATAGCTGGGTCACAGACCCTGCTTCTCCAACCCACCTGACACCCGGCCAGTTCTCGGCCAGTGTCTGGACATAAAGGAAGGGGGCAGTTAGGCACTCATTGTCTTGAAAACAGCTTACACTCCAAGAAGGGAGAAAAAATGAAAAGAAAAGAGAAACCCAAAACAAAACCAGAAAAGCTGAGAGATGGGCTGGGAATGTGGCCTAGTGGTAGAGTGCTTGCCTAGGAGAAAAGCTGAGAGGATGGATGAAAACAGAAAGGAAATGCCCCACACCTGAGTTCTCTCATCACCATGGACTACCTCTATGTCCCTGAACAAGTTTCTCTCCTCTCTGAAACTCAGTTTTTCTACCTGTAAACTAGCAACTGGACTGGTCTCTAAGGTCTTCCTTGCTCTGAGCTCACCCTGAACAGAGGGAGGCAGCTCAAGGCCCCAGGCAAGGCCCATGACCTATGCCCTTCATTACTGAACACCCCTCAACTACTCCACTCAGTAGCTGGGAGTCTGTTCCTATGCTCTGCCACTCTCACTCCCTGTTGGGAACTCCATACCAGGCCTTCAGGACATGATGGTCCCTGGGCTGGGTGTAGCCATGGGACAGATGGAGGACATGAAACCTAGACACATGGGCTGGCTGTGCAAGGGACACAAAAAGGAACAGAGGCAGAGGTAGGTTTCCCAATCAAAGAACTACACAGTGTTGTGGAGAAGGTGGAATTTGGACCCTTAAAGGGTGAGAACTCATAAATGGGAAAAACAAATACAAAAAAAACAAGAACATCGAGGCAGTGGTGAGCTAGAGGCGGGTCTGGGAAGATAGAGCAAAGGCTGGAAGGGAAGACTGTGCACAGGGTGCTATCTCTTGAGTGGCTGGAGCTGCGGCATGTTCTATCTCCCGAGGTGGCTGGAGCTGCGGCATGTTCTGGAGGAAGGGGATGTGCTAGAGCATTTGGCTGGGACTTGGCTGGAATGTCCAGGTTATTCACAGCTAGGTCATCAAGGAACATCCCCAGACCCTGTGGCCTGGGCTTAGTCCTGTGAACAGAGCCTTTGCTGGCTTTTTAGCTGGCTTTGGAGCTCGTCCTTTGTCCTCCCCCCCCCCCCCCCCCCCCCCCCCCCGTGGTGCTGGCAGGCAGGAGGAATTCTTCCTCTGGTTCCTCCAGGTCTGGGGAGCCCCACCAGGGGCAGGTGTGTTCTGCCCAGAGTCACCCTAGCGTGCCCGGGGTTTGGAAGCCTCCGGCAGGCCCCATGCCCACCCCCAGGCCAGGGTGGGACCCTGGGTAGCAGGACCCCGCGGGCCGGGTGGCAGAGCTTGGGGTCCGGCCGGCCGACCGGCTCTCTGTCCTGCGCAGTGTGCGCCCCGCACGAGTTCCAGTGCAGCAACCGCTCCTGCCTGGCCGCCCTGTTCGTGTGCGATGGCGACGACGACTGCGGGGATGGCAGCGACGAGCGCGGCTGCGCGGGCCCGGGCCCGGCCTGCGGGCAGCACGAGTTCCGCTGCGGCGGCGGCGGCGGTGGCTGCATCCCGGAGCGCTGGGTCTGCGACCGCCAGCTCGACTGCGAGGACGGCGAGGACGAGGCGGCCGAGCTGTGCGGCCCGCCGGGCCCGGGGACCACCCCCCCCGCGGCGCCCGCGGCCTGCGTGCGCACCGCCCAGTTCGCCTGCCGTAGTGGCGAGTGCATCCACCTGGGCTGGCGCTGCGACGGCGACCGCGACTGCAAGGACAAGTCGGACGAGGCCGACTGCCGTAAGCCCCCTCCACATCGCCCAGCCCCTCCGCGGCTCGCTTTCCCGGCCTCACTTGCAACACGTGGCCCCGCCTGCCTGAAGCCAGGAGACTCGGGCCGGGAGAAGGTGGACTTGCTTGAGGTCGGGCGGCTACTAAGCAGTGGAGCTCAGGTGTCACCCCGGAAACCCGCTTCCGGGGGCGGGGGAGGGGGCTTCTCCTGCCCTGGGGCTCCTTCCGGCTTGTCTTAGCTACCTCAACCTCCTGGTGTGCTCAGGAGCTCCTCCCCAGGCTCTCCCTCCCTGTCTGGCCTGTCATTCTCCACATGGTTCCAGCCAGTTTAGGTCCCTCCAGGGAGCTGCCTCAAGGTCCTTCTGCCTGCTCTTCCAGTCTGTCACACACCAATGTCCTCGTCTGTGCACCCCTCAGCTACCCCTCCGCATCTGAGCTTCTGGCCTGGGGGACGTGGGAGGGGGGTTTAGCTCTTGGTGGTCTCCAGACTCCCTATTCCCCACAGTGCCTGGCTCTGGAAGAGGTGATTGAGTGGACAAGATCATTAAGTTATGAGCATCAGGACTCAGCAGAAGGCCACATGTCTGTTCTGAGAGATGATGGACAGGGAAACCGTAGACCTGAGTTTTAGTCCTGGCCCTGCCAGCCGAAGTGCTATGTGACCACAGATAAGGCTGTTCCCCTCTCTGAGCTTCAGTCTTCCCATGTGTACACTGGAGGTGCCTTGGCCAGGTGTCCTTAGGGGGCTCCTAAGTTCAGCCACTGTTGTTGTTGCTAGGGGGTATATAATAGCATGAGACTGGGGAGAACTATCCCAGTACCACACTGACGCTGACCTCTCCTCTTGCCCTCTCTCAGCAGCAGTAGGGACCTGCCGTGGGGACGAGTTCCAGTGTGGGGATGGGACTTGTGTCCTTGCAATCAAACGCTGTAACCAAGAACAAGACTGTCCAGACTGGAGTGATGAAGCTGGCTGCCTGCAGGGTGCGTGTGGTCAGGGCAAATGAGCAGTGTCTCCTGAGGAAAAGCCTGAGCTCCCTCCCAGACCTGGAAAGAGAAGAGTTGAGAGGTCTCCTCTTGGTCCCTTAGATACATTTCCCCTGGATCACCACGTGCACCTTCATCACATGGCCTCCCTCCTGGCACCAGCACTGGATTTCTAAGGATTGGGCAAAAACTGAAAGAGGGCTAGGGGGACATCCGAGGTCACTTCAGAAAGTGTAGGCCCTGCCATCTCCTCTCCCAATTGTTAACATCTAGACTTTGGGTTGACGTCCCTCACTCATCCTCAGACTGAGCAAAGGCTGGATCCTGCTCTTCTAGTCACCGCCTACCTCTTAGAGGAACAGAGGGGACTCCAACACACTAGTCATCGGGGGAAGGGGCAAAGATTTCCCTCCCCACTCCCTGAGAAGGTTGTTCCGGCCTCTTCAGGGCTCTGTAGAGTTGCATGGCCTCTTCAGGGCTCTGTAGAGTTGCATGGTCTCTCCCAGGGCCCCAGTGCTGACAGAGACCCCTTCCCCATCCCCACCCCCCACCCCAGGTCCTGCTAGCTATCCCTGGGATCCTGTCCTGTGAGCAGAGCTTCCACTGGCCCTGGATTCGGCCATCTGTCCTGAGCTATCCCAGAGAGACCTGTAGGGGCTGATGCTGGAACACCATCTTCTGTGGGCTCTGGCCCAGCCCTGCCCTTCCTGCGCACAGTCTCACAGGCACTGTATACTCTCTTGTCTGGCCCGACAGAGTCAACTTGTGAGGGTCCCCGCAGATTTCAGTGTAAGAGTGGCGAGTGCGTGGACGGCGGGAAAGTGTGTGATGCTCAGAGGGACTGCCGAGACTGGTCAGATGAGCTTCTGAAAGAGTGTGGTATGGTACCTGTGTGCATCCAATGACTGGACTAACCCTTGTGCATCCCCCCACCCCCTCCTGGCCTCTGGGTTCCAGGCCCTCGTGTGCCATTCTGCTCTGACACTTTCTGATCTGACCATCTCTGGGCCTGTGTGCCATCCTGTGGCCTCAGTAGGGGCTCTTTATCCCTAGACTGAATTCTGTTCTGCATCTCTATAAAGCTAAATACCTTCCTTTCCAGCCCGGATGCTCAAATGTTAGGTTACTCCTCACATACTTGGTCTTTCCTCTTCATTTCTTCCACATTTAGACCTGTGAGTATGTGCTCTCTGCAACTGTCTCTTCCTTGAAGTTCATGTCCTGCTACCTGGTCTCTGAGGCCACCAGCCCCCTGCAGTAGCCCCTACAGAGGGAGAAAAGAGGAAGAACAGCTGGGCTGCCAATTGAGACATGGGCCACTGCTCCATCCTGAGTAAGAGTAGGGCAGAATCCCGGGACCTGCCACAGAGACCACACTTTCACACTGGACAAAAGTGAGGAATGGAGTGAGGCCGCTGTCTTTAAGGCTAGAGCTAGCAGGTGGGTTCCAGGCTGGAGAGAACAGAGGACCCAGTGTGGATCCCAGATGTCATGGGTCATTCTTCTGTTTCTCTCAGGCCAGTAGTTGAGGACCTTTGGACAGAGAAGCCCTGAAGATAGAGCCTAGGTCAGTCCCTTCATCCTAAGAGACTTCCCCAGTGCCTTCCCTTCTGGGAACTCAGAAGATGCATGATGTGGAGCTCTTAGGAATAGCAACTCCCCTTCCCCTTCAAATATTAAAAACCCAACCTGATTAAAAGGAAGAGTAGCTTCATGAAGGTCCCTCAGCTTCCATCTGAGCGTGTGGAGACAGACACTTTCCCTGCCCATAGGCTTTGCCAAGAAAGACTCAGAAGAAGGAGCCTAGATCTGCAGCTAATCAGAAACTACTAGCCTACTAAACTTCCTCTTTTTTTTTTTGCATGACATGCCAAAGAGAAGTATGCATGTATGTGTTTGTGTCTATGTGCCTCCTTTCTGTCTCTGTGCTGGCAAGAGGTCAGTGTCAGCCAAATCTCCTGAGTAAGGCAGGGAAATGCCATTTCCACATTGTGTGTGTGTGTGTGTGTGTGTGTTCAAGTCCGTGTGGATGTGTCAGTATAGTCCCCAGGTGTGTCTGTGTCCCTGCATACAAGCTGGTGTGTGTGTGCGCGCACACACGCGTGCATGTGTGTGCATGCAGGTGTGAGCATGCGAGGGTGTGTGCATGCTGGGGGAACAGGACATCGCTACTTCCTTTCATGGAAAGAAGCCTCAAAGACCACTCCTTCCCCTTCCTTCCTCTCCTGGCTCCTTAGCAGAATCACCTCCAGGCTAGACAGAACTGTGGAGGGCCAGAGACTTCCCCTTGGGCCTTCAGGGGAAGGGAGACAGAGATAGACAGATTGGGACTTCGTTCCCTTCCTCCAACCCACTTCAGCCCTGGAGGACTGTCCGTCTTTCATCAGAAACCAGAGTCACTTTGAGCCAGAGTTTCTTTTCCCCTTTCAGAGCCAGCCTACACATGCCACTCCATCAAGGGCTCAGCACTCAGAACTAATGTTGCTGCTACCTGCAAATGGAGAGGAAGGAAGTGAGTGGGTGCATGGATGAGGTAGTGAGTAAATGAGCACACACATGAAGGTGCCCGGGGAGGAATATAGTATGCCAGGTCAGAGACTGTGTGCAGTGATAGAATGACTCCTCAACAGTGTCCTCCCTAGACTCGACTCCAAAGCTACTGTGTCTCAGCCGACCCCCACGAGTGTTGAGCTTCCCAGGGCTGGACCTGGCTGAGCTACCCCCTGGACCTCCTAGTCATGGGGTTGCTGTGATCTTGTTCTTTCAGTTGCACCAGAATTCCAAGGGAACAGAAGGAGGCCCAGGGGTAAAGGGGGCGTTCCCTAAGCATGGCTCCAGCTGGAGGTGGGGGCCCCCCTTAGCTGTGCATGGCCTGGGGTGGGCAGCTCAGAGCAGCTGTATGCATGGCCGGGCCTGGCTCAGCTCAGCCCTGCTTGGCTGGAATGGTGGTGCATGAGCCTGGTGGGCAGAGGGCTGTGGTGACACTTCCCTTGGCTTGTGGAATTAACCTGTGATTCTGAAGCTCAGGAGATGCTGTGAGAACTTGGTGAGCCTTAGTCCGGACTCCTGATTTCCCCTAGGACCTTCCAGAAGGTGGTGAGGGAACAGAGGATGGGGAAGCCAGACCTAGATGACCTCCTGGCATTTCCTCATTCCTCACAGCAGTTGGAAACCCTGAGACCAGGCCTGTGGTGAGGTGGAGGAATGGGGACAGGCGCTGAGATGAGAGGAGTGAAGAAGACAGTAGGAGAAAACTGACTTGGCAATAGATCTGTGTAGAAAAAACCCTGGCCTAAGAGACTCAGATACTATAAGAACAGCAGGGGCTATCCTGTGCTGTTTGGATTCCCTCCGATTGGCAAACGAGGCCTGGGCTCTGCCGAGCATGGGACATGAGCACATGTGTCCAGAGCAAGTGTTTCCAGAGAAAGGCATCTGAGTGGCAGGGGACCAGAAATGAGCCTTTAAGGAAGATTTGAGGGAGCAAACCCAGAGAGTGTTGTTGGGGATGGGGAAAAAGCTCAGGGGACAGATCCTATAAGGAAGAACTTGGCAAAAGCTGGGGCTGTTTGAGAGTACAGCCAGCTGCCCCAGGAGGAACATAGGCTCCTTGAGCTTAGAGAAGTTCAAGCAGGGGCCTTTCAAGCAGGCATTCTTGGGCTGTCTTGAGAGTTGGAACTTGAGGTCATGAGGAAGGACGAGCTGTAGGAAGCAGATTTGCAAAAGACCTCAGGCTGAGCTGCCTCCTGCTTGTTAGTGGAAAGACAGAGCCCTGGCCTGCAAGACCAAGGACCTGAGTTCTGGTTCCATTCTGTCCTTGATGGTGTCTGGTCTGAGCAAGGGCCGGCACTGTTTGGACCTCCTCTTCCCCTGTCCTCTGGCTAATGAAGCTGAGGCTCCGTGAGATCTCCAGCCCTCCTGGTTCCCTAGGAGTCCTGCTGCCTTGAGGCTCGGCTTCTGCTCTGCATTCCCCCCTCCCCCCCCATCCCCATCCCTTCTGGGCACCAACTTCAGGGACCCATGTCCCTCCCCAGGGCTGAATGAGTGTCTGCACAACAATGGTGGCTGTTCTCACATCTGCACTGACCTCAAGATCGGCTTTGAGTGTACTTGCCCAGCAGGCTTCCGGCTCATGGATCAGAAGACCTGTGGCGGTGAGACCTCCCCCTACCTGTCCAAACAGAGGCAGATCCTCCTACCAGTTCTGACTTGGGCTCCTCCCCACAGACATCGATGAGTGCGAAGACCCAGATGCCTGCAGCCAGATCTGTGTGAATTACAAGGGCTATTTTAAGTGTGAATGCCACCCTGGCTACGAGATGGATGCACTGACTAAGAACTGCAAGGCTATAGGTATGGAGCCTGCAAGGGCAGACACCTCTGAGAGGGTACAGGAAGTAACATGCTCCCACCTGTGAGGAGTGGTTGTGTATACATGCACATACAGTGCTCAAAGTGTAAATACACATCATACACACAATGCACTACACACACTGCTTAGAGTCACCAATACAGCCTACAGAGATTATACTTGCACAACACAATGTATAGGTACAGACTTTGACTATCCACCTAGCATGTCACACACAAACAGTGTAATGTACAGACCTACACATTAGTCAAGTCAGCCAACTACATTCATCTCTTTTTCTTTTTTGATGGTACTAGAATTTGAACTCAGGGCTTTGCACTTGTTGGGTTAGACTCTCGTTCCCCACCCCCACCCCTGGGCCAACTGGGACTATAATCCTATTTATACTTCTTGTAGCTGGCATGACAGGCACATGCCACCATACTAGCTTTTTCTGTTGGGATCAGGTCTCATAAACTTCTGCAGACCTCTTTGTCTCAGCTTCTTATGTAGGAGAGATATCTGATGTGGGCCACTACACTCAGCTATTGGTGGAGATGGTTGTCTGACAAACTGTTTGCCTGGGCCAGCATTGAACTGCAGTCTTCCTAGTTTCTACTTCCCTAGTACCTAGAATTACAGGAGTAAGCCACCAGCCCCAAGCTATTGAACATCAAATGTTGTTATAAACACTGGGGTTTGACAGTAAGCAAAATAGACACAAATCCCTGCCTGCCCTCATGGGCTTACAGTTTTGTTAATTCATGATGATGGTGATGATGATGATGATGATGATATAGTTGTACAAAGGGGCTACAGTTCCATAAGTCAGGTTATGAGTACAATGCTTCTTGGTCAGTGTCACCCCTTCCTTCGTTCTCCCTCCTTTTCCTCTTTCCATCCCTACCCTCAAGTCACAGAGTTCTTTCTTTAACCTAATGTACATTGAATCTAATGACTGCATTTGCTCGTGATTTATATTTTTTAACTGAGGAGATAGACAGAAAATCAAAATAAATAAAATACAGTGCCTGGCAGATGGCAATAAGGGGCTAAGGAAAAATAGGAAGTAAGAAATCTCCTAAGATAGGAAAATCCAGGAGAGCATTGGACGATAATTTTAACACCACAGTTGAGAAGCCCTCAGGAAGAAGCCAGGAGCTTTTACATCAGAGTAAAGGCCTCAAGCAGGTGAAGTAGTGAGCCACCCAGTTATCTTCAGGAACAGTATTTCAGGCTGAAGGAACAGAAAGTATCCCAAAGACAGGAACAGTGAAGGAGCCAGTACCATTGGACAAGGAGACAAGAAGAGATGGAGTCAGAGCAGATCCCCCAAAGGTCTTTGAGACCACTGGTGAACCCGAAGGAAGCCCTCCAAAAGGTTTGAGTCGAGAAGGTGTAGTGTGACGTTTAGGCTCCATTGCTGAGAATAAACTGCAGAGGACAAAAAAGAAAGTAGGAAAAACCACGTTAGAGGTTATTGCAGTAGTTCAGAAGAGAGATGATGGGTGGTCCAGGGCGTTGGCAGTGGGAACACTGCGGCGTGAACAGACGGTGGGGATATTTTGAAGACTAGCCAATGGGCTTACTTATAAACTAAATGTGGAATGTTAGAGTCAAAGACTCCAAAACTTTTAGCCAAATAAATGAAAAAATAGGATTGCTATTTCTGGCCTTGGGAAAGACGGTGAAAGAAGTAGGGTTGGGAGAATGTTAAGACTATTTTGGAGATGTTGAGTCTAGGAAAACTGTCTTGATGGCCAAATGGAGGCTACTGAATAGCAGTTGGACATCTGAATGTGGAGTCCAGATACAAAAATGCTGTGTGCAGCACATAGATCACAACACCACACCCACCCTGTGTCCTTTATAGCACACATTTACACGCCACTTACACTGTGTAAACTGTTTTTATCTCCACATAAGACATGTGTAACATGACACATTGTACATGTGTAGAGACAACGTACAAGTGTCCATGTGTGGGCAAAATCTCTATATGAATATGCACAATCAGGAAAAAATTCAAATCCTAAATGTACAAGGTCCCTACTGCTGTCATGGCTCATTAAAATCATCTCAGGATGCCCTCGATGCAGCTTCTGGGAGGTAAAGCATCATTGCTCTCATCTGCAGGGCAGGGAAAGCGTAATTTGGCTGTAGCAAACTGGCCTGGAATGTTGCTTTCCTCCTGCACCTTCCTGCATTTGGGATCCTAATTTCCTGCCCTGTTTGTGTCACACACACACACACTCACACCTGCATGAAGCAGTCTTCATTATTACCTACAGGTCACGACACCCATCCCCACCAGGCTTTGAGGGATGAACGAGGCAGCGGGACTTATACCACAGAAGGCCTTGGTGCAGGCATAAGGGGTTGGGGGCCATAGGAGATTCAGAAGAGTCTATCATAAAAAGACAACATGTGTGTGGTGCTCTTAAGCATCTTGTGCGGTACATGGTATGCTTTTTATACTCAGTATTTCATCTGCTCCTCTGTCCTGTGAAATTGGGAGTCCCATTCCTACTTCACAGGAAAATGAGGCAGGACCCAACAAACCAGTGGGAGATGCCTGGTCTCTCAAGTCCCTGTTTCTTGCACTGACCCTGTCCTCTCAACTTCCCTGCATGGCAGCTGGCAAGAGCCCATTGCTAATCTTCACCAACCGGCACGAGGTACGGAAGATAGACCTGGTGAAGCGGGACTACTCTCGCCTCATCCCCATGCTTAAGAACGTTGTGGCATTAGACGTGGAAGTTGTCACCAATCGCGTCTACTGGTGTGACCTCTCCTACCGCAAGATCTATAGGTGAGTGGCATGTCCCCTGCAGCCAGGCCTAGAGAGACAGAGTGAGGGGTGGTTGATGGAGGACAGGAAAGACAGAGTTGGATCTGGGAAGGGATGCAGCAACGTGAGAGCAGATTTGAGCCCATGTGAGCTGTGCCTGACCCCTGGTGGCCAAATCAGGAAAGTGCAAAGACACAGAAAATGTTGAACCAGAGTAGAAAGAAATAGCTGGCCCTGGTGAAGACTTCCAAAGCTCATATATCTGTATGTTGGACCCTGGGGACTTGAAGATGGCAGATACAGTTCACTACTATACAACGATGGGATGTGTGGGTGAATGAAGGATAGATGGTTTGATGGAAACAAATGACCAACTGCTACCCACTGACGACTGCTTCCCCCCGCCCCCCAACACACAGACACCAAACAGAGCTAGAGCAGAGCCTGTTCAGCAATTGTGAATGGAGAAGAGAAGTTGGTGAGGATTTGGGGTTTAGGGCTGTAGGAAGAAGAGCTAGAATGAACTCCAGAGTAATGTGAAATCTGAGGTGTCTAGCTATGGGAAGGAAGACCAGGAGTTGGGGGAATGGGCATTCTGGCTCGTTAGAGAGTTGTCAAGATCAGAGAAACAGAATTCCAGCAGTGAACACTACAGAAGCAACGACCCAACAAGATGAAGGGTGTGAGGGATAAGGAAACGTGTGACCAATAGCATGTGGGAAGCGAAGTCCAGGGAATGGTGTCTCCCCAGTGTCTGTGTATTACCAGTTCCTCTCGTTATTCTCACCACATAGCTTCCTTCACACTCCCTTCAGTTCATGCCTGCATGTCCATTCTGCCCCTTCACCAGTGTCCCTGCCTTCATTCCTTTCCACAGTGACCCTCCCATGCTTGTCTGTGTCCTTAGACCCATTCAATTAGACCCTCTCCCAGAATACAATTCCAATTTCTTAGCACTCAGACTATCAGGATGTGGTTTGTACCCACACTATTTCTAGTCTTATATCCTTCAAACCAGCTCTACCCCCACTGAACCATAATTCCAGAACTTACCCCTCCCCCTGAGTATACCCACTGGTCCCTTTTGTACATGCTGATCTGTGTTGTGCCTTTTGTTCTCTGGTGAACTAGCCCCCCAGGATTCAACTACAAAGCCTTCTCCCAACTCTTTAGACTGTAGACTCCATTTTCCTGCTTCCATATCAGCTTGTGCTTTCCACAGCCACACAACGTAATACCTCTCTGCAGGCTTCTGTCCCCCTACTCGACTGAACTCGACCAGGCCAGATACTGGCTGATCTTAACCCTGTATCCCTACGTTGGTGGCCCAGGAAATGGGTTAAGTGGAGATTAGCTAATTTTTTTTTTTCTGAAATCCATGGCTATGATCCAGAGATAGCAGAGAGATAGTGGGAAGGGTTCACAGGCAGCTCCAGATGGGCTTGTGGGTGGAGCCTGTGCCCATGGCCAGCCCTGGTCTCTCCTAAGCGCCTACATGGACAAGGCCAGTGACCCCGCAGAGCAGGAAGTCCTCATTGACGAGCAGCTGCACTCTCCAGAGGGTCTGGCGGTGGATTGGGTCCACAAGCACATCTACTGGACAGACTCGGGCAACAAGACCATCTCAGTGGCCACGGTGGATGGTGGCCGCCGATGCACCCTCTTTAATCGTAACCTGAGTGAACCCCGGGCCATCGCTGTGGATCCTTTGCGAGGGTGAGTCACCCCACGGTACTTGCATTGCACCGGCCTTACTGCACAGTCCTCATGTGTCTGTCACAAGATGGCTCTAGGAAACTTGAGGATAATCAGACACAACACTGGCCATGAGGAAGAAAATCCCTGTATCATAGTTCTCCTGTTCACTTCTGGCCAGGGCTTCTGTGAGTGGCCAGGTTCTTCCTGGTTTGGAGGATAGACGTGGGTAAGATAGAGTGGATAGATGCTTCCCACAGTTGTTATATCACAGAAGCCAATTGTCAGAGCGGGACAGGGCTCTAGAGAGTGCCTGGTAGGAGCTTGGGGGAGGGCGCGGGGTGGGGGAGGCCGGATTTCCTCCCACTCCTGTAGGTGGGAGCAGTGTGTGTTGCAGTGCTGCTGGCATGTGGCATGTGGCAGCTACTCACACACTTGTAGGGACAGGTTGCTTGTTACTTCCCATGAAGTCTGTTTCTTTGTGGGACAGCTTTGGCAATTAGACACTGGGGGGAGGTTTTCCTCACAAACCCAAATCTGTCTTGGTATAACATCTTCCATTCACCTTCGGAGGTCTGCAGGGCCACTGCATCTCTTCTGTCCTCAGCTGCATACTTCCATCCCCACCCCCATTGCCAAGACTCTGGGCCCTTCATCAGCTGAACTGCTTTATTCTGGACACACCTGATTTTGAGAGCTTAGGACTTCTGAACAGAACAGGACCCTCTGCCTCCCTCTGCAGAAATGTCTTGAAATGACATTTGTGTATCATGTTGAGTTTATCAGCATCACCAGCTTCTTCCTCTTGCTGTTTCCTTACTTGTTAAGTAGGAAGAAGAAAACCTTCTTCAAAGGAGACCAGCTAGCTGAGGCTGACACTGGGGGTGGGAGTGGGGAAGCCACATTGGGGGGGGGGGTATATGGGAAGCTGTAGGAAGTAACTGACAGGTGCCTTACTTGAGCATGTGTCAGGTAGGCACCGGGCTGACACTGAGCCACCTTATTAACCCTCAATTCACGCGATCATTATCTGTTCTCATGTAAACTTGGTGCTGCATGTGCCACATCCTGACCCTCAAAACACAGTTCCTTCTGTCCCTGAGCCCACTGTAGATATGTCAGGGCGCCAGTGGGAAACCCACTGCAAAAACAAGGCAAGATAACTGGAGGAGAGTCTACTAAAGGGACTAAAGGAAGGAACAGATGAGGTCTAATGCAACTCTTGGATAGTTAACAGTGGGCTTTTACCAGCCCTTGTAGGCCTGAAGGTTTCAGAGGAGGGAGTATGGCCTTAATTTGGAAGATCATGCATGTTCTCCTCTGAAAAACAGGAGAGCACTTACCAGGATCCTCCCTGCACTGACTCTAGTCTAGGGATCTGGTTGTATCTCTGATTGTGGATTGTCTACAGATACAGGTCTGTGCTTGCATGAACATGGGGACTCTTCTCATATGAGTCTGGGCAGACTTGTGGCTAACCAAATTAGGTAGGATGGCTACACTGACTACGAACTCTAAGGTTCGATACTTCCAAAGAATTTTGGAAGCCTTCCAGTCCTCATCGAGCACAAACCTCAGCTATTCAGTGGGTCATTGAGCCTTTGTGACTCAGACCACTCTAATCATACCCCTAACAAGAAGTCTAACTGGGTTCTTCTTTCAGGTTCATGTATTGGTCTGATTGGGGATACCAGGCAAAAATAGAGAAATCTGGTCTCAACGGTGTGGACCGGCAAACACTGGTGTCAGACAACATTGAATGGCCCAATGGAATCGCCCTGGGTGAGTCCTACTAGCTTCCTGTGGTGCTTGCCTGATCCTGATGGCTGTCAGGAGCCCTTTGGGGATTGATTCTGGGTGCTGCTTGTGGTGCCGATAACGTGTTTCCTGAAGGTTGCTGTCCTAGGCTGGGTCTAATCTAATGCTGGATGGTAGACAGGGAGGGGGTACAGAGTGGAGATCTAGGGTGTGGTCCAGGCTCATGACCTGATCCCTCCTCTCCCATTCCCTCCCAAGATTTGCTGAACCAGCGCTTATACTGGGTAGACTCCAAACTGCACCAGCTGTCTAGCATTGACTTCAGTGGCAGCAACAGGAAGATGCTGATTTTCTCCACTGACTTCCTGAGCCACCCTTTTGGGATAGCTGTGTTTGAGGTGAGTCCTGTCAGGGGAGGCCTCGCCTCACCAGGAAGCTGAAACTTAGAGAAGGCTTGTTTAAATAGAGTGCATCCCTCAGACTTGTGTCCAAATGGGAACAAAGAAACAAGAGAGTGAAATGATGTGATTATATGAGAGCAGCCGGCACACAGAGGCTTTGCGGTCTAGTTGGCTGCAGCTCTTGTGCCCCCCATACCCCAGCCCAATAGCCCTCTCTCAGAGCATGTCTCATAGTACATTGCTGTGCACAGATGCCACCTCTCTGTACCCACAGCATCCAGCACTGTATCTCATACATTAGAAGGTGTATGAGAAGGTGAAACTTAGTAAGGCGAGAAGGGAAGAAGAAAGATCCACTTCCTTAGAACCATTCACTGGAGGAAATAGCCTGAGAGATGCTGTGCATTTCAGCACACTTATGTTGACCTGGGTTAGGTCCTGGGGTCACAGAAGTAGACACTATCCCAATCTCAAAGCTCTCAGGAAGCCAGGTGCTGGTGTTCACACCTGTAATCCTAGCTACTCAGGAGGCTGAGGTCTGAGGATCACAGTTCCAAGCCGAGCCCAGAGAGGAAACTCCTTGCGAATCTTATCTCCAATAAACTACTCAGAAAAAAGCTGGAAGTGGCATTGTGGCTCAAGTGGTAGAGCACTAATTTCGAGGAAAAGAAATTCAGGGACAGTCCCTAAGCTCTGAGTTTAAGCCCCAGGACAGGCACACACACACAAAGAATAAAAGTAAAAAAGGAAGCTCCCAGAAAGGTGAGGGCTTGAACTCTGGGCATGGGCGCTGCCCCTGAGCTCTTCAGCTCAAGGCTAGTGCTCTACCACTTGAGCCACAGTGCCACTTCCAGTTTTTTGGTGGTAAATTGGAGATAAGAGTCTCCCAGACTTTCCTGCCCAGGCTGGCTTTGAACCGCGATTCTCAGATCTCAGCCTTCTGAGTAGTTAAGATTACAGGCGTGAGCCACCAGCATCTGGCACAGCCTTTCTTTTAGTGGAATGAGGAATCCAGAACCTACCATGGTCTTACATACTCCATCTCATCCCCAAAATGAACTCTGCCACCAAGGGGAGGGAAAGAGGTCTGTGGTGGGCACTGGCGATATTTTCTTGGAGCAGCTTCGCTCTGCACTGCTTGAAGTTGTGGGTAAAGTTCTGCCTCTAAGTCCAGTTCCCTGCTTTTGAAGTCAGGTGTGTTATGTGTGTGCCTGAACATACCTGTGGCATGTGAAATGTGTGTGTGTGTACACTTGCATATATAATGTATCAGTGAAATGTTCATTCCTGTATATGCTGATGTTTGTGAGCATGTGCATCAATACTCAGACAAGCTTACTGAGAGACAAGGAGGCCTTAATGTAAGTAGATGAGCATTTGAGTTTGTGTCTGGATCTGTGCATAAGGATGCATGATTGTACCTGTAATTGTGGGTTTGCCTACAGATGCACGTCTAGTCTTGGGTGGATTTTTGTTTATTCCCAGAGCCTGTAAGAGGCCCAGCAGGAGATCTCAGTAGCTCACACATCTCCTCCAATTTTAGTCCTGACCCCAGTGATGATAATAGCTATTGAGATCCAATCTTGGGTTTTTGCTTGCTCCAGGAAGCTCAAAGTTAGTGAGTAGGCTTGTGGTCTTCAGGTCAAAGTATAGATTCATCAATTAATCCTCTAAGGTAGAACGGGACCAGAAGAGTTGACACCACACATCAGAGTGAACAGGATAGCTCTGGGAAGATGTCAGGCAGTTCTTGTCACTGTGATCTGAAGCCAAGCCCTCGGACTGAGGTCATGAGTTCAGGCTCTAGGCCTCCTATCCTCCACATCTGTGCCCCACAGGACAAGGTATTCTGGACAGATCTGGAGAATGAAGCCATTTTCAGTGCAAATCGGCTTAACGGCCTAGAAATCTCCATCCTGGCTGAGAACCTCAATAACCCACATGACATTGTCATCTTCCATGAGCTGAAGCAGCCAAGAGGTGAGCCTTCCTTGGTCCCCGGTCCCCTGCCCGTGTCCTCTTCTGCCACAGGCAGGCTGTCTTCGCATTCCTGTTGTGACCAGCAGCACCAGGAATAATGAGGGAGTGCCTTACAGTGCTTTTAGTGCATTTTTGCCTGAAGTTCTTTGTGATGTGGGCTGGGTATGAACAACTATATGTTTCCTATTTTTGCCAATCCTACAAAGTGTGCATATTGTTTAACAGAAGTCAGATGTTGCAGGTGGTAGAACTAAAACCTAAACTCTGGTCTACCCAATTCCTTCTGTTGCAGACCCCATGCTTCTTGTTTGTTCTCTGACTCCTTTTGGAGTCATAGAAACTAATGTGTTCTAAGGCCATATAGTCAGTCAGCTTGTTCGTGCTGTCAGCCTTTCTCCTCTGTCATTCGCCGATCTTAAATCTAATTGCAGTTGAGGTGTTGGCTGCCGGAGTAAAAGTGGGAAAGCAAAAGGAGAAGGAGGTGACATGGGGGCCTGATTCTAGAGCTATAAATTTAAATGAGATAATGTCGTGTGACATGGGGAGGGCAGGAGGAAATGAGTTTTGGAATCCGGTTATGCCTCAATTTCATTTCTGTCTTCAAAATTCCTAAAGGTAAAGCTTAGACAAGTTTGTTCTCTGAGCCTAGAGATGTTTATCTGTCTTATCTGTCAGTCGGAGACACAAAACCCACCTCTCAGAATTGGAAGAATTAAATGAGAATGAGGCAAAAATACTAGGTGCAGTGCTGATAGACGCCCCCAGAACAGGGAGGGCATTTTGAACAAGCCAACTGGGAAGGGCTCGTTCTCAGGAGGTGAGAATATGCAGCATGTCCCGCAGAGGCCCTAACTGTTTTTCCCTCTCTGCCACTAGCTGCAGATGCCTGCGAGCTGAGTGCCCAGCCCAATGGAGGCTGTGAGTACCTGTGCCTTCCTGCTCCTCAGATCTCCAGCCACTCTCCCAAGTACACGTGTGCCTGTCCTGACACAATGTGGTTGGGCCCAGACATGAAGAGGTGCTACCGAAGTAAGCAGAGATTCCAGGAGGCGTGGCTCCTGGCAATGCCAGACCCTGCCCTTGGCTTCTGGGATGCCGTGTGGTCCTGGTTTTCCTCCATCTTCATCTTCTATTTGGTGCCTCTGGATTTTCTTCTTTTTTCATCTGCTTTCCAGGGGGGGAATAAATAAATAAGCACACACACACACACACACACACACACACACACGCACACACACACCATTTTTAATTCATCCTTCAGGATGGTTTCTGGAATGCCTTGAAAAACTCAAGTTAAGAACCCTTGATCTTCATGGCTTCAGTTACTGTTTACACAGATGACTATGTTTATCTATTTCTTCTATAGATTTTAGCACCCTACACCATCTTGGAGTATGACTGGGACTTACAGATAAAAGATAATAATCACACAAGGTCTGGTTATTGCCTAGTCTTGATGTACAGCCAAGTCTGTTGTGTCATTTATAATTTCCAGGATCAATTGTTTAAAGTGGAGTAAGAATTCAATCTAATCATGGAATACTATCACTTGTAGATTTATTTGGTTTCCCTTCCCTCTAGTCTTTCCCATGATCTTATTCACACTGGATTTTATAGAATTGTTTTAATGACTGGATCATCTTTACTGAACAAAGCAAAGTGCTTAGGAGTCAGCTGAAAACAAGATTGTGGCTATTCAGGGGGATAAGGGAAAGCTTCACAGAGGTGGAATCTGAGCTAAGCCCTGAGAATGAGTCCCTCCATGGGATTCATAGAGGCAATAATTTAAGCACTAAAGCAATATACTTCTCTGTCCAAGTGCCATTCATGGTCTTTCTTCTCCAGCACCTCAATCTACCTCAACGACAACATCAACCCCAACTACAACAAGGGCAGTACCTGTCACCACAGGAACCCCTGGGACAAGCCACGGCCCCACCTACCAGAACCACAGCACCGAGACACCAAGCCCAGCTGCTGCTGGGCCCAGCTCAGTTAGCGGTCCCAGAGCTCCCAGCATCAGCCTGTCAACCTCAAGCCCAGCAACCAGCAACCACTCCCAGCACTGTAAGGAAATGAGCTCTGCACGCTTGCATAGTGTGGGAGGACGGGGGTCCTGAGGGGGCTGGGATGGAGGTGTGGAGAGAGGGTCTTGAGGGTAGCTACATTCTCTCTTTGAGCCTCAGTTTCTTCTACAAATGATACCCCTTGCTTCACAAGATTGTCAAGGGAGGCAGCAGAAATGAAAGTGCTTACACACACAGCCTCTGCTACCTGGGTAAATGCCTATTTTTGAGTGACTGACATGTGCATGGGGCCGAGTTGGGGGGGGGGGTGTGTCCCTCCGATCTGGGAAGCTCTTCTCTCAGCTCCCAGCAGCCACAGCAAGCTGCCTGGATGATTCCATTCATAATTATAGTCTGCTCCTGCCTGTTTCCAAACCTGGGATAAAAATAATTAAGTTCACCACTTAAATAAATCATCAGGAACAGTAATTGTCACTGCCAGAACTGTTCTATCTCATTAACCAGCAAATACTTTTTTAATTGAGTTTTCTGTCATGGGGAGTTCATTTAAAGGATGGACTATCTTCTGTTGCTTTTTTTTTTTTCTTTACCTGGATAGTGTAGAAACCAAACAGCTTGGTAACTCCTTTCTGATTGAGTCTCTTTTACCAGCAGAAGCTGGATTCTCAGAATTGAGCACTGACCCTGAAGTTTGCAGAAGCAGCTGGAACACAGCCTTTCCCCACAGACCTTATCAACCTGTTACACACACACACACAAACGCGTGCGCACACACACACACACACACACTACTGGGAATTAAACCCAGGGCCTTGAGCAGGCTAAGCAAATACTCTACCACTAAAACTATACCCCTCCCTCAAGCCCCTTTGCTTTTATTTTATACTTGAAATAGGGTCTTGCTGCCTTTGCCCAGGTTGACCTCGAACTTGAGATCTTCCTGCCTCTGCTTGTGGAATAACTTAGATGATAAGCATTTACCACCATACCCTGCTAGGCTGGAGATTTATTATCACTCAGTGAGAGGCCAGCAGCCTTTCCACAGCCAGCTTCGTAATCAGCCCTGCTTTCTCCTCCTTGGAATAGTTGGATTTACATGAGGTAACTTAGGAAGCAGACACAGTGAATGGGGTCCTGGTCATTGCCAGGGAGCAGTCATCTCTCCTGGAGCAAATGTGGATAATAGCTCCTCTTCACACCTCAGAAGGCTGTCGTAAGGATACAAGAAGAAAATGCTTTTTCTTAACTGCAAATGTTAGAGGAAGATGGCTGGAAGAGTGAGGAAGATAGCACAGTATGCGTTCTAAACATATAGTGCAAGCCAGGAGTCAGTGGCTCATGCCTGTAAACCTAGTTACTCAGGAGGCTGAGATCTGAGGGTCATGGTTTGAAGCCACTTCAGGCAGACAAATCAATGAGACTCTTATCTCTGAGTTAACAAGGTATAACTCAAGTGGTAGAGTACCAGCCTTAAGTGGAAAAAAAAAAAAAGCTGAAGGACAGCACCTAGGCCCCTGAGTTCAAGCCCCAGGACTGGCACCAAAATCATTATAATGATGATGATAATAATAATACATCCAGGCACAGGTGGCTCACACCTGTAATCCTAGCTACTCAGGAGGCTGAGATCTGAGGATTGTGGTTCAAAGCCAGCCCCAGCAAGAAAGTCCATGAGACTCTTATTGCCAATAAACTACTCAGAAAAACTCAGAAGTGGCACTGTGGTTCAAGTGGTAGAGCACTAGCCTTGAATAAAAGAAGCTTAGAGGACAAGCCCAGGCCCATAGTTTAAGCCCCAAGACCAGAAAATAAGTATATATGTACACACACACACACACACACACACACACACACACACACACACACACACACTATATTTTCCAAGGATTTAGAGTTTAGAATGTGCTTTTACATACATTTGTTTTTGGAGACAGGTTCTCATTCTATATCCCAGACTGACCAGGAACCCATGGTCCTATTGCCTCAGTTTCTTTTTTTTTTTTTTTTTTTTTTTTGCCAGTCTTGGGGCTTAGACTCAGGGCCTGGGCACTGTCCCTGAGCTTCTTTTTGATCAAGGCTAGCACTCTACCACTTGAGCCACACAGCACCGCTTCTGGCTTTTTCTATTTATGTGGTACTGAGGAATTGAACCAAGGCTTCATGCATGCTAGGCAAACACTCTTCCACTAAGCCACATCCCCAGCCCTTGCCTCAGTTTCTTGGGTGCTGGAATTTCAGGCATGAGCCACCAAGCTCAGCTGACTTACATTTTTATAGTTAGGCTTTGCTACAACTCGAATATCATTCACCACCCCTTTGAATTAGGCAAGACTGTGTCAGACACTGTGCTAACAATAAGCATTTCATACAAACTATCTCATTTAATCTTTATGTATCCTTGTTAGATTGGTAATAACATTATCCCAACTTTCAAGACAAAGAAAAATAACATGACATGTTACATGCATCATATATAAACTTGCCCAAGATCTCACAATACAGATGAAATTTGAACCCAAGAAGCCTGACTCAGGAGCCTGTAATCATCATTCCTCCTCACTACACTATGTACTTCACAGAAACAAGCTGATAATGCAGACAGATGGCCAGACCACCCAAAATAACAGAAACGATACAGGCAGTATAAACACTGGCTGAGTGAGACAACTGACCCTGTCTGTCAGCAACATGAAAAACTAATGCTCACTGGCCCTGCTACCATTTCATTTCTCCTTCTGTGAAATGGAAATGATCTCTGTCCTGTTTGCCTCACAGAAGTGTTGGTAGAATTTACGAAGACTGAATTATTCAGTATTTAGCTATGGCCATCATTTTTGTTTCTTTTTCACAGTACCTTTGAGCATGCTAGGCAAGCTCTCTATGACCTGAGCCACACCCCAGCCCTAGGACCATCAGAGTGAGGATGAGAAGCAGTTGGGTAGTTAACTGCTTGAGGCCTATACGGGCTTTGAACCCAAGTGATGGAGCCTTACACTGTGAATTGTTTGTGCTTTGCAGATGGGAATGAAGGTGACAAGATGGGCTCGACAGTCACTGCTGCTGTCATTGGGATCATCGTACCCATAGGTGAGTGCAACCACATCATTGGCAGAGTCCTTGCCAGGATTGGAGAAAGACACATAGAGAACGTGCCACATTGACCTACCACTTCCAACACCTCGTTTAATTTGGTTTCTTGAGTGGCACACAAGGCTCTTCTGGACCTGGCCCCAAGTGACCATCCAGCTGAGTGTACACACACGTACACA